>NC_134853.1:64531727-64861102 GCF_049852395.1 Peromyscus maniculatus bairdii | reverse complement strand
GGGAATGGTTACACCAAACTTTTGATCGTTTATTAAATAGATACTTATTGAGCTTCTATCTTGAACCACTGATGATTTAGTCACTGGAATAGAGCAATAAAGCAGAGAAAAAAAGGCAACCTCTGTCCTCAGGGAGCTTACAATAAATTAAACATCACATGAAACAGATATTTAGGTGGTCTGAGGAACAGCAGTTAGCGGGTAGCCATAGAATAGGCGTTGGCTGCAGGTCTGATGTGAGTACTGGCAAAGATTTGACAGATGGCTAGCAAGTGCCTGTTTGAGGGGGTGGTTCATGAGTGAAACCTGAAGCCAACCATGTAGACAACCGTGGACACACGTACTCCACTAAGGAAAGAAATGAAAGAGATCTTAAAGCAATATTGTGTCTTCAGGAAATTAAGAAAAGTGCACTAGAGATTAGAATAATAGGAGACAAGGGCAGAGAATAGAAGATGTTGATTCAGGTCTTGTGACACCTTTTAATGACAGACATTTTCAGTGATATAAATAGAAAGTCATTGGGAGGTATGGAAAAGAAGACTAGGGATGGTCATGTGACATCCTTCTCTCTGCTCTGTGTTTGAGAGGCTGAACTGTATGAATATGTAAATTACTAACCAGATTCTAATAACAGATTGAATTTGAGGCACTTGCCGAGGAAGTTGGGAGGGAAATATAACGGAAGTTTTTCTGTTTTCTGCTGCTCTTTCAGGTCTCTACCAGCAGCCATCATCTGCCAATCATCCTCCACTATTGGATAGGGCCTCATGAGTTCCTCATCCAGCCACAGTGGGATTTTGGTGGACTTGATCTTGTGCAGGCCTTGTGCAGCTTACTGCTCTGAGTTCATGAATGCAATGACTGTGTCATGTTCTAAAGATGTCATTTCACAGCACCTCTCCCCATTCTGGCTCTTATAATTTTTCTACCTCTGCTCTATGATGTTTTCTGAGCCTTGGTAGAGGATCCCGCTAGAGGGCTGAGCATTGAAGTGACTTATTCTCAGCTTGTTGGCCAGGCAGGAGTCTCTATATTAACCACTGCCTACTACAAAATGAAGCTTCTCTGACTGATCTTGAGAGCAGCACAGATACACTAGAGTAAACATGAATATTTAAAAGGCAGTTGGGCAACATGACCATTTATCAAAACAACCATAGTGTGTTCCTAACTGGAACATCAATCTCCCTAACCATGGGCTTTTGACAAGGATTACAGGACCAGGTATGAGTTCCCCCTATGGAACAGGCCTCACATCCAATTAGAAATTTGTTATTACCCCCATAACAGTCACACCTTTTTGTTAAACCTTTCTTAATTATTCATGCTTATTTTTTGTTTTCTATTAGGATTGCCTCATGCAGTGTCTAGGAAGCCATCTGGCATTCCAAAAGAGATATGATAATAATTTTTAGGAGGGATGGTAGCAGTTCATAAATTAAGGACCTGTCTTGAAGTCAGAATATGGTCTAGATATTTTTCCTGAGAATAAAGGAGTTGCCTTTGCATACAGTCTTTTAAGTATAGAGACACTAAGACAGACATAAAATTGGAAGCTGTATGTATCCAGCTTCCACTGGGATGTGATCATTAAGTGACTGTAGACAGAAAAGACAATAGATCCAAAAGCTGAGCTTTGGTGTACTTGGATATTTAGAGTCAATGAAGGGAAACCTGGAAAAGAGAGTGGGATGGGGTCAGCTACGAGGTGAAAGACCCACAGAAGATTAGAATAGTCTTGAAAAAGATTGAAGAGAACTACAGTCTAAAGTTTAGACCCTAAACACAGAGAGATGGCTCTAAAAGATGCTGAGAAGCAAAGACCGACTTTCAGTGTAAAATATTATGATTTTATGCATATATATGTACATATACATTTTAATAGATGAGGTTTAAAACACAAAAGTATCTAAAAAGTACATCTCATAAGTAATATTACCATTTTAGTTGTCTGCATATCACTTGTCCTTAGTCACTTGAACTCCTGTTACTGTCTCACAGGAGAGCTTGTGTGAAGAGCCTGACATCCCTGAATCGTCAGAGCATCAAGTTCCATGCTCTGCCATCTAACTCACTGAACCAAGAATTCACATGTCAAGGAGGAAGGTTAAAATTAGTTGACCTCCAGAAGAATAATTTTTGCACCAGGAACCAATAGAGATGATTAGCTTACTCAGGGACTCTTAAGAAAAGCATCTCATATAAAGAGAAGTAGATAGAATGGCATACCAATTATTATCATTAAAAGTAAGAGACAGTTAAAGAGATTACATATGTAGATAGTATGTTCACTAGTAGAAAATACAGTGCAAAGTAGCCCTGAGTGAAAACATATATGGCTTTCACAAGACGCTCTTTCTTTACCTGCTATCACTTACAAAAAACCCAACATGATTCCCACTGCTAGAGAATATCCATCAAATTAAATGTTGATTAACATGTTGAAACCCAATTATTAGAAAAGCAATCCAATTTCTGACTTTTTCCCAGTATAACAGAGCAGTCAAGGCTGGTTTATTTGCCTTGTTATAAATATACTCCGAGCAATAACCAAAAAGGGGGATACATTATCAAACATGAAGAAAAAAATCATCCTCATCTTATTTTCATCATTCCTTGGCTTTTTTGATAGTGGGCATACAAATTTAAATAAGAGAATTGCCCCCAACATTATTGTAGTTCTAAACATATAATTCTGACATGACAAATTGCATTATGTGGGTGAAGAGTTAATTTTTAAATAAAAATATTGTCCTTACTTAAAAAAAAAAAGAAAAACACCTCACGAATATAATGACTTAAAGTGAAGGACCTCTGGTTCATTCCCAATAACTACAGAAGTTAGAAGCGAGAGGGGCAGTTTTCACATCTTTAGGAAATCTTACCAGAGAGCAACTGGACATTGTTTTTCATGGCTTTAAAATTCTAAACATCTCATTTTGTTAAGTGGTTGTTTGGAAATAGCTAGTGACTAATTTACTTCAGTAAAAATATAGAGTAAGCTAATAATTTGAGTTTTAATTGACTTATATCTTAGAGCTTATTGGAAAGTTCCCTTCTGTGAAGATGTTATTCATCATTCTATACTATATGCTCACGTGCCACAATTCTGTAGTGAAATTATTTTGCAAATGAGCTATTGCTGCATGAAAGAGTAGTTTTTAAAACCCAATTCAATGATGCATTAGTGGAGTCCTTCCTAAGGGACTTGAGTAATAAAGCAAACAGGAACTCAATAATGTATGAAAGGAAAATGATATTTCTATATGATGTGAGTTTTAATAAGGCTAAATTAACTAATCAAAAACTGTATATTCATAGTGATGGGGTAGTTTGATTTTGTTCATATCAACTGTTAAGCATAGAATTTTCTAGAGCAAATTTCTTACTCTTTTTTTTCTGACCCAAATGTGTGTCTCTGTGGCCAGAGTTGATGAGAGGACCTTCACCTCTAGGAAGATAAAAGAGGCTAAATAATGCTGTCTGATGATTATAGATTCTAGGCCTTAGGGATGCCTGGTTATCTTGTAGATTTTAATCTAGTAGATAAGCAAAAAGTTCCTATCCATTGGGGAAAAAACCTTGAAGGTAAGATATCAACTACTTTGATGAAAAATCTGGAAAATTGACTATAATAATTTTTATTAAATTGATAATAAATTCCTCACAATTCTAATGTGGTTTACATTATTTTAGCATTTTATTGCATGCTATTTAGTTTTTATGCCAGTGTGACAAAAGGCAGAGTCATGTGAGAACTTCAATTGAGAAAGGCCCCATCAGACTGGCCTGAAGGCCAATGTGTGGGTCATTTTCTTGACTGATGATTGATGTGAAAGCCCACTGTGGGAAGTGCCATCCCTAGGCAGGCAGTGCTGTGGGATAGTGCTTTTGCACACTGGTTTAATAAAATGCTGATTGACCAGTAGCCAAGCAGGAAGCAGACAAGGAGAATTCTGGAAAGAGGAAGGCTGAGTCAGGAGATGCCAGCCCACCGTTCAGGGAGCATCATGTAATGGCACACAGGTAAAGCCACGAAACACATGGCGACATATGGATTAACAGAAATGGGCTGAGTTTAAGTGTAAGAGCTAGTTAGTAGTTAGCCTGAGCTAATGGCTGAACAGTTTTAATTAATATAAGCCTCTGTGCCTTTGTCCAGGGACTGATGGAGGCAGATACAGAGATCCACAGCCAGGCGCCAGGCTGAGCTCTCAGAATCCAATCGATGAGAGAGAGGAGGGATTCTGCAGGCAAGATCATGATGGGTAGACATGCAGAGATGACCAGCTATACTAGTGGAAGCCCATGAACTGTAGACTAGTGGCTGTGCAGCCTTCATGGGACTGGACATGAAGAAAAAAATCATCCTCATCTTATTTTCATCATTCCTTGGATTTTTTGATAGTGGGCATACAAATTTAAATAAGAGAATTGCCCCCAACGTTATTGTAGTTCTAAACATATAATTCTGACATGACAAATTGCATTATGTGGGTGAAGAATTAATTTTTAAATAAAAATATTGTCCTTACTTAAAAAAAAAAGAAAAACACCTCATGAATATAATGACTTAAAGTGAAGGACAATTGTGGATTAGATATGGAAAATGGTTGTTTGGCTTGAACTGTTTGGGGGGCACCCAGGCAGGGGGATTGGGATCCATCCCTGGTGCATGGGCAGGCTTTTGAGAGCCTGGTGCCTGTGGTGTGATGCCTTGTGCAGCCTTGGTGCAGTGGGAAGGGGCTTGGACCTGCCTAGGCTCAGTGTGCCGGGCTCTGCTGACTCCCCATGGGAGACCTTGATTTGGGGGATGTGGGGATGTGGGATGGTTTGGGAGGGAGGACTAGAGGGTAGGCAGAGAGAGGAAGGGGGATCTGTGGGTGGTATGTAGAGTGAGTAGAAAATTTCTTAATAAAGAAAAAGAAAAAGAAAAAAATATAAGCCTCTGTGTGTTTACTTGGGTCTTAGCGGCTGTGGACTGGGTAGGACACAGGAAAACTTCGGCTACAGAGTGGTACTGGCATGTATGAAAAAACAAGCTGATACAATCAAGAAGAACAAGCCAGCAGGCAGCATTGCTCCATTGTTTCTGCTCTGGTGCCTGCCTTGAGTTTCTGCCTTGGCTTCCCACAATGGGCTGTGACCAGGGACCTGTAAGCCAAATAAACCTTTTTCTTCCCAAGCTGCTTCTGGTCATGGTCTTTATTACAGCAACAGAAGAAAAAGTAAGGTACCACTTTTCTCATTAATTAGTGAGAAAATCTTATATGTGTACATTATATTTGCAAGAGAACCATGATTTTATATTTCTGAAAGTGTTATTTGATGAGCAATGAATAACAAAACTAGTAAATGGGAAAATGATGGAATCAAAATGTCATACTGCTTTGGATCTCCTGATGAGTTAGTGGGTATAGTCACTAGTGAGCAATTGCTGACAACATTGCACATGAAAGAGATCATAAGCTAATGTGACCTAAATGCAGAAGACACTGCATGTGAAGCATTCTTGCTAAAAATACTGGCTCTGCATCTGAAGACTGAAAAAATCAGGGTTTGGAATTGTTCAGAGTACTAAAAACAAAGTGACAATTTTCTTTCATCTTTGTCCCTTTCTGTCAAAGCTATCAGTGTATGGCTGACATTTTTTTTTTCTGAAAGGTTTTAGTGGTAAGTCCCTGGCAGCATCTCAGGTATGTCTTGGCTTGACATCATCAGGTAAGAGGTTCCTCTTCTCCAATCGTTGCCAGATAATTATGCCTTTATAACTGACATCTGGTTACATGGTCCTGTGTATCTATGACACATGCTCTGTCTCTTGGAAGAGTGTGACTAAATGCTCTGATTTAGTTGGAGAATTTCCCAAAGTGTTAAATCTGAGGTGTTTTCTTTAGCAGTCTTCCTTCAGTTTATCTCTTTCCTCTCACACATGTTCAAGATTAGCAAGAAGAAACCTCTTCACACCTTAAACACTCTGCTGAGAATCTCAACTAAATAGCCAAACTTATTACTAATGAGCTCAGCTTTTCACATAACTGCAAAACACAACCCTATACACAGCAACCCTCCCAGCAGTCTCTGAGGACCTAGACGTTTGAAGAAAGTTGGCAAAGTATTGAAATGAGGAGACAAATGAACAAAGTCAACAAACAAAAGCATACTAACTTCCTCTCACCCCAAACCCCTTTAGTTTATGGTCTACAAAAGTCTAGGAATACACTGCATTCTACCTACAGAATATAATGAAATGTAATGAAAGAGAGTACTGGAAGGGCTGACGGTGTCCAGTAATTGTGCCTCATCTCTTGAGCCTTCCACATCCTTGTTGCTAAGCAGTCTGTTTTTGACTTGGTTATTCTCTACAGTGATGATTCTTTTCAACTATGTTCTTCTTTCCTTGGGAATCATTAATGGGAGGATCATTATCATGTGCTTTTCACTAATGTTTATTTTAAAGGCCCTCCGGCCCCTTTCTTCCATCTGTTCCTCAATGTTCTCCTAGCCTCTGCTTACTTCCCAATTCTACAGCCACTTCCACATGGTTAAGATCTGCCACAGTAGCATCCCACTCTCAGAACCGAAATCTGTATTAATCTTCTGTTGCTGCTGCATTAATTTGAAGCTAATACAGATTTATGACCTTTCAGTCTGTGTGTTAAAAATCCAGCATGGATCCCAGTGAAATAATCTTGTTTCCTTTCAGAAGCTTCAGAAGAGGACTGATTCCCCACCCTTTCCAGCCAAGCGAGGTTGGTTGCTTCCTTGCCTGATGAAACTCTTCTGCCTTGAAGCCTGCCACCAGCCTTCTCCTACTGTCATCATGTGATTTCTCTGTTCCTAGTTCCTCTTCCACTTTAGGGACTCCAGTTTGCCATTTCATGGATTCAGTTACCTGAATCATCAACTAAAACTATGACAGAAAATTCTGGAAGTGGGCTCTGGAGACAACTCAGCCCATGAAGTGCTTGCTGCTCTTGATCAGTCATGCCAAAATGTATCTGCAGTTAACAAGTATAGGTAGATACTGCAAGCAGCTTTCCTTTCTTCTGACTTTAAAATATGAAGAACTTATAACCATCCATTATACACCACAAGAAAATCTGAAAATAATAAAATACAAGGTTCATAACAAAATAATAAAACAAAACTGGTCCCAGAAGAAGCAGAATGAAATAACACCCTTTCTGCCTGCTACTCAGGAGTTTTCAAAATTCAAGTGTATT
The DNA here is from genome assembly GCF_049852395.1 of Peromyscus maniculatus bairdii. NCBI lineage: Eukaryota > Metazoa > Chordata > Mammalia > Rodentia > Cricetidae > Peromyscus > Peromyscus maniculatus. Next base: position 64,853,873 of record NC_134853.1, on the reverse strand, counting down.
TTGTAGAGATAGAAGCTCTTGTTTCTCTTACAGAAGATATGGGTCCAGTTCCTAGCATCAACATGGGGCAAAAAAACAACTACCCAGACAAACAAACAAACCAACAAAAGCACCCAAACCAAACCAATACAACAACAGCAAACACATTGACATATACCCAGAGGATATAAAGGAAAATATGAGAATAGTGATTAAGAAAAATAAACAGAAAAACTCTTAGAGTTTAGACATATGAGTTAAAATACAATTTTTGAAAAAAAAGACTTTTAAATGTTGAAAGGTAAGAAATCACAGAAAATACCAGACAAAAGATCAGTCCAAGTAGTTAAGTTTCTTCCTTACCACTTTTTCAAGGGGCTGCTGACAAAGTGGAGTGGAAAAACATCACCAGTAGACAACATGTTAAACTAAATTCCTAGAACTAATGTGCACGCTGGGGGGTGGGGGGAATCCATCTTTTTAACAGGATAGGGTTTTCTGATAGAAGTCCTACACTCAGAAAACTCAGAAATTTCCTGCCACAAAATATAAAGAAATCTAAAGATTACATAGAGAACACAAAGCACACAAATCTCATCTTGTCTTTAGGCATCCCATCATCTCATCAGCATCAAGAAGTTCACGGCATAATTCTTTACAATTGTTCAGTAAACAAATCTATCATACTTTGTAAGTTTAATGCCAAGCAGTGCATGATTTCAAAATTAAATTTGTTCATACATTCCAAGGCTTACAAAGCTTGTCCTCTGTGAACTCTTCTTTGGGTGTTGCTCTAAAATGAGGAGTCTCTCCCACCAGGAAAGGCCAAGGTTAATCAACTAGAAGATGGAAGACAGCTCCACTGCCTAGAGGGGATTGAACTAAGACATGGAAAACCTTGATAATGTGGAGGCAGGAGTGGTGGCATACAGTGTCATCCTAGCACGTGTGAGGCTGATACAGGGGGATCGTAAGTTTGAGATCAGACTAGACTACATGGTGTGATCCTATTGCAAAAATAAATCTTGATAATGGGATAAAGAATGGAACCTAAAAAGCACAGGAAGACAGAAATCCACAGGGAGATTAAAAATCTGCTACTCTAATTGTAACTAAATGGATAGGGGAAAGTTCCAAATAAGTTCAAGAAGACAGAATAATAAAGCTAGAAGACATCAAGAGTACAGACAAAAATAAAAAAATAAAAACATTTAAAAAGATTACAGATGATTCTCTCTCCTAGGCAATCATCATTTCCAAAACAACAACAAAAAGTAATCATATGTGGTGGATGGGTGTAGGAGTAAACTTAAAATGCAGTATAGAAGCAAGCTCCTCAAGACTCAGGGAATTCTAAAGGGAGATAAAATGTTCAACTCTGGAGGAAAGTTTGTATTAAAAAAGGAGTTTCTATTAAATCAGGGAGTTCTAAAGGAAAGTTCATTAAGACTGAGGAAGTAAAGAACTCAGAGGACTCAGGAAGTCCCTGAAGCTGACAAGGTACCCAAGACACTTCTCTTCCCAAGGTTACAGAAGTAGTAAATGCTCCTGAGACCACCTGAGCTATCTGTAAGAGGCTCAGGTGAGGTGAGCTGCTAGGAAGAGACATTTTGTGACCTTTCCAGGTGTCTGCAAATGGTGCAGCATGCGAACTTCAGGGTTCCAGCTTCCATTATCTGAAGTAGGATTATGGTTACACATGTGTCTTTGAGTCATTCCTACTTCTACAAATAACCCCAATAAAGATTCACTGGTTCACCAAGTTGGACTTTGGTCAAAATTTTTATTTTGCACTTTCATCAGTTACCTGACTTGGGTGAACAGACATTTGTTCACATCTCCCCAGAAATAGTGTATGTAACACAACATGATGTGAACCAAAATATGAGGAGTTTAAAGAAGGAAATGTTATGTGATGCTCCACTTGTCTGCAGAGAAAATTATATTTTATAACACTAACAGTGTAACTTTCATTTATGAGACTTAAACTTTAGATCTACTAAACTATAAATATAGAGTTGGTATATGGAAAATTTTCAACATTTGATTTTTGTTTTTGTTTTTGTTTTGGTGTGTGTGTGTGTGTGTGTGTGTGTGTGTGTGTGTGTGTGTGTGTGTATTAGTTACTTTTTTTCTATTACAAAATGCTTGACTGATGCAGCCTCATGGAGGAAAGGTTTGTTTTGGCTTATCCTTTTAGGGGACATATTCCTTCATGACAAGGAAGACATAGTGACTGAGGCAGTTCCATCCATAATGGTGGGGCTTTGAACACACTTGTTTATATCTTGGTGGAACAAGAGGCAGAGAGTATGCCAGAAACTGGATTAATAGTTTTCAAGGTCTTCTCCTAGTAGCCAGTGTTATCTATCCATCTAGACCCTACATCCCTAAATTTCCTCAGCCTCTCAAAACAGTGCCAACAGCTGGAGATCAAGCATTCTAACACAGGAGCCTGAAATTTTATAGCCAAATCAAAAGGCCAAGCTGAAAGTGGGGGATTAATTATTCCATGGCCAAATAATGGTATAGGCATCTTACTATAGAAATTATCCACACAGTGACTCAGAAGACAAGTCAGATAAAGTAAATTTTTAATTTGTATTTTGTCATATTCCTTTTTTAAAATCTCTAAGTACAAAACTCACATAGTCATAGAAATTGGAAGTCTTCGTTATGCGTCTTAGCCATCCTTATCCCTGCTTAATGCTGCAAGCCCAATGACTTCCGTAATTTTAGTTTTTGAATTTTAGTTTTCTTCCTGGGTAACCATATGATAAACTAAGAGTTACACTTGTGTGTTTGCTTTTTGTTGGTTGGTTTTAAAGTGGATGCTGTAGAAATGGAGGCTTAAGTATAGTGTATAAAATTTCAGGGTACCTTGCCAAAAGAATACAAAACAATTATTTATTATACTGGGAAGAAAATATGGGGGAAACAAGAGTGTGTTAGTGACATATATCTTCACATAAATATCAGCAGCAAATGGAGAATATAAAATTTTGACACAGAGAAATAACTATATCATATTTTGCAGCAAGAGGAAAATCATATTGAAATCATACAGAGCCAAGTCAAAAGGTCATCACCTTTGACATCTAGCCATGAAGAAGTATGAACAAGGACATGTTTTCATGGTAAAGCCTCTGAGTTACTATGAGACATTTGTACTTTGGGTTGAGTTGAGGGCTATTGATAAAGCTGAAAGACAAAAACTGATTTTCTTTGCTTATGTTAGTATTTAGTTTTATGTGGATAGTTTTATATTGTGATGCCTTATGCTTCAAAGTCTCTGGAATAAGACTAAAGGATAGATGTATTTTACTAATGAAGAAAGCTCTTTGAGAATTTAGAGTTTTTTTTTTTTAATTTGTGTGTGAGTGTGTGTTTGCACATATATGTACTGTGGTGAAATTTACAGAAGTTGCTTCTCTTTTTTCACTGTGTGGATCCCAAGGATCAAACTCCTGACCTCAGGTTTGGTAGCAAGCACCTTTGTGCTGTTACCTGTCTTTACTTATCTACGGTGGCTCCCCCTCAAGCAATGGCTTCATCCCCAAGGGCCACAGCCTGGGGCAATTTTGTTCCCTCAGGCGTCCCTCAGGCGTCTACTCTTTCAAAGTTACTAAGAGAACTTGTCTAAATCTAAAGAACACATGATTCAGTGGTTTAAGTGGAATTCTGCTTGCTCAGAGAGACTGAATAGCTAGTAGATAACCTTCTCCCTTTGCTGGTGACTTCTAGAAAACCCAGGGTCCTCCTTTCAGCCCCCACTTAAAAAATCCTTGCTACATGTGGTTCTTCCCTACCACTTCCTGTCTGCCTCAGCCTCCTGCTCAAGACTACTTTTTTAAAATCAAACACATCTTTAAATTATTAAAAAAAAAGCAGTAGGAAAAAATGCAGCACACTTTAAAATAATATTCCCCAACACCGTTGCTCAGGATCTAAGTCTTTTGAATTGCCTATAAACCAATTGTCCTAGTAACTAATATTTAGCCTTGTAATTAAGATCTTAAAGCAAGAAACCTTCAGACACAGGAGAAACAACTGCATTGGTGGACATAAGTTGAAAGCAGCGGGACTGTGGTGATCTTATTTAAACAGTGAACACTGCCAAGACCAGAAACAGAATGTGTAAGAGTGGATTTGAAGGAGCCACCAAAGATCAGAGCTTTCATAAACAACTGTTAGGCCAACACTTGACATTTCTAAATACTGTTTAAATTTCATGCATGAGAGTTGGGTGATTTGGGCCTAGCATAGAAAATTAAATCATGAGCCCTGCCCTAGTGGATAATTCTTGCAAATATGCTCACTTTTGCTACAGTATGCTTGTGCCTGTAGTCATAATGGGGGAGAAATGGGACATTTATAATGGAAAGCCCTTATATTAATTGGTCTTTGGAGCTGAAAAATACTTTCTACTTTTAAGATCTTAGTTACTCTGCATTCATACCATTTAGAACAGAGGAATTAAGACCTTGAACAACTACTGTTCGGATGTAAGAAGAGTGCTACAGTGTAGGTCTAGGATGCCTCTTAAAGGCATATGTTAAACAGTGTCCTTAGCTCCACGGTGTACTGGAAAGTGATAGAACATGTAGGAAGTAGGGCCTTAGAAGGAAGTGAAGTCTCTGGGATGTGTTATTGATGCGAATCCCAGCCTGTCCTTCTCTTCTCCTCGCTCTCTGGTTAGTATGAGATGAGTGGCTGCTCTCTACTGAAGGCTCCTGTCCTGAGGTGATGTCTCATCAGGGGACCCATAGCAATGGGGAAAACCTGTAACAGATTGAAACATGCAAAAATATGAGCCTAAGCAAACATTTCCACTTGTAATGTGGATTATCTTGGACACAGTAAAAGATAAGTGACTAAAAAAATGGATACCAATAAGGAGGACATCCTAATAGTAAGTTAACAAAAAGGGACAGATTTGGAAATCACACCCCAGCAACAGAGCACCGAACTCAGTACAGCATTTGCTCATTACAAATTAGCATCATGATTATTTGAGAACTTTGTTTTGGAAATGAGATCTCCAAAAATGTTTTTTTGTTTTAGTCTTTTTTAAGGGAAAATGTGTATCTCTCCTCCCCCCACCCCGCCCGTTCTGATCACCTCTATTCTAGGGAATTCTGACTGTTACTGTGGTTATAAAGACAGCCTTGACTGGCGGTCACTTCCGCCCAGCAGAGGATTGTGCCACTGTAACTGAGTTTTGCTAATGGACCAGTCAGTGGAGCTGACAGGAGAAAAAACAGGCTTCGTCATGCCAGTATCTTCCCAGTTGATCATTTCTACCACCAGTTTTCCTCATACATAATGATATCGAGTACTTTCTTTGCTACCAATTGTCTGGTTATTTGTAAGTTTGAATTATCTGTTTGTTGTCTGATTCATTTTCAAAATGGGAACCTTAGTATTATTTTGAGGAAGTCAAGATACTCATGCAAAATATGAACTGCTGTTAAACAATCTTCATATTTATTAAGTCACTTATTCAACTTTGTTGATATCCCTATTGCCCCATTGCTCAGAGAGACTGAATAGCTAGTAGCTAACCTTGTCCCTTTGCTGGTGACTTCTAGAAAACTCAGGGACCTCCTTTCAGCCCCCACTTAAAAAAACCCTTGCTACATGTGGTTCCTCCCTACCACTCCCTAGAAAAGGTTTATAGCTTTAAGGTAAAATTTACATATATTAAAATGCATAAATGTAACCTATACCTTAGCAAGCTATAAAATTTGTTAGTCGAGAACCTTCTGTTATATCCAACCCCCTGTCCACTAACTTGTCTAATTAGGGTTTCTACTGTGATAAAACACTGACCAAAATCAATTTGGGGAGGAAAGGGATTATTTTATTTTGCAGCTTGTAGTCTTTTACTGAGTGAATTCAGGGCAGGAATTTACGGAAGAAGAGGCCATGAGGGGGTACTGCTGACCGGCTTGCTTTCCATGGCTTGCTCAGCCTGCTTATAGAACTTAGGACTATTTGCCCAAGGATGGCACCACTCACAACAAGTTGGGTCCTTCCACATCAATCATCAATCAAGAACATCACCTACAGACTTGCTTATGGCCCAATTCATAGAAGCAGTTTCTTAATTAAGATTCTGTCTTCCCAAATGGCCCCAGATTGTGTCAAATTGTCTTAAAAACTAGCCAGCAATGAGGGAACCACTTTCAGTGAAATTTTCCTGTCTTCAGATGAATGCCTTTCCACAGTGTACACTCATTTGCCTGGTTAAGTTCCTTCATCCTGGTTTCTGTGGGAGTCAGCCATGTTCTCTATCATTTTTTCTCCTCATTGATGAAGGAAGTTGCAAAATTGTCCTAATCTTAAGTTTGTTTAGATAAATCTAGAGCTCAAGAACATACTCTTTGAATAAGACCAAGTCTATATTCAGAAATATCAAGTGAATAACTGTGTCATTTACTATGGAGTTTTAATTGCAGAATCTTAAACAATTGTGTGTTGGGATATATACATTTTGTTTATGCTGAAATTCAATACCACCTCACTGTTCATAACACATTTTGGTATGCCAAAACGGGCCATAAATACGTCCACTTTCTGAGTGGTTTAGAACAAAAGAAACACTAGTGAGATTCTGGTTATCCGCCTTTGCTTGGAGTCTTTAATTCTGCCTGTTTGAGAAAGTTAGCATCTACTGGGTTTTATACATAATGGTTTGAAATTTTTAAAGTAAATATTGTGTCTGTATGTGAAATGTTGGAGGAAGATGGCAGGATACACCTCAGGGTGTCAGCATGAGCATCCAGTGGCTGCAGAAAATGTAAGAATGAGACATTGCTCATTCTAAGAAGTTCATCTTTCCTAAAAACTTGCCACGTTTTTAGGAAAGCAGAGGAAGCTGCGCTTTCTTGTCTCTATCTTACACTTTTCTCTGATAAGTTGTGCAGACACCACCCTCCTGGTCTACTTAGCATATTCACTCTGGAAGGCTTGGTTGGGAGTAATGAGCTGCTTTGGTGTGGCAGTGTCTCTTCACTGCCCAGAGGCTTGGGATCTGCCCTTTGCTCCAAATTCCTACATCTCCAAGATTCTAAATTTTGCCAGATTTTTCTTCATTTCCCATAGCTTGCTTTTGTCTCCCAAATGCTGGACTCGAGACTCAAAATGCTTTCCTAGTGTTCATTACTAAGTATTTCTTTGCTCGTTATTATAGATTTGGGCAGGTTAAAAATATGGATTCAAACCACAAGTGTAGAGCCAATTATCCATTATAGGACAGATTTTCACACTGAATTAAAAAATCTAGTAATTTCTAAACTACTGTGTATGCTCATGTGTATATCAAAGAGGAATTATTGGGCTTTAATCCTTCTCATTACTTGGCCTACTCATCTATAAGAATGATTTTTGAAAATAATCACTCTATTGAGTGTGTTTTTAAATTTAATATCCCAATAAAAATTTGCATATATATATATATATATATATATATATATATATATATATATATATATACACACGAGTAGAAGGTAGTAGTTGATAACCAGTTGGTTCTTTGAGGCCCTGAGGATTCCTTACAGTGAGGAATTGGAACCCCTGCCTTATTTCCCTTTTGTTTGAAAACCAAGTGATATTTTAGAGACATTATTCATTTGTTCATGAGCATTGAGAACTTTTTGAGCTCATTGATTGACTTCAGCAAAACCATCATAACTGTTATTAACTACAAGTGATGAACTTAAACACATTTCTTTGGGAAAGTTTGCTTGTTAATTTAATATAAACTCATTTTCTGTTTGCCTAATTTTATGGTGATTATTAGCAATCCTAATAAGCTGACATTTAATTAAAGACTGATTTATAGTTTACTTTAGCTTTAGGGTCATACAGGTAGATGTTAAGAGCTATTTCTCTTCCAAGCTTCACTTAGGTTTAATCCATCTTTTGTAAAGTTCATATTCCTTAGCATAATGTTAACATGTAGTAGATGTCTGGGGTATGTTTCTCACAGTCACGGATGAGGAAAATGGGGCAATGGATATGCTGGATATGGTCAGAGTGTCTACATCTCAATGCACACACAATGGAAGGTAAGCACAGTGTTTAGAGGGGACCTGTGGTAAAAACATCTTGAGACATTTTTTTTGCTACCCAGAAATGATTACTTCCATGGGCCACAGGTCCTGTTGTAACCCAGATTCTCATTGCTTCTCTACGATTCTGTGGCTCTGGGTTTTACTTTTAATGTTTTTTTGTTTGTCCTTTGTACCTTTACCATCTTGTGCTTGTAACTCCTCTGCTTTGTCTTTAGATGTTTGGAAAACATTGATGGATGTGATGCCCCAGTGGAGCATCATCTCTCTTTAAGACATTCATGATTCTCTGAGTTGGTGGTTTTTAACCTTATTTCTGAAATCTCTGACACTTTCACGGTAAAGTCATGTGAGGTGCCTCCTACATTGGGCCTCTGAGTTGCAGGAAGCTGTTATTCATATCTCCAAGCTCATTCCTTACTCTTGATCTGAGGCAAGACCATCATGTTATACTTTATTTGATTTATACTACGGGCCTAGAGACTTGGATCTGGTAATTTGACTGGGCGAGGAGTGAATGAAGAAGTGATAAACACAAAAGGAAAACGTGGGATCGGGTGCATTGCACACACTAATAGAGATGCACCTACTACTTCTGCAACATGCAACTCAATGCATTTATTATGTATAACACATAGGGAGGGGCTAGCCAGTCTCCATAGGAGGCCTCTGTGGTCCAGTGGCCTTAGGCTGTAAACATCTTGGCGGAAGAAGCTGCAGTAGCTAGTTTTTTTTTTTTAAACATCTTTATCAATTGTAAACATTCATACTTGGACCAGAGAAGGAAGGCTTTGCCAATTTTGAGCCTGACCTACTGTGAAGGCTTTGCCAGTTACCCATGGATCTGAGGCCTTGGTCCTTCTCATGGCTATACTCAAGTCAACCATACACATTTACTGAGGGCTTTACTCACTTAAAAGTTAAATTAAATTAATTTGTTAATTAATTTAATTAATTAACAAGGCCTCATGTCTGCTAGGCAAGCCGGTGACCTTCATAGCAGCTCATTTTATTTTAGTTTATTTTCTTCATGGTCCTTATTTGGGCAATTTTGCTCAACACTGATTACAAAGGGGCAAACACACAGTTTGAACTTCAGATTCTTTTCTCAAGAAACAGGATTAGAGCCAGGTAGGGTGGCATATGCCTTTAGTCCTAGCATCAGGGAGGCACAGGTAAGTGGATTCAGCCCGGTGTATGATGTGAGTCCAGCCAGAATTACATAGTATGGACCCTGTTTCAGAGAAAGAAAAAGCCTGTCTCAGAGAGTGTCAGAGAAACTCATGCTGTTTGTTTAAAGGTCTCAGAAAAATGCTCCAGTCTGAGTAGTGGCACTGGTGGGTCATGCTGCTTCTGTAAGGTGTCTTCCTCTGCCAGCCCAGCAGCATGTCATCCCAGTCAGGGTTAGCCTGTGGTATGTCTACCCCCAGCTCTCCGAGGGCAGTGAAGAGTTCTGAAAAAACTACAGGGACTTGTGACAGTGAGGAGAGGGAGATGGCTCCCTTAGACACCGCCTGTGGAGCTGTCACCTCTGACACTTAACCTCACTAGCGACCTTGAGGGGAGTGGCTTTGGAGATCTTAGGTTAGATCAATGAGTACGTAAGATGGTACGGAAAAAGGCAAGTGGAAACAGCAAATACATACTTCTCTTTTTATATCTGCTGTTTTATTTTAGTTAAAATATAATTACATCATCTTCCATTCCCTTTCCTCTCCCCAGCACTTTTATTTTGAGGAGAACTGTGATAAAGAGAGGCAGAGAATGTTCTCCAAAATAGCCTTCTAAAATGGAAATAATGTGACTAAGAGAAAAATCTAAATCAATTTTAAATCTCACATCTTGTACAACAAAGAGAGAAAAAGTCATAGAGAAAGTCACAGAAATGAAAGCAATGTAGTTGAGTAATAAAACCTTGTAAGCACAGTGAGCACCTTTGCTATCTCCACATTAATCTCTTCTCCAGCTCTGAGGAGAGCAGCATCCACGAAGAGACTGTGTAATGGAGGGCTCCTGAATTAAGTACACGGCATAGTTAGATCATTCAGAAAAGGAATAAAACTTTTGATGTGAGAGTGAAATATTAAACTGACTGCATTTCTCAGCAAATAAAATGTTTTCCTCTAGCCTTCTGTGTTGTATACCTGCTGCTGTTGGGAAAGTAATGGGGATAATGTCAGACATTATTTTTATTTTCATCACTTTGCAAGTGAAATGAAGCTGGTCAGATTGAGAACAGCAGAGCGGGCATGCTTTGTCAAATTATGGTTTTGACAATACACTGCACTATTATAAAGCATTATCCAGTGTTGCATTATGTTAGCCACTCAATAGAAAATGGAAAAGCAATTCATAATTAAATTAATGAAACCTAGTACCAAGGTGACCTTTCAGTAATTTACTTTATGGCTCTACTGCAAGACAGATATAAAATACTGTGTGATCTTTGACATGTATTATAGATTTAAATAAATTAAATGGAATTAATGTAATGCACATGCAGTTGAGAGGGTAGGGAGCTAAGGAGTATTTTACATGTGACCTTTCTAATTAGGGAGTGAAATAGGCTATTAACAAACCATCACATTGTTCCCAGTATTTTGCTTAGGGCAAGGACTAGAATTAGAGCAGCTTCTGTTACAGGTTCTACTAAAAGCTGGTGTGCCTCATTCCTGACCTGTGATTCAAGTCCAAAGCATAAAGCAGGAGAACGTCTAGTCTTTTTTTCTGTTAGCTTAGGTCTTCAAAGACATTTCTAACACTGATTTTTTCAATAAATTTTTAAGTGTCCATTGCCTTTTTAGGAAATGTATCAGTTGTTATTAGGATTCACTCTTCTTTCTGTCTATACACTTACTTCCTGCCTGGTTATGTGTACACGAGAAGCCAGGCCCATCCACTTATACAACTCTAAATATTTCCATGATATGAAAATGCACTAGATTTGTATGATATAAAATGTTTGCTATACAATTTTTATTTTAGGGCTGAGTTCATGTTGCAGTTTGCAGCCAAGACTTAGAATGTCTGCAGAATGAGAGCTTGGTCTTCAGGAGCAGCTGGAAATGCCTGGAAAGGAATGTGTAAAATTAAAGGCAGTTTTCTTAGAATATTTTTCCAACCCAAGCAAAATAAGAGTTGATTTCTTCCTTTAAATGAACAATCTCAGCACCCTGTGTCATACTTTTTAGCCTTTCTACCACATGCCACTGAAAATGTTTTCAAAATGGAAAAAAGTGTGAATATTTTGTTTTCTCAGCTGAAGAGTAAAAAAAGAAAGATTTTTTTCTTGAATAGCATAGTGGTGATAGCCCACACTACTGTTTATATGCTGGAAACTTGCAGAATGTATTTCAAATGTTCTGACCACAAACAAGTAACTATGAGAGATATGAATTTGTTAGTCAGCTTGATTGTGATAGTAATTTTACAATATGCTCATCTATTAAAATATTATATGTACCATAAACATATATTTTTTGTCAATTATACCTCATTGAAGCTAGGAAAGAATTTTTTTTTATCTATTTCCCCTTAACATTCAACTCCTTATTTTATTTTATTATTTATTTATTTAATTTATCAAATACCTTATTTATTAAACATATATAGCAGCCATCTATTTAAATTCTCTAGAAGCTTGCTGTTGAACATTTGGTAAAGACATAAGTACTTAGGTGTAAATCTCTAAGTTAGCTTTTGTTAACCTGAATAGATCTTTATAGTAAAAGATGGCTGCCAGCTACTTGGCTGCCCATGAATTCACCAGCCAAGATGGAGGAAAGCCATGTGGATGCTGTTTAAAGCATGTTTTTCTAAACAATAATTACTTGCACACATATGCACAGTTGGATCCAAGTTACATACATATTCATATAATTAAAGCTAGCTTACACTCATACATATAGTTAAACCCAAGTCACATACATGTCCATATACACACATGTTTTTTTTTTTTTTTTTTTTTGATTTTTCGAGACAGGGTTTCTCTGTGTAGCTTTGCGCCTTTCCTGGGACTCACTCGGTAGCCCAGGCTGGCCTCGAACTCACAGAGATCCGCCTGGCTCTGCCTCCCGAGTGCTGGGATTAAAGGCGTGCGCCACCACCGCCCGGCCACACATGTTTTTTTAACATAACAGTTTGCAGAATCATCAGCTAATTTTAAAATGAAAACCAACCAGAATTAACTTTTAAATTCAGTATTTGCAGGTATAAGAAACCACAATGAACATAGTTCACATTCCCTCTGACCTTCTACAACCTTCCATAAGACCCCTTCTGACTTTCTATAACTTCCCATGTACCCTCAGTCTGTCCAGACATTTATTTTTGACAATTTCTTTCTTTTTTTTTTTAACATAGAAACTCCTACCAAAGTCTTTCTTGTGATTTTTCTCAGTGGTTTAGAATATACTGTAAAGCTACAATATTTTAAATAAGAACAGAAATGCATGCATATACCATAACAAGAGTAACTCTAAATTTGGATCAGCACTGTACCACAGACAAGAAACTGTTGGTTAGCCTAATAACACAGCCACAGTAGCTTAGCAACAATAGGCAGTGACATTCCATTCCATTCTTGGAACCAACCCTTGATCAGGTTTTAGCCCTAGGGCAGGTCTAAGAGGCCCACCCATCAGCATGGGAGGTGGAAGAGGACTGCGCACAGCATGGAGACAAAAGATTGTTATTAAACCCAGATTCTCAAGTACATGAGAGCGGCTGGGCCCTCGGACCTGTAGGCCACTCCTGGGCTGTGACCCTGGAGGGGCAGTTCTCCACCAGCCCCCACCAGGCTCAGGCATGCTCTGAGCTCCTTGAGGCCCTGCTGGCTCCTGCCTGCACTGTACCACAAAGCCTCTACCCCGAGGCTCCCTGCACAGGGGCTGGACTCCAACATGCTGTGTGTCCAGGCCATGCCAAGTTCTCATGGCTGCTGCCCATGCCACGCCGAACCACCACACCATAACAATGAGCCACTGCCTGAGCTGGCCTGCTGCCAGCCAGAGAGAAAGGAGGCAATGGGGCAGGAACATTCTTAGTCTGTCTTAGCTCAAGCGAAAGGACCCTCTATCCCTCAGGCTGGTCATCCGGCCCCAAACGCTGTCCATGCACAGCTTCTATTAACAGTCATAACACACATACAAGCCCAGGCATAAAACACACATACCTGTGGCCACGTTTCTCATACAGTTACACATTCATATAGGTAGTACAAGAAAGGCAAACAAAACTTTTTACGACATACAAGACAACAAAACAGCTCTCCTGGCACCCGGAGACAAAACCAAAACCAAAAAGATGCTGGCCTCACACTGGTCCGGTGGGAGCAACCCATGTGGGCTATACAAATTAAATACCTGCAGGTACTTACAAATTTTGGGCACTTACAAAAGGATTTCCAAGGGTCTACTAAAGGCCCACTTACAAAAGGATATCCAAATGAAACCAAACCAAAGTAAACACCACAGAAAACACAAAAGTAGACAGGTAGACACAGACACAGAAAACACACCAGCCAGCTCTTCAGGCTCTACAGGCTGGTGGTCTGGTGGGCTTGGGGGATCCCAGATGAGCCCCCAAATGTTATGCCCAGATCATGGGGACCCCCAAAAGACCACCATGGAGACTGAATCCCACATGTAAAGGCAAAGAACTTTTATTTCAAGCTCTGGAGCTTGGTCCCTCTGTCAGACACAGTGGTGAGAGCAGAGAACCCAGCTCCTTATTTTAAATGATATATTTTTTTCTCTTTCTCTCTCTTTTAGACTAAATAAATCTTGCCTGCCCATCTGTTCCTGAATAACCAACCAGAGACTTAATATTAATTGCAAAGTGTTTGACTTGGGCTTATTACTGACTAGCTCTTACGCTTAAATTAACCCATAATTCTTATCTGTGTTTAGCCATGTGGCTTGGTACCTTTTCTTAGTCCAACATTCTCTTCTTCTGCATCTGGCTGGCAACGCCTGACTCCACCCTTCCTCTTCCCAGAATTCTTCTGGTCTGGTCACCCTGCCTGTTCTTCCTGCCTGGCTACTGGCCAATCAGCATTTTATTATACCAATTTGAGTGACAAATCTTTACAGTGTAGAAGAGTCTCATGCCCAGCACTCTCTCTAATGTGTTAGATTAGGTCTGTTTTCAAGCTTTCTTACATTTTTCCATTCCTGCCTCTGTTTATATTTTTATTTCTTCATTTAGGCTCCTGTTTCCTATTAGAAATTGTGTTAGTCACCGCTGCCACTGCTCGAACAGTGTCTAACAAGAGGCAACTTAAGGGAGGAAAGATTCAAATTTTTACACAACTTTCAAACTGGAAATTAAGCTCACTTAGTTCCCTCTGGTTCCCCAGTATCTGCATCTGAGTAATTTACAGAATAACAAAGAATTTCAAAGTGCTTTTTAGTTTCACTCTTAAATATAAGTTGGTAACTATCCCCTAACTGTTAAATATGATTATAGAGCTGAAAATGAACAATTTTGATGAAAATTTCCAGTATGTTTTGGATGCTAAATGCCCCCCCCCTCTTCTGTATTTGAACACTTTCTCTCCAACTTTGAGGTGCTATTTTGGAGGATGGGAAAGGTTTGGGAGATGGGTACCAGCAGAAACTGCATCAGTGAGGGGTGTTGGGCAGGTTTTGAAGTATATAACCATCCCTGTCTCCTGATGTGTCCTGCTCTCTGGTCCATAGCGATGTGAGTAGCTTTGCATGCCTACCACTAGAGCCCTGAGGCCTTCCTGTTATGAAGCTCACCCTATCATTAAAAACAGTCTATTAGCTCCTTTCATTTAATTCTACTATGTGATTTCACACTGTCCCTGATTATCCAGAATATGGAATCTTTCTCTGAAGAGTAGACACCTGGTTACTATCTATAAGGGTGGAGAATTGGCCCTAGAAATCTAATGTCTACTTGTATTTTTTCAAGTAATTATCCTTTCTTCGGCCTTGTCTGTGTTATCACACCATCTTCTGAAGTACTTGCTCTTTCAAGCTCCTTAGCCTTTCTATGTTTCATGGGTGCATACATTCCTTTACCACTAGCATCTCATCCCGGCTTTAGATAATGGTTATGTTATTTTGTTCGGTCAACACTCTTCTGATAATTTACTGTTTTACAAAACTATGTTTATACTGCTCATCAATTTTTGTCTCTGTCATAAGTACTTTGTCTTACTGAGCCTATGCTTTTTTGTTCCTCATAGTATTTAAAGACACAAGTTCTAGAGTAGAACTCTGGATTTGAATATGGACTGTGCCATATTTCTAGCTGAGAGATAATAGACAATTGTGTAAACTTACTTATCTATTCTTTTTTATTATCTTTATAACTGAAAATACTAATAATGAAAGTACCTATCTCATAGGAATTAGCCCATTGAAGTACTCTTAGAATGATGCAGAGTACAACGTATCTGTCCAAGAAATGTCAAATGCAATTACTGTTAAAAAAATGGAAAATCAGTGAAATTGACTTTTATTTTGCCTAAGGTTTAGAAAATGTCAGCCAGAGCATTTACAAAGTGACAAATGATGATGACATGAACTTGGCTGTAAAATGAGACTTGAGTAATTATAGGGTTCATAGCCAGGTAAAGCCACTAATGACTTTTCTCCAACAGCAGCTTCTGTTCTACCTCCTGACACTGTGAAAGCTCTCTGGCAGGGAGGAAATTTTCAGCTCAGTTCCAGCTTGATTTATTTACATCATGAACCTGTGGCATGCAGTGTCTTTAGCAAAAGCATCTTATCATCTAGTTCCAGCAAACAATCAAGAGGAAGGGCAAAAGCTTGTGTTGCTTTGAGAGTCCTCTGGGGTCTCCATAGCCAATAACTTGTTAAGAAATATCCAACCTTTAGTACTGCATATTTTGTTTAATAACTTGGGAAAAAGCGGCACTACTGTTATGGTTGTAACCAAAGCTCTCTGATTGGATTTTATATTTGCTCCCAAGAAGGGCGTCTATGCATGGTACTGTAAACCTAGAAAAAGAATTCGATGCTAGGTAATATGATAAGCCCAAGAGGGGAACTGAGTACTGTTGCTTAGCCTTCTAAATATTGTATTTATAGCCACAGATAAATGCTACTTTCAGCCTTAATCAGAGAAGCCTTTCATTCCAGTGAATAGTGGTGAGAGCAGATTCATGGGTATACAAGATACTGAGAAAAAGTGATAGTTGGGGGCTCAGTCTTAAATAAGACATTTATATCACCCCTTCTGAGGTTCAGGGAACATGGCAAAATAGGGGACAGAGAGTATGAGCCTAAAGATAGGAAGGGCTGAAAAATACCATCTTCTGGGCAAGAAAAAGCTGCCATAATGATCAACTCACAGCAGTCATAGACTACTGCACCGAGTCTACAGAGGCATGGGCCCATCAACGGTCAGACACAGATGGAAGAGTGGGTCCCCATCCCTCACAGCTAGGAGATCGTTTTTTGCTACTGATAGATGCAGGGAGGGGACTGGCTCATTGTTATCAGCTGTGTACCCACTAGTGATTCCATCAGTCTCCAGTGGGTAATTCCAGTTCAACACTCACATGGATGTCCCCAGTTAAAGTATAGGTCAGGAACAAACACAAAATTCATGAATCTTGGAAAAAGACTTGTAGGAATGGGTGGTAATAGGCATGCATAGAAGGGAGATGAGAAAACATGTAGAGAGAGCATACTCACAGTATATTCTATAGTCATACATGTACATGAATAAATATAATTTTATAATATGGCATTGTCAAAGAAAAATAATTCAAAAATAAATGTAGTGATGGCCTCAGGGCTGTGATTTTCAGTGTCCTCCATGTGTCACACTCTTTATGAATTATCTTCATGGATTAGCACCTTATCTCCTAGTCTCTTGTCAAAATAATTTTTCAGTGAGTGTATTAATGGCTCATCTATTTCTCCAGGTGTGTTCTCTTCTATTACTTCAGTGGAAGCATCCTTCTGCACTTTATTAACCGCCTTTTCAGCATGTATTATACTCAATGATATTTACCAAGCAAATGAATGATGAAGAATATGTGGGCAGTTCCAACGAATATAAGTTTTTGAATGAGGTATGTATCTTCATGGAATGTTCTAGAGTGCATGTAAGAAATATTTTCTGTATTCTTTCAACCATGAAGTAGAAAATTAGTTTCCTTAAAATATGGCATACCATTGTTATTTTAATTAACTTTTCATTATCATAAGTCAAACATATTGCTTAGCCATGAATATTTCCAACTTTTAGTCTTTTTCTTTTCCCAACTCTGTTGCCAGTTTTTCTCTTGGAGTTTTAGCCTCATTCTTACTTCTCTCTGTAGAGATTTCCTATCTTTGTGCAAAAACTCTTCTGCATAGAGATTTTTCACTTTCTTTTCTGTCAGTTTTATGGTTTGGGTGTGTCAAAAGCATTAGTATTTATATTAGGCCTTTTTCACAATCCCTTTCACTTGTTTAAAATTGAGAAATGACTCTTTTCAGTTGCAGACTTTCCAACAATCTTAGAGCTACTTTCCCTAGAAAGTACCAGTTAACACTTTGTCTATTACAGAACTAATCCATACTAGTATTTAAAATAGTATGAGTATTTAGAGTTTTTCCTTTGTAATTCTCAATATAATTGATGACAATTGATTATATACAGCTAGAACTACAGATTCCTTCCAGAGAGACAAATGGCTTTCTTTTATTCTGCTTGGTTGATCTGTTACATTGTTCTCCTTTTCATCACTATTGTGATTATAACTTCATAGTATATTTACTGCATGGTAGAGAAATTCAACTTTTTGTTTGAAAATTATTTTATCCAGTCCAAAATATTGTTTCCACCAAAATATTTAAAAATCATTTTTTGTTAGCTCAGAAAGTATCTGGTTGGAAACTTACCTAGCTTAACTAAAATTTTCAATTATTTTGAGATAGACTGGAATCTTTATGATATTTAATATACTCATCTATGGAAAAGGCCTATCTTCCTTATATATGCATGCCTAATTCATATTTAGAGAATATTTTGTAGTTTTATTTATCCTAGTTCTGTAGAATTCATCAGAAGAATATAAATACATTTATTTGGCTTGGATTCTTAAGGAAAAAGGATATCATTCATATATATATATATATATGATATACACACAGATACACACACACACACACACACACACACACACACACACACACACACGTCTATATTGAAAGCTACCCCATGTGGGTGCTGGGAACTGAACTCAGAACCTCAGAAGGATCAACAAGCAGCAAGACCTCTCAGCTGTTCATTCCTCTCTCTAGGCTCCCCCAGCTGTTCATCCCTCTCTCCAGGCTCCCCCAGTTGTTCATCTCTCTCTCCAGGCTCCCCCATTACGTTTTCAGAAGCCGTCAGGTCCTTACAATGTTTTAACTATTGGCCAGCAATTTTTCTTCATTTTATCCTTTTCTAATGTAGATATTTAAAATGGTTGAAGGGAAGTTATTTTGTCCTAACATTCCTTAGCTCTGTCATGTCAAAAGTGACAAATAGATATCATTTTGTATCATTGAAGGATAATCACGTTTCCTTTACTATGATAGAGAAGTCACAGGAAATGATTTGTCCCCATCACTATTTAAATATAGAGAGATTTATGTCATAGATTCTCAGTACAATATAAAATCTGATAATAAATCACTTAATATTTTGCTTCACTTACCAACCAAATGACTAGCTATTTTTACTCAAGTTCACCAAGATATATACTGCATTTAAAAATATGTCATTGCTTTTTATTGTAGATATAAAAATGAAACACTTTAAGAATGCAAATAGTGACAAGATCTTGCAAAATTAGAAGGGCTTAAACTTCTTGATATACAAAATACTATGAAAATGAAAATTGAAACTAATAGCTTTCATAATTGCATATTGTACAGCCCATAATATTTGATGAAACATATTTATCATAGGCCAATATCTAGAATACTTTTTGTGTTAAGTGGGTAAAGTTTTGAATAATATTTTTATAGACCACATACATATAATTTTATGATAGTCATGAAACGTTTTCTGTTAGACACTGCAATGTTCCTTTTATCTGCTCAATCCACTCTATAAATAATATTGCCACTCAGCTTTGTAAATATTTAAAAAATAATTTACAGAAAAATTCAAATATAAATGCCCTAAGATTTTGGAGCATTCTGCAAAAGGAGAAACAAGAAAGCTGGACTAAGACAGTGAGTCTGTGGTTGAGAGCAGGCAGCAGGCATTTCCCAGAACAACTCAGTCATAATGTGAAATTACAGTGAACAGGGAAGATCCCTGAGTGTAGTTTTAAGGAGCCCCAAAACTGTCAAATGTTATTTGGAAACTGTTCTTTGCAATTCACTACCTCAGAAGTTAGAGATGAGAAATACTCTACACTGAATAAATCATAATGTTTTCAGTTTAGTATTAATGATCACGTTCAAATATTTCACCAGAAAAATAGAGTTTGTTTATCAGTGTATAGGATGTCGGGGGAGCATTCATTGGGAGAATGAACAATCTCTTCTGCTTTTAGGTTGGGGATAAGCTCACTCACAGTAGCAGCAGCATTACTTGAACCCTAATATACCATTGTTTGTTATAACTTATGGTTTAATAGCTATAACACATTTTTGTAACTATTTGCTCTCAAATTTAAATCATATTAGCATAGTTGAACCATTCATTCTGAGATAATTTGGTGAAATCAGAAGGAAACCAAACATTAATCAAATACTTATAATTCTCTAAAACCTGGCATCAAGGTCTTGAACAAACAGAAAAATGAGGCTGTTCACATGAAACAGTTTTCTTAGTCAAGTCTCACTGTTCTTGTCACCCTGATGACTTTCTGACAGAATTGGTATTTGTCAGAGGAGACACTGGCAGACCTTGCTAACATGTTCATTTGTTCTACCAAATCCAGGCTGATCCCAGTAGAAGACCTTCATTCTACTTTCTATGGAAGCTTTTTTCCTCACATCAGGAAAGGCCTAAATGTACCATAAAAGGGAAAATAGCAGAAGAAGTAATATTCAGAAATGTAGACTGCACCTGATCCTCTATGTAAGCTGAGATTTCAGGGCCCTTCAGGTTTGATACAATAAATTTTGTATCAGAAGATTGATATGGTAGCACATACCTTTCATATTAGCACTCAGGAAGCAGAGACTGAAGGATCTCTTATGATTTTGAGGCTAGCTTGGTCTAAATAGGAAGTTTCAGGATAGTTAAGACTACGAAGAGAGGCCCTGTCTCAAAAAATATTCAAAAATATTCAAATAAGGGAAATGCAAACATCTTTCACAATCACTCATTTTCCCTGTGGCTTGCAGTTATCCCTGGTGTAAGGCACCAAGACTGGTGCTTTCTCTGCTAAGGTGGAATTGGCAGTGCCTGGAAATTATGCAGACTTCTAGTGATTTTCCCTAGAGATGAGAACAGAATTAGGTACTGTACTTAGATTATGGCTCCAACATAACCCTGATCCAATGTAAGTTTTTAGGCTGAGGACATCTGTTGGGGTGTCCAGCTTTGATGTCTCTATTCTCATGTTGGTTTCAAGAAGTAAATGTTCACTGAGGGGTTTATCAGTCTTACTAATCCCTGGTGTGATAAACAATCATAGCAATAGGCATATGAATAAATCATGTGTAAACAACACCTCATTTTGCATTGACTTTATTCACTGCATCTCTACTGGCATTTGATATAACCAAAGCAGTATCCTCTATACTTTGAGAAAGCGGGAAGAAAGATTGAAGGAAAGGATCAGGAAGGGACACACACACACACACACACACACACACACACACACACACACACAGAGAGACAGAGACAGAGACACTGACAGAGAGACAGAATCTCGAACTGGGATACATTTTATAACAGAGATTAATGGAATGTAAGATGTTAAGGTTTGGAAAACAGGAAAATATGTGAAAGAGGCAATCCTGAGTTAAACCTTGAGAAATAAGTTGATGGAGAAGAGCTTTGGAAGACACAGAAAGTGGAATGGGGTACTCTCAGGTCAGAGCACTGAGAGTGCATCCCAGAGGGCACACAAGACATGGAAAGTTGTCTGAACACACAGAAAGGGATGACACACAGCAGGTGTTGACACTAAAGCCGCAGCTGGAACCTGTATTCTTTTTTTTTTTTTTTTTTTTTTTGGTTTTTCAAGACAGGGTTTCTCTGTGTAGCTTTGTGCCTTTCCTGGTGCTCACTTGGTAGCCCAGGCTGGCCTCGAACTCACAGAGATCCGCCTGCCTCTGCCTCCCGAGTGCTGGGATTAAAGGCGTGCGCCACCAACGCCCGGTTTGGAACCTGTATTCTTCACGCCTTGCTAAGGATTTGTGATTGTTTTTCAGGACTGCTTAGACATCTTGGTTTGGAGAGATAACTGACCAGTTCTAACCTACTGAAAGAGAAAGATTATCCTAATTACTGACATAGAGGAGAGAGAGAGACTGACAGGGAATTACTGCAGAGTGTTGACCAGGAAGCTCAAGAATTAGTGGAAAAACGAGGAAGTCTGTATCTCCCACAAGATACGAGGAGTTGAGAAGAAGATCAGCCCAGGCAAGAAAAGAACGGGGCAGGAGGACATAATTAAGCTACCTCCTCTATCCTTTCTAGGGACGCATCTAGGAAGAAAATCAGATAGTACAAAAGTGTGAAAGTTTGTAGGAATGGTTTGGAAAACAAAACAGAACAAAAATGAATGAAAACATAATCTGACTTGGCTTCAGTGGAACAGTGCTATTTCAAGCCAGTGGTATAATGGTCTCAATTGTCCTCTGAAACACAGAATAAAGATGGTGACTAAGAAGAACCACAGTACACTGTAGAGAGGCTGAGTCAACCAGGGTACTACAAGTAAGTGACTCCAGAGAGATAAGGAGCACAACCTCATATTTCAGGAATACACATTTTTAACGACAGAAATTCATTTATCCCAGGCTGGCCTCAAACTTTCTATGCATCGTAGGGTAACCTTGAACTTCTGACCTTGAAATCTCCACCTCTCAAGTGCTGGAATGGCATGTGGTACTGTGCTGTCATAGCTTCAGTTGTAAACTTGACACACCTGGAACGAGGAAACCTCAGGGAAGGAATCTCTCCATCAGATTGGCCTGTAGCCATGTCTATGAGGTATTTTCTTCTTTAACATAATATTTTTACTGATTCTCTGGGACTTTCACATTATGCACCCTGATCACACTCACTTCCCAGTCATTCCATGTCTGCTCTCCCATCATACTTTTTTAAGAGTTCTCTTCAGTGGCTTCCTGTCTAGTCTGTTACATTTTTGGGGGGTGGGGAGGGGATGGAGTGAAGGTAGGAGTTGTCACAGAAGCCTTCCATGTCCCTCCCTCTCAACTGTATAGCTGCAGTCATTGATATCACAGCAAAAGTAGCCTCTTTGCTCTTCACAGTGGGAGCATGGATCATGGGCCTCTACATGGTTTCTAGCAACAGCACAGACCAAGAACATGAGAGTATGACTCCTAGTTGCAGTAGGACCATGAACCCAGACAGCCTGGATCAAGGACATCAACATGGCCTTGGATGGCAGAGCAGGCCACCCACATCAACATGGACCCAGTGGCAGCAGGGTCTATGGACATCAAGGTGGCTTCAGGCTGCAGCACAGACGCCGGACATCTGCATGGCACTTGGTGGTAACATGGACCAAGGACATCAACATGGCCTGACTGGCAGCTTCCAAAGTGCCTGAAGTATTTTCTTTATTGCTAACTCTTAGGAGGTCTTAGTTCACTGTGGGTGGTGCCTATAGAGAAAGGTAGCTGAGCAAGCTGTGGAAAGCAAACCAGTTTGCAGAGTTTGTCCATGGTCTTTGCTTCACTTCCTGCCTTTGGGTTCCTGTCTTGGCTTTCAGTTGATGATGGACTACAACCTGTAAGCTAAACGAGACTTTCCTCCCCTAAGTTGTTTTGGTCAATGTTTTATCATGGCAACAGAAAGCAAACTAGGGCACATGCTCTACTTATGCACCACTGGGGATTGAACCCAGGGCCTCACAAATAATGGGAAAGTACTATATCAACTGAGCCATATCCCTAGCCCAAGGATGAAATGTTTTCAAGAGTAAATTAAATTTTGTCTTAAATGACAACTGTAGAAATTGACTCAATGGTGAATGATATCAGGAAAATTGTTTAGGGGTTATGGACCCTTCTCTGATACTTTATCTTGTCTGGTGCATCTTGTCTCTGTATGTTTCCTTCCTTGTGAGTCCCAAATCATCTTGGACCGCTCATTTAAGAGTATTCTACCCCTTAGTTTATCTTAATTTTTGTGGTGGAATATTTGTACACTATGTGAAGATGTGTCTTGATTGGTATAATGAAGACCTTAATGGCCAATAGCTAGGCAGGAGAGAATAGGCGGGACTTCCGGGGAGAGAGAAGAACTCAGGAAGAATCTGAGGCATAGGAAATTTGCCAGCCAGACAGGGATGAAGTTGGATATCTAGAATGGAGGAGAGGTAAAGAGTTACATGGCAATATGTAGATTAATAGAAACTGACTGATTTAAGTTTTAGAAGCTAATTAAGAACAGGCTTAAACTAAGGCTAAGCATTCATGGTTAATAAGAAGTCTCTGTGTCATTATTTGGGAACTGGTGGTCCAAAGAAAATATGACTACAAATTTTATTTAATTTAATTTTAATTTCCAGGAAGACAAAATTTGGAAAAAATGAATGAGTACCTGGTCATAGAAAAATGTGTTCATATTGGTATTGATGCTTTATGATGATGAACTTCAGATGGAGAGTAACAGAAGGTAGGGGAGAGATGAGGGACTACCACATAATGTTATGCTTGCTCTTACACACATGGAAGGAAACTATATATATATAATATATGTATATATTATATATAATAGATACATGTTATATAATATATATAATATAATAGATATATTATATATACATATATATAAAATTATCTCTATTACCAGTCAGTATATCTACTACTTTACATACACTATTATTAATTTTTCAAGGGTTTTCAATGCATGTATGAATATTCTGACTTTATAAATAATGAAATTAGAAACAAAAATATCAGTATGTTTTTCTATACTTATCTAACTACATGGACATAATGCTAACATTTGAATTTATCTTGATTAATTCAAAATATGATTTCTTTTTCCCATTATGCCACACTGACACCCATGTGAAATGTGAGTCTACTTCTGAAAATCACATATTCAAGCTAATCCTAAATACTGGATAGTATTTATCTGATAGTAAAGGATTTGTTTGTACACTTGGATATATGATATTGTTTATTAGGATTTTGTTATTGTAAGGTTTTGAAAGTGTTTCCAGGTGATAGCAAACTCTGATTATTGTTATTACCAAGCCTCATGCTATGGAAGATCATTAAAATTCCATTGCTTTCCCAATTTATTTATTAATCATGTCTTCTCTAAAGCGGGGAAAATTCAGTAAAATTGAGAATGCTCAGATTGACCCATGAGCTCCTTGGGGCCCCACCAAATCACAGGTGCCTGTGGAAATGGCTAACAAAAGAGACCCTTGACCTGCAGTGAGTGAGTGGGAATATGGCTTTGTCTCCCTCCCAAGGAGCCAATGTTGTCAATCTCACCCTGAATAAACTTAACAGCTGTCAACCACGAGCAAAGCTCTTCAACTTCCTATAAAATTCCCTTCTTAGTCTCTGCTACAGCAAACCATCCTTGCAGATGTCATTCAAGTTCAAAACTAGCCATGGTACCACAGGGCTATTTCTGGGCGGGCTCTGGACAACAGGTGCATGAGAACTGCTTAGCCATCAGACTTTGCTTTGGTATTTTCTCCCGATGCCCTCTTTATCCTTACATATGCACGGTGAAAGAAGCAATCCTTCAAAATGAAATGTGCACTCTCTTCATTGAAAACCGTGCCTGTGTAGACCTGCTCAGATAGGTCAATGTGTATGACAAGCTGTGCTGTTCATCACTGGTCCTCTAGGTGATCCCAATAGTCCAGGAAGAAACAAAAATGACTGAGAGAAAAAAAGCTAAAGTCACATAGGGACAGCAACCACCATCCTCAAGTAGTGAGACAGAAATATTCTGTGGCATAAAGATTCATCTCTTGGCCTTTACCCTCCTAGTGGATGAAGTTCCTGTGATGAACCCAGGTGAGATGAAAAGAATATGCATAGACTCTCTTGGAGCAATGTTGTGGGATATTTGATCACATTATGACACCCCAAAACTGTGTTAATAAAGTCAACCTTAAAATAGGGGGTGGAGCCAGGACTAGCTGGCTGGAATTAGCCATAGAGAAGGCAGGAATATGGAGAGAGAAGACACACAGGAAGGAGTAGGGAGGTACTTGGAGATTTCACAGTCTTTTCGATCAGGGAAGTGTGGAGAGAAGGTCAACTGGTCACTTCTCAGCTGCTTCTTTGATTAATCAGGGTTTCACCCTGATATTTGACTTCTGAGTCTTTATTGATAATAGAAGAACTTAAATAAACACATCAGAGTAAGCCACCCAGGTTTGACTCAACTGCTCTTTCTCTTCTTTCAATTTTCCCCGACAACACCCTGGTTTTTAGGCAAAATGGATGGCATCAGAACACACTGATTCTTGGTGTTTCAATCAATTTATGGCATCCTCTGTGTTGTTATTCATTTGTTCATCATCATTTAGTGACTCCCTTCAAGGTTCTAGGAACTGGGATAAGACACTCTGCATACTTTAAAGATTGGGTTACCTAAACAAACTGAATTAAATGTGAAGAGCTTTAATGTACAAGGGGTGAACAAAGACTTGAGGGAGTATAGTTAATGAAATTTCCACTATGTGTACCCAGTATGTTAGTGTCTGGAGAAGATCATTTTATATGATAAAATAATTGTTCATGATGACCATACAATTTTAAAGTATTTTACATGTAAATTAAAAATTTCACTTACCAGCTAAATATCTTGTCTGTAGCTTCTACTCTGTTTCATTCTCCAGATCCATAGGTGGAGATACAGATTGAGAGAGTTGCAGATACTCAAGTTCAAGTACAGTTTTAAAGTAATAGTGTGACATTGTTTTCCCACACTTACTGCTTAAACCTGAGAATACACAGTTCCACAGAAGTTGAAGACACCATCTGCACCCAAAGTTACCTCAAGATCCCAGGATGCTGTATTCACAGACTCAATCTTAAAAACAGATGTATTTGAGTCCTTGTGTGACAAGAACTCAATGTGTAACCCAGTGTGTGCATGATCTGTGATTCAACTTCTATGCAAAATACACGACTTATCAAAAGGTAAATAATAAAAGGTATGTTAATTTGATCCATATATATCATATTATACATATGCATCATTAAAAATCAAACATAACTATAATTATTTTGGAGTTAGATGAAATACTTTTTTCTTTAGGAGAAGGAATTTTTAATCATTGGAATTATTGTCTGTTTCTTCTTTTAATTCTCTTAGTTTCTACTTCAGTTATTTGTAAGATGTGTTATTGGTTGCCTACCAATTTAGTTATTAAGACTACCTTTAGAATATGTTACTGAATCATCCAGAAATCTTTCTCATTTCTAGTAAATAAATGCAGCTGACTCCTCTAAGTTTCTTATTTGCATGATATAACCTTTGTTTGTCTGTCTGTCTCTCTTCCACTGTCACTCTGTATGTGTGGTATATGTTTGTGTGAGTGTATATGTATGTGTGGATGACAAAGGTTGATGTTGGCTCTTTTCTTTAAATCACTGTCCACCTAATTGTTTTGGGATGGGGTGTCTCAAAGTTCACTGATTGGGCTACCCTGGTTAGCTAACAAGCTCCAAGAATACATCTGCTTTCTGATTTTCCCATCCTTATTCACCCCTGTGCTAGCTAGGGTGCTTGAAAATACTCTGTCATTCAATATTCATTTCAAGAACATATGAGATCATTAACTGTAACTTAATTTTATGTAGGAGCATTAAGTAAGAATTTTTAAAATGAGTGTCATACTTCATAATAACAATACATTTTTGACATTCTGTTTTATCTTTCATTCATACTTATTTGACTAACCCTGCCTATGTCCAAAGGCTTACAGTGATAAATGGATTCCTGGAACTCCTGGTCTAGTCTGGTTATACAATGCAGCAATCTGTTTTAGAAATGAAATCTACTTGTGAGCACTGGTCTCTAGTACCCATCACTGAGAAAGTGAACTCTTAAACATTGAAGCCAGGTTTTCTAATGTGTCTTTTGTGAAATGAGGTATTACCAGCTGATCTGTGCTGCTCAGACTTTCATTAGTGCTTTCTATATTTTGTTGGAGTGGTTCATAAACATGAGACTGGAGTCAGTCCAGAATGCCATAAATCACAGTCAGTCTTAGTCGCCCTTGTGGAGCTCACAACCATGCCGCATACTCTCTTAGGGTCCATAGAGGTCCTGATGAAGCAGGGGTCCTTCCATTTCTGCTTTCTGTGGTGCTGAGCAAAAGAAGCCTCAGGTTAGGAGAGGGAAGCATATGATGGTCAGCACTATGCTTCAGGAGACTGAAACTGTGACTCAGTGTCTTTCTCCTTCATTGATTCCAGTGGGAATGATACATATCTGAAGAGCAAGTAGATAGATGAAGGAGTGGTACACTGGATGATGGGCCATCAAATTTCCTTTCAAACTTAATTTCAGGGCTCTCCTAACTTTCACTGGAGCTGTGGAAAGACTCAAAAGACAAGAGTCTTCAGACAGTCTAGGTTTCTCTGTTGCAATGCATTCTCATCTTGTCCCACAAATCATTGTCTCGATACTTCCAATGGCTTTTTACAATTCACATTTTCTTCTTACTTCCATATGAGAACATGATCAAATTGTGACCCCTCCCCTCTTTAAAGATGGGAGTCTCATTTTTCTTTATTGATGATGTTTCTCATTACACAGCATGCTTCTGCAATTTTATGTGTCTCCCTTTGTGATTGAAAAGCTATCATTTTTTTTTTTTTTTAAAAATCAGCCTTTTAATTTTCCAAGTTTCTACTCAAATAGTGCTTAGGGCAGTAGTT
This sequence comes from Peromyscus maniculatus bairdii, assembly GCF_049852395.1. NCBI lineage: Eukaryota > Metazoa > Chordata > Mammalia > Rodentia > Cricetidae > Peromyscus > Peromyscus maniculatus. Next base: position 64,825,756 of record NC_134853.1, on the reverse strand, counting down.
TTGCAGCTCCCCGGAGTGTCTTTAAGTTATTTCAATGAGGGTCATTAAATGTTTCCAATTTTTGAAGTAAAATTAATATTAATTCACTTTAATGTTGAAATAAATGTACCTCAAAAGCACTTACCTGTCAGAGAACACATCTGATCTCAAGTAGCTAACCCTGAGTTTTATTTCTAAATTTAATTTCAGGTAGACAGAAGTTAGACAGTGTAGCTAAGTTTCAGTTTATGAAACAGATGGAAAAGCTGATAAAGCTAAGTCCAAAAAAATAAATTCAGCTTGCGTGGCCTTTGGCTTTAATTTTCTGTTAGAAAAAAAAATGCCTCAATAGATGAATAAAACTCTTTATTGAAGAATTAGTGGAAATTGCTGCATTGATAAGGTTGGGATGCTCAGGAAGCAATTACAAGGATGTGTACATCAGTCTAATTGGAAAAAATTAGTCACTGTTCTCATTCTGCAATCCAATACTTGACCAGCAGCAACTTAGGAGAGGAAGGGTTTATTTGGCTCACAGTTCAGAGGACACAGTCCATCATGTGGTCGTGGGGCATGATAGCATCAGTAGCTTTGCTCTTTGTGCTCACCTGGAAGCAGAGACAAGATGACATTAGAGCTTGGCTGGCTCTTTCTTTTTTCTTATAACTCAGTCCAGCATCCCAGCCTATTAAATAGTGCTCCCCACACTCAGGGTGCATCTTACCTCTCAGTTGGACTGCTCTGGAAATAGTCTAATAGATGCATTGAAGGTGTGCCTTGTTAAGGTAGTAGGTGCTTCTTAATCCAATCAGATTGCCAGTGGAAATTAACCACCACACAGGGTTTGTTACTGAGCAAAGAGCAAAAACCTTCAAACTTAATATTACTTCCTACAAAGCAGTGAGAACACCTCTGGTGAACGAACCGTAAGTAATGATCCACAACTCTGTAAGAGCTATAAAGTGGAAGCTGCTCATTAGGAACTACACAGAAATGCAAACAAATGCAGTGTAAGGACAGTATTGTAAAGAGCCCGAAACATCAAACGCAATGTAAGGACAGTATTGTAAAGAGCCCGAAACATGGAACAGAGCATTAAGTAAAGTTCTTAAAAACAACGGCCTTAAAAGAAGATGCTTAAAAGTCTCAGAATTTAATGAAAACGGATTTTGGAAAACAAAAGTATTTTTTCTAATGTTCTAGTATTTCAGTGGGAAAAGAATCTATAAGTTCTGTCTGTGGAAGCAGAGTTTACAATTTGGATTTTTTTTTTCTTGCGGTTTGTGGCAGCTAGATGATGCTCAGCAACATCTCACTCAGAAGCCAGGACAAAAGCACCCATTCAGTGTACACTCTTGCTGGATCACAGCACTGCAGTGGGCATGGAGAAATCAGTCCTCAGAACAAACACGAAGCCAAGGAGTGGAATCAGCCTACGCATCTGCCAAAGGTGGCTGGCTAACAGAGCGTGCTACAGCGGAGGTTTTTCAGCCTTAAAGAAGAACAAAACTGTATCCTTTGCTAGCGATGAATACAACCAGAGCTAATAATACAAAGTGAACTAGGCCAGACTCGAGACAAATACAACCTTTTCCCTCATTTGTGGATCCCACATTTTACATAGATATAAAAATCATACACACACACACACACACACACACACACACGACCTTTGCTTGTTGTATGTACAGTTAGAAACCTTTGTGGCAGCTCTATCCTGTGTTACTTAATTCTTTAGTTTTATTTCTTCATTGCAAACATGCTTATTTTGTCACAGAAGATATTTGAGCTAAGTATTAAACATACCAAGAGCTGAGATGTGGAAAGCCATATCACATTCTATCTTAATGGATTAACATTTACTTTAAATTTGGAAAGTGGCAAAAATAGTCAAATTCTTTTTTCTTCCTGATCATTTTATTATTATTTTAATTTAATGTTCATGTTTTAGTTGAGAAATTTGTACATGAGTACTACATTCATACTACTTCATCCCCCTCTGTCCCCTCTCTCCAACTCTTCCCATGTTCCTTCTTCATATCTTCTTGAGTTGGTGACCTCTTCAATAATTACTGCTTACACACACACACACACACACACACACACACACACACACACACACACACACACATACACACACACACACACACACAAACCCACGGAGTCTATTTAGTTTTACTCTTGCGTAGATGTTAGGGCTGACCACTTGGGATTGGATAACCTATCAGGGGCTCCTCTTTGGCGAAGATGGATTCTCTCTCAGTAGCCATTGGTTTCCTGTAGCTTTTCATCTAGGGTTGAGGCATTATGAGATTTTTTTTTCCTATTCTGATTGGCATGTAGACTGGTATTATTATGTAGCTCATGTTTAGTCAACCATATTTTGATGTTTCAAGGATGCAGTATTCCTGTCATGTATAGAACAGACTATCTGGAAGCAGGTGTTCTGGTTCTTTAGTTCTTACAATCTCTCTACCCTCTACAGTGTTCCCTGAGTCTTGTATGTAGTGACTGTGTTGTAGATATATCAATTGTGCCCAGCACCGTGGGCATTCCTACTCTGTATTTTGGTCAGCTGTGGGTTTCTGTGATGATTTCTTTGTGTTTGGAAAAGAAGCTTTTTTGATGTAATATATATATATATATATATATATATATATATATATATATATATATATACAATATATAATGTTTATGTATTATAATGTTATATATTATATATATATTACAGTTACATTTATCTGGGCATAAAGATAAGTATCTAGAATGCAGTTAGAAGTTATTTTGCATTAGGAAAATGGCAGTACTATGTTCTCTTCTGGGGTCTATGACCTCTTCAGTCAAGGGCAGTTGGCTAGGTTTATAGTAATAGGCAAAATTCCTTCTTATTGCAGAAGTCTGAAGTTTAATTAGAAAGCTGTTGATAACCTCTGAGATAATAATGCCACTATTGCCCCATTGGGGGTATCTTGCCAGTGTGGTAATTTCTGTAGTCTGTAGGCTTTACACTAGGTAGGACTATTGATTGACTTTTCTTCATTGGCAGCTTGGATAGCACCTTTGGATACCATGACAGCTGGGCCCCAGGGAGGAGGCTTCCAGGCCAGGTCCAGAGCAATAAGACAAGACTAGGAAATTAAGGGGATACAAATAGGAAAAGATGTCAAATTATCCCTATTTGCACATGATATGATAAGAGATTCTGCAAGTTCCACCAGAAAACCTGGAGAAATTAACCTTACTTTCAGCAAAATGGCAGGATACATAATCAACTGTTTAATCTGAGAAAGACTGAAGTATTTCTAGGTCCAAACTATATTACACAGGACAATTTCTCCTTATGTTCCTCTTAGATTTTTGTTTAGTATTTCTTATGGCTTAGATATTAAGTATCCCCTTAAAAGACTCACACTGAAGGTTTGGTCTCTAACTAGTGGTATAATTAAGAGTTGATCATATGAGGAAGCCTCTGGAGTGATCAGTGGGTTAATCTATTTATTAATTTATAACTTGATGGCATTATTAGTGGGTGATGAAAACTGGGAAGAGGAGCCACGTTGGAAGAAATGGGTCACTAGGGTCATCCCTGGGTAGAATACATCTTGTCCTGATTCTCCCCTCTTTATCTCTGCCTCCTGGATGCAATGCAGTGAGCAGATCTTCCCTCTGTTCCCTTCTGATTTGATGTCTGTCTTGTCACAGGCCTGAAGGCAGCAGGGCCAGCTGAGTATAGGACAAAACCTCTGAAATCATGAGCTGAATGAAAAGGTTCTTTTCTTCAAATATTTTTTCATTTAGTGACAAAAATGACTAATGCAATCATTCAATACCATTAGCTTAAAAATGCTGCACATATATGAATCCAACACATAGTATTTCAAGATGCTTATACAAATATTAACTATAGAACCTAACTAGTAAAACCCCTTTGATTCACCGAGTACATTTTTCTCTGGAATTTTATTTAAAATTAATTTTCTACACTGTTTCTATTTTTCCTGTGGGGACTTTGCTCATTAATTTTCATTTGTTGATTTGTTTTAGGTATATACATCAAAGGTCCATAATTGTAATTTTAATCAATAATTTACATTATATTATTTTTAAATTAAAAAGATACATGTTTTCAACTTTTATTTAGGTGAGAGCCTTGTACAGCGTGTTTTGATCCTATTCACCTCCTTCCCTAATTTTAAGAGCAAACCTTTCAACAAATTTTGTTTCCTTTAAAAACACTGCAGTATTTTTGTTTATTTCATTGTTTATTTATTTATTTATTTTGATTTTTTGAGATAGGGTTTCACTGTGTAGCCTTGGATATCTTGGAACTTGCTCTGTAGACTAGGCTGGTCTCAAACTCACAGAGATAAACCTGCCTCTGCCTCCTGAGTGCTATGATTAAAGGAGTGTGCTACCACCGCCCAGCTTGTTTTCCTTTATTTTAATAACTGTCCTTAAAAATACAATATTGTGACTCCTTTGTTCATGGATTTCTAAATATAAAGTTATACATTTGTGCTCAAATTTACTACATTTTTACTTTGTAAAATGTGACTTTGCTGTAGCAGTGCCTGACTGTCAGATTAGACACCAAGGCATGGTGTCTGAAGGAAAGATAGATGGTTTTTGCAAAACGTAGTGGTATTTGGTAATTTTCATGGTGAAATCAGTCTGTCATCTTTAACAATAGCATAAAGATTGTATTCTAACCTTACCCAGTCCCTTACTGAATCCGTAACTCTTCTATAACTGCATACTACCTCTGCTGTCATTTAAAGTTTGTGTCAGAGTGACTTTATTATTAGACATGAATATTTATTTTGTAACACTGTACTAATCAATATTAACTATAAAATTATAAGGTTATAGTGAGGTACATGTAAATATATTATGTAAATATATTAAGGTGAACCCATTACAATTAACATTAAATATTATGTAAGTACCTATAAAATCATCTTACACGCCACTGGCAATAGAACACTGATGTGACTTGCATTTCTCTAATTATCAAAGAATATGTGTGAAAGGCCATGAGAAGGTAGAAACTGAAATAGCAAAAGAAAAAGAACTAAGAGAAGCAAGAATAAATGGGCAAAAAGAGCAGAAAGGAAATGTTTGCAATACAGGGCACAATGAATGATATGTGGCATGGCACATTGATATATAACATTTATAAAAATTGTTTCTAGTGAGTACTTGTTATTTTCATGCCCAGACAACTGATATTTGTTTGGTCTTTCAAGCATGATTTTTCTGTGTAGCCTTGAGAGATCTATCTGCCTCTGCTTCCTGAGTGCTTGGATTAGAGGCATGCACCACCACCTGCCTAAGATGCCCAAATTTCTATTTAGCCTCTTTCTGGTGATGCCTCCAGGATATTTTCTAAGAAACCATGCTGCTCCCTGACTGGACAATATTAATTCTAGTCTAGAAAATTTTGAACATCTTTATTAAGTTAGTTGGTTAGCCTCTAGGGAAAGACACTACAGTCATGAGCAAATTTGAAGTATTTTACTTAATTGTGTGTGCAGGTGCACATATGCTGTGTGTGTAGAGGCCAGAGAACAACTCTGGGAGCTGGCTCTCATCTTTTACCTTTGTTTTGAGGCAGTCTCTCTTGTTATTGCTGCCATGCTGCTCATTCCAGTGGACCCTGAGCCTCCCCCATTCACTTGCTGTGTGAGTATACTACTTAGGTACTCCTATGGATTCTTGTAATATCAGTGTCACCAGCTCCAGCTTTTATAGGGGATATGGGGATCAAACATGGATTGTCAGGTGTAGACAAATTTCTAAACAGTCTTATTAAATAAGAAACACAGAGCCAAATACAGAGGTAATAGCCAAAGAGATCACAGCAATAGCCAAGATTGGCTTTATCTTACCATCAGCAGTAGCTTCCCCAGAGAGAGTTTCTTCCTGTCTGACTTGTGTTTGCCTTTCTGTTCTCTGTTCTCATTGGCTCTAAGCCTTGAGACAGCCATGACTTCCTTGTCACTGCCTGTCTATACAGACCTTCAGGTCTCTATATTTGGTACTGGGATTAAAGGCTCATGTTACCATGCTTGGCTGTGTCCTTGACCACACAGAGACTCTGCCTGCCATGTGATTGGATTAAGGACATGTGCTACCACTACCTGACTTCTGTTTATGGCTATGTGACCTCTGATCTCCAGGCAAACTTTATTTATTAACATACAAATAAAATCACATTTCAGCACAATTAAAATATCACCACATTTTCCCCCTTTGTTCTAATAAAAAAGAAAAAGTTATAACTAATATAAGAAAAGCTATATACAATAAGTACAATAACTATATACAATATATATAAGCAATAAATACCTCAACAATGTACCTGATTCACTTTCCAACCTAACTTATATTACTAACAGAGAACTACCTTATAATGTCTTTCAAATTTATACACTTACACCTCTTTAGTGAGTTTCTTTTCTGAAATTCTTAACAAGGAAAACTATAGCTATAACTACCTAATCTTTTACTATAACCATCCAATCTTCAACTCACTATACCTATATAATTTTCAACTAACTATAACCATAACTATCTAATCTTCAATTCCCTCAGAGACCCAAGAAGGAAATAATATTACCTAATAAAACAGGAAGTGCAAACAAGCGACTTCCAAAAAAATGTGAGTTGACAGAAACAGCCAGCTGCCTGGACAGTCACCTGAGGTTTCTCTACAATGTTGGAGAATCATCTTCAGCCTATAGGCTTAGAGTATCTGACAGACTCATTTGTGGAGTAGGATGTACACAAGGCCTACAGTTCAACCTCACATTCGGTGTGAATAGTCCATATACCAGAAACACCTGAATTCTACTAGTGTCCTGTTATGATTCAGGATTTTAAATTCTGGAAATTTTGATGTTTTTGGAATTCAGCTGTCCATTCTTCTTGGCTTATGGGTGGCTTCATCTCTTTTACTAAATGTCAGTCTACCACTGAGAGGTTAGACTCCATCAACCTAGTTACTCTTTCAAGAATAACTGTTTCATCTACTGTCCCACTGCACACCAGAAGCCATTGGTTCACTGCCTGTTCAGCTGCATTGGATTCAACTGTACCTTTTCCGGATTGCAAAGGCCACTTCAGGGATGGTGCCATATTGTCCTGGCCTCAGAGGATGTCTGTTGTTAAAGCCACAACCACACTTGTCTTGGCAAGAATAAGTAGTCTTTTGTTTAGTGTCTTGTCTGTCCATTTTGTCCTGTTTGTCAGCAGTCAATTCAAGGACACTTTGTTGTCCAGAGGCTAACTTTTGCCATGTGAAAGTTAACTCCATATGCGGTTTCTTCAATGCCCATATTTTCTCTGAAGTAGATTGGTACTGCCAGGAGTCAACATGTCTCATAGTCATAAAAAGAGAAAAAATTCTAAGTTATTAAAACATTTTAAATGCTATATTCTGTAGCTCTCTGAAGGTTTGAAGATAACCTGTCTATCTAAAATATATCTGCTTGACCTTGAAAACATACCTAAAATGACTACAAGTTCGATTGTAATGTCTAACTATTAACTTTCATTTCTTTATATCCTAATAGTTGGTAATAATAACATTCTAGGATCAGCAAATTGTTAAATGAACTGTATAAGTACAATATCTTGAACAAGATTAGAAATATATGTATAGCATTTTCTAATAATCTCAATCTCAATATATATAATTTGTATAAAATATAAAAAATCCAATCTAATGTGAAGTATTTAAAAATAGTAATTGACTTTTAAAAATAGATTCAATATGGCTAAGATCAAAAACACTGAAGACAGCTTATGTTGGAGAGGATGTGAAGCAAGTGGAACACTCCTACACTGTTGGTGGGAATGCAAGCTTGTACAGCCACTTTGGAAATCAGTATGGCACTTTCTCAGAAAATTGGGAATTAATCTCCCTTAAGACTCAGCTATACCACTCTTGGTCATATACCCAAGGAATGCTCAATGATACCACAAGGACACATGCTCAACTATGTTCATAGCAGCATTATTTGTAGTAGCCCAAACCTGAAAACAACCTAGATGCCCTTCAACTGAAGAATGGATAAATAAAATGTGGTACATATACACAATGGACTACTACTCAGCAGAGAAAAACAATGGTATCATGAGTTTTGCAGGCAAATGGATGGAACTAGAAAATATGACGCTGAGTGAGGTAACCCAGACTCAGAAAGACAAACATGGTATATACTCACTCATAAGTGGATACTAGATATAAAGCAAGAGATAACCAGACTGCAACTCACAGCACCAGGGAGGCTAGCTAGTATAGAGGAACCTAGGAAAGACACAGGGATCACACAGTGACGGAGAAATGGATGAGATCTACATGAACAAACTGGGGGTGAGAGGGAGGTAATGGAGGGTTAGGGTCTGTGGAAAGAGAGCTTAGGGGAGTGGGAGATTTGAGCTGGATCAGGAAGAGTGGGAGAACAAGGAAAGAAATACCATGATAAATGAAGACACCGTGGGAATAGGAAGAAGCAGAGTGCTAGAGAGGTCCCCAGGAATCCACAAAGATGACTCCACTATAGACTATTGGCAGTGGTTGAGAGGGTACCTGAGCTGACCTACTCTGGTGATCAGATGGCCAAACACCCTATCTGTTGTGATAGAACTCTCATCCAGTGACTGATGGAAGCAGATGCAGAGATTCATGTTCAAGCCCCAGGTGGAGCTCCAGGAGTCCAATTGACAGAGAGGAGGAATTACATGAGCAAGAGATATCAAGACCATGATTGGAAAAAGTACAGTGACAAATAGCCAAACTAGTGGAAACACGTGAGCTGTGAACCAATAGCTGAGGAGCCCCCATGGTACTAGATTAGGCCCTCTGGATAAGTGAGACAGTTGATTAGCCTGAACTGTTTAGGGGGCCCCTAGGCAGTGAGACCAGGACCTGTCCTTAGTGCATGAGCCAGCTTTTTGGAACCCAGTGCCTATGCTGAGACACTTTGCTCAGCCTTGGTGCAGGGAGGAGGGGCTTGGACTTGCCTCAACTGAATCTACCAGGCTCTGCTGACTCCCCAGGGGAGACCTTGCCTTGGAGGAGATGGAAATGGGCATGGTTTCGGGGGAAGGCTGGGGGTGGGAGGAGGGAGGACAGGGAAATACGTGGTTGATATATAAAATGAATAGAAAATCTCTTAATTAAAAAAAAGAAAAAAGTAGATTCAATAATCTATCTTTTTATCTGTATCTTCTCTTTACTTTTCAGAGTAGATTCAATAATCTACCCTCTATTCTATCATTTCTATATATCTTTTTTTTTCAAACAAGAACCTTAAATCTAATCTCCTTTGCCTTGCCCTTTTCCTAAGCATTAACAACAACTTGTAACCAATCCTTCTAAACAATGAAAATTATCCCAAATCCAAAACCCATTGAAAGGCCAAAAACCACCCACCCCACACCACCTCTTTGGGAATGTGGGCATCCTGTTTTTAAAATTGCTTCCTACTGGTTGTGAGCAAAGGCATCTTTATTCTGAAAAGAAAAATTTTGAGTTAATTGTCAAGTTCTAGGAAAGGTAGCTATATCATTTGTTGTCCAGTCTCTGCATAATGCTAAAGTTCAGGGCTTATCTCAAGTCCTTGTTCAAGAAGTCTGTGAAACTGGATCATCTCAGCTAGCCATCTTGAAATTGTTCTGAGCAGTTTGTAGTCCAAAGCTGATCTGTAGGTGATGTTTGTCAGCTTAGTGGTATTATTATTGTCCATGTGGAATTGTTGTTGGGGGCCTCATCATCTTTCTGGAGACTTCAATTCGATATTAGGCCTGGTTGTAATCCCCTGCAGAATACTGATAAAGACTTGAACACAAAAACTTATATAGGTAGCTAATTGAAGACTTTATTCTTTTTTTTTTTTTTGGAGCTGAGGACCGAACCCAGGTCCTTGTGCTTGTTAGGCAAGCACTCTACCACTGAGCTAAATCCCCAACCCAGCCTTTATTCTAGAGTTAGTAAGTACTCTGACCATTAATATCATAACAAAAGTTTAAAACATATATATATTAATCTTATAAATTTTGATATAAAATTAATACATTAAGAAAAGTTTAAAGAATCAAAATAGAATCAAAGAATTGAGATTAGTAGCAATAGAAAAGAAGAAAGGGGGATACAATATAGACGCATAGGATACAGATATGATAGGATAAAAGGGTAGATTGTTGAACCTACTTTTGAAGAGCAACACACATTTACAGCACACAGAAAGGCATCCCCAGCAATCAGGCTTGCATGGAAAGAGATTTTGACCATGAAAGCCTCTTTCTGACTCTACATGTGCAGCAACTTTGACCCAGTGACTACTCCTTTGAAAGATACTGAGGTTGAATTCACACAAATCTCTCTCCTGGTTTGCTGTTGCTGTTGCTGCTTCTGCTCCTATTTGTTTTCTGGCTTTCCTGGGCCAGTTCTGTGATGTCTGTATAATCTCTGTCATATATGATCTCATCATTGTCTACTTAGTTCAGTGATTAGCTAAGTACCAGGCAAAGAGCTGATGAATTTGTCAATTTGCTTGCAATCTAGCAATGGATATGTGAGCTAAAACCTGGAATAAAAATTTATGTGCAAAATGCTTAAACAGACAAAGTATTGCAATAACAGAAAACGTCTTGCTGGTAAGCAAGAGTCATAGGGTGATGAGCATGCTTTCCAGTGAGAACTATCACTCTTTGACTGGTTTTAATTGCTGCAGAGGTCATGGTCTCTGTGTGGGTTTATTCCTTTTCTTATAGTGGGTGTTGGTTGTATTGCAAGGCAACTATCAAAAGTTGTGGCAGGAATGTTTTAATTGAGATCAGTGGGTGAAGGGGGGCAAGGGACAGGGCAGGCTCATGATGCCAGACCTGCTCCAGAGAATAGCTAGTCTCAAATAAAATTCCTAAAACCATGCTAATGGTATTTGATAAAAGAAAAAAATAGAATTAATCTATAATATATTGGGTTTATCCAGGTATCAAAGGTGAAGTATATCAGGTGTAATGTTTTCCGTTGTTGCTGTTCATTGTTTTCTTTTGTTGCTGTTCTTTGTGTGGATTTTAGAGTCATAGCTGGCTGGAGGCTGCAAATTAGCCATGTCATTATTTTTTGCTATCTATGTCATTATAGAGTGTACAACTACGTATTTTTCAAAGCCAAAATTGTTTCCACTGGAGAGAATGCCCTGAATCAAGTTTCAGGACACCATGCCAGGTTCCTGTGAGTACATGCACCCTCAGTACTACTTGTCTTCATGCCGGGGCTTCAGCCCAAACCTAGACAATAGGAGAAGTATTTTTAACAACTTGCCTGCAATGCGTTTTTCAAAAGATAAGAGCCCTGCACATATGAGTGGGGTTAACAACAACAAGAAATGAAATGATAATGATCTTGTGCTATTTTAAGCTTCTGTTTATGATAATATGCTAGAGTACCAACAAAAAACTAACTTATCTTTCTTTTGTCTACATTGCCTTCTGTACACTCCAGTGCACTGATGGTCAATCAATCATTTTTGCTAGAAACCAAATTAATCCTTTTTTCTTTAAAGGTGATTGGAACATGTGGAAATTCAATTATCTATTTGAATATGTAAATCTTATCATTGGCATGTTCTCTTACGCCTCCTGAGAAACCATCTAGCAATGCTAATTATGTGGTAGATTGCTATGGGATGTCTTTCTGTATGCTATGAATATGTGTTTCTCTGATTGGTTGATAAATAAAGCTGTTTGGCCAATGGCCAGGCAGAATAAGGTCAGGTGGTACATTCGAATGGAAGAAGGAGGAAGAAAGGAGAGTGGGAGAGATGCTGTGAGCTGCCACCAGGAGAAGCAAGATGTGAGAGTACCAGTGAGCCATGAACCCACATGGCAAGACATAGATTAGTAGAAATGGGCTGAGTTAAGTTATAAGAGCTAGTTAGCAAGAAGTTTGAGCCATAGACCATACAGTTTGTAATTAATATAAGCCTCTGAGTAATTATTTTATAAGTGGCTGTGGGACCTCAGCTAAGAGAGATCTGTCTGGACTTCGGGGGAAGGGACAGGACTGGAGAAACATCTGGCTACAGTAGAGGATTTTTTTCCACATAGTGATTATGTCTTATCAATTGTGCTGTCAGCTTACGGAATGGGAAATGATTTTTACCATCTATATATCTAATAGTGCACGAATATCCAAAATACATAAAGAACTAAAAAAAACCCTGGATATTAAGAAAACAAAAAAACAAATAAGGATTGTGGCAATAAAACAGCTCTTAACTACATTCTGCTACACTCATAGATCTATGCCTTGTTCAGCCATCATCAGAGAAGTTTTCTTTGGCAGTAGACGGAAACAAATTAAAAAACTCACAGGCAGACAATGTACAGAAAGGCCTTGGAGTATTCTGCCCTAAAAGAGACGTTTTTGTCAATTTCTTCCTCTCAGACTCAGGGTACTCTTCAAAAGATGAGGAGAAGGAAAGAATTTAAGGGCTAGAGGGGATGGAGGACACCAAAGAAACACAGCCTTTAAACACACGTGAACCCACTGAGACCAAGGCAGCATGCGCAGAGCCTGCACTGGTCTGCACAAGATGGATTCTCAGAGCTGAGAGGTGAAGTGGACACACTCCCACGTGCCTAACTCAAAAGCTATCTCCAACTTTTAACCACTTGCAAATGAAAAACCAGTTCTCTCCCAGGGAGTCTTACTAGGGAAACAACCACTCTAAAGATAGGCCCTGTACCCAGCAGGAGACAGCAAACACAAAGGAACTCAGTGACATCGCTGGAGGTTCTTTGTCCCATAATGTTGTGTCAGAGCTGTGTTCGGTCATCTCACAGGTCCTCTGCACACATATACTATGGCTTCTGGTTTTGTGTTTTTTTACGGGATCCCCGAGAGCGTGAATGTGTGTGTCTGCAGCTATACGTGTTTCTTGAGTCTTTTCTTGGGCTCTTTTTCCTCTGTTTGTTTTGTACTGTTCTGATTTGTTTATATTTGTTTTATATTATATTATTTTATTATTATTTCTTAGAGATATGTTTGTTTTCTAAGGAGAGACAGAAAGGGTGTGGATCCAGACAGAACGGAAAGAAGGGACTAGCTGGGAGGAGTTGGGAAAGGAGAAACTGTAATCAAAATATATGAAAAAAAATTATTTTCAGTAAAAGAAAAAATGTCAGTTTTTTATAGAGCAATATATTATTTGAGAGAATGGTCTGATTCAACAAGTGGGGGAATGTGAGGAGTACACCTTTCTGAGAGTCAGTCATCATTTTGATGAGTGAGAGCCTTAAATGGTCTCATAGGGTGTGTGAGGATTTTAGTGATGATAGTAAACATAGGAAGGCAAAAATAAGGCCACAGAAGGAAAAGTAACACGAGGAGAGCTGTGGCCTGAGCTCTCCTTCCTGAGCTCTGGCTCTGGAGGGAGGAAGGAAGCACCCCTTGGTCCTTCCCAAATAAACCAGTCCTCACAAGGATGGGAACTAAATTTACATCTGATGGTAGTGCAAAGAAGTGCTGAAGACCAGAGCTTGACTATTAAACCCAGCTGACTAGATGAGAAGATGGGTGAAAACTGATGAAATGTATTATTTTGTACAATAGTTTCTACCATAAACCCAAGTGCAACCAACTACCACTACCAACACCAGAAATATCTCTCGGGTGTAGGGAAGGGCTAGATTTAGGCCTCGGGAATTTGTAGAAACTTAAGTCTTCTAGAAGAAAATGAATTCACACATGTCAGGATGAATAAGAGAATATGCCATCCTGAAAGAGAAGTTAGAAACATCAAAAGTTCACCACAGGATCTGAATTAAGAGCAATTGCACATAGACTATGAAATGTGTCTTTATGTCAAAATAAACAAAATAAACAAGACCATATGAGAAACAGATCCTCAGAGGGTACCATGGGTTTTAGTGAACAGTCAATGTTAGAAATAAAAAGGAACACAACATTTCTGGATCTCTGTCTTTCTTCACAGGGTGGTCAAACTGAATATATCTCCTTTGTTGTCCTTTAGTCTCTCTCTCTCTCTCTCTCTCTCTCTCTCTCTCTCTCTCTCTCTCTCTCTCTCTCTGGTCTCTCTGGTGTGTTTCACACATATGAACTGAGACATTGAACATGGTAGCTCTGAGAGAACACAGTTGAATCTGTGAGCTGAAACTTAAGTGAGAAGTTTACTCAAGACATAGCACAAAGCAAGGGGCAGAAGAGCTATCACCAAGAGAAACTACAAAACCTTGCCTTAGAGAAGGAACGATGGCTGTAAACTCACCTCATGTTCAGTGGATTCAGGTTCTAAGTGGAATGTGAAGCTGTGAATGAATAAACAGAATTTTAAAATGGGAAAAGAGAGATTAGTATTATCTATCCACACATAGATAGCTTAAAATGCATAATTATCCATGGAATATATAGCATGTAGTCACAAAACATATAGAAGAATGCCAATAAGATAATCAAGTCATTTAAAAAATAAAAAAGCTTCATGAAATTCAGCCCAGCGATAAATATATCACTAATTGGTTAATTTCATTAACAGCTGGAAAGATGCAAATTAAAATTATAATAAAAACTCACCACCTTTTTGAACACAATTTAAAAGTCTGACAATATTAGGTTTGGATGAAGATATGAAATATTTGGAAAATAAGACAATTTGGCATTGTCTCGTAAAATTGAAGACAGTCTCCTATTTAACATACAAAGACAAGACACAGTTGAACAATTTAAAAGAAAATTATGTGCAACTACAGAAATAAACTTAATAAAATCATGAACTATGAGAGGCCAAGAAAACAAAAATCCAAGAAACATATAAACAAGTGTCAAACCTGTTTCTTAATAAAGTGAATTTAAATTAAGATTTTATTTATGTTGCTAAAATTAGCAACTTAAGGGACTAGGGTGTGGCTCAGTGGCAGAGCATTTCAGTAGCATGCACAAGACTCTGGGATACATGCACACCATCACAAAAATGCAAGAAAATAAAATAAAATTAACAAAGATTAAAAATTAATATGATGTCAAATTTTACCCAGTTTTTATGAGATTAATGTTACCATATTTTGTATGGAACTTTCAGTGGAAACTGTCTTTCTAGAATGTTCTATGTTTGAATATAGTAATCAATGCACTCTTAGTTAATGTGGTAATCTACCATTTTCATCTGGGAAATAATAATGGGCAAATAGAAAGATTTTCAATAGCAAAACACATCTAAAACTCTCAAAATATACAAAGGGAGATGCTTAGTGAATCATGGCTTTTTTGTATTGTGATGCACACTTGAATAGTCAGTGTTTGGAGGTATTATTATTGAAGACTATGGCACCACACAGAATGGATATGGTATGACCTCCATGTTACTTCAATATTATGTACATGAAAAAAAGTAATACAATTCTAAAACACTCACTGCTTATATGGGGAAATATGGAGCAGTTATTGCGCTCATATGCTCCTCTTCATTTTGTGTTGTCCAGATATGTTACAACTAAAACATATAAAGAAATCAATATTTTGTATACTGTTCACTAGTGCTCACAATATTTCTGCTTTTTCATCTTTTCTAGCTGGGATAACAAGAACTCGATTCTATTATTTCTACAGCTCAATGATGCAAGACTGAGAAGCTTCTCTGTAAATGCTGAACAAATAAATATACAAATATGTGTGAGTTGTTCAGCATGATTTGATACCAAACACATTGTGTGATGATGATCAACACAAATTAACACCTTTATCTTCACCTATTCTGTATACTTCATCACCAGCAAAGTCACAGCTGAGATCATCCTTCTCTCAGCCTTTGTAGTCACTAGCCTTCCCTCTGCTGACTACTGTAGATTACACATCAAGCCATCATACAGCATTTTTCTTTCTGCATCTGCTTAGTTCACATAGTATAATATCTTCAAGTTCCATCCAAGTTATTGGAAAT
Source organism: Peromyscus maniculatus bairdii (assembly GCF_049852395.1). Taxonomy (NCBI): domain Eukaryota; kingdom Metazoa; phylum Chordata; class Mammalia; order Rodentia; family Cricetidae; genus Peromyscus; species Peromyscus maniculatus. The sequence continues at coordinate 64,809,809 of NC_134853.1, read as the reverse complement.
AACAGGTTTTCATTTTTGTGATCGAGTAATATTCTATTGTACATGCACAGCATATATTATCCACCCATTGACATTTAGGTTACTACTGTACTGTAGTAGTATAGGATGATGAAAGAAGCTCCTTGAGAAACAGATTTTTGTCTCTTTTAGGTATACAGCCAAAGTGGAATTGCTAGATCATAGACAGCTAGGCTTTATAGATTTTGAGGTATACACTTTCCATAATGGTTGTTTGAATTTACGTTCCCATTATATATAAGTATATACAGTATATAAGCGCTCCTTTTCCCCAATCCCCATGCCAACACTTATAGCTTGTCTTTTTGTTTTGTTTTGTTTGTTTGTTTTTTGAGACAGGGTTTCTCTTGTGTAGCTTTGCGCCTTTCCTGGAACTCACTTGGTAGCCCAGGCTGGCCTCGAACTCACAGAGATCCGCCTGCCTCTGCCTCCCGAGTGCTGGGATTAAAGGCGTGTGCCACCACCGCCCGGCTAGCTTGTCTTTTTGATAAAGGTCATTTTAACAGGAATGAGTAAGGTATACTCGATTAGGAATCTGATCTTTATTTTTCTGATGATTAGACTTGTCAAGGAACATTCCGGATTACTCTTGGCCATTGTATATCTTCTTTAACAAGAAGAAACAATTGTGAAAGATCTGTAAAAAATTAATCAATGAAAAACAAAATGCAAGGGAGTTCTCATGAAAGTATGTTTAGGAGAGAATTGAAACTCTCTCCTGGTTCAAAGAAATGCCGAATTAACAAATAAACAACGTGGAACCAATGATCAGAGAAAACTTAAGTGGAAGCAGTAAACGTTGAGAAAGCAGGATGATGAACAGAAACCTTTGGGAAGCTACCTCATTTACAAATGATCAAAGGACCTGTGTAGGCTTCTTTGCAGGGAGTCTAGAAGAAACTTGGCTTAGTACTAGACTGAAGTGACCCAACCAGAAGCATTATGACTGTCACCTTCCCCTTTGAATCTGTGCTTTATGGCCTTAAGATGAGCATATATTTCTTTTCACTATGATCTCAAACTATGTTCAGAAAGTACACTTTCCTGAGCATGCTGGGAACAGCTGCATCCTTAATATTCTTTCTTAAATAACTGTGGACATGTATCCTGAATAAATTTCGCATGCTTCCTTTTTCCTGGGAGACTGTTGTTTTGGAGTTGACCCTAGAGCTCTCCCTACCTATCAGATAGATGTCTTCATCTATCTTTAGGTTGTTCAGTTTTGCTTTGCTCTCACTGTGTGATCTCATCACATTTGGTGACACCTCATGTTTCTAGTAGTGTTTATGCCATTCCCAGTGCAGTGAATGTGCATGATAATTCAACAAATATTTGCATGTCTGTTAGTTCCTAAATGCAAAGATTGATAGCTGAGCTGTAGCAGTCCCTAGATATTTGTTAGTTTATGTTTTATTCTTTTTTTTTGTGGGGTGGCACTGTGTTTTCTCCACTCTGCCTTCCAACTTCTGTCAAGCGAATACTTGCTTACTCTTGGACTTTTCCTCCCTCTTCTTCTTCCTTTGCTCTCCTCCCTCTTCTCTGTATAAACTGAGGACTTGACTGCTCTAAGGTATGGTTGAGGGAAAGATTTTATTGTATATATGAGGGAGAGTACAGTCAGCATCATCTGGAAGAGTCCAGACCACGGACAGAAAGTAATACACAGAACATTGCCAGCAGACTGGACTTGGCCATGAGATGAGTGTGTGTGTGTGTGTGTGTGTGTGTGTGTGTGTGTGTGTGTTTGTGTGTGTGTGTGGGGGGGAGCAAAGGAAAAGACAAAGAGGGTCCAGCTAAGGCAAAGGAGACCAAGAGAGAGAGGAGGGTAAGAGAGAGAAGGTCGAGAGAGGAAGACAAAAGAGAAAGAGAAAGGAGAGAGAGAGAGAAAGAGAGAGAGAGAGAAAGAGAGAGAGAGAGAAAAAGAGAGAGAGAGAAAGAGAGAGAGAGGAAGATAAAGAGAGGAAGAAAAAGAAAGAGAAAGAGATAGAGAAAGAGAAAGAAAGAGAAAGAGAGCATGGCCTTTTGTATGGAATTTCTTTTGAACCTGATATTCTCCCATGATGATAAATATCCCACAGTTAGGTTCTATTCACTGCTCAGATATTCAAAATGTCCAGGATGGCTGGCTTTGGGGTTGTGCACATGTGATGGGCTTTGGAGTGGAAACAGCCCCAAACACCAAGAGCAGAGTACTTTCACTGTGGTGGTTGTGGAAACTGTGTATGTGGTTGCTCATGCTCAGCTAGCTTTCTTCACTTCCACACAGTTCAGGGCCTCTGCCCAATGAATACACTGAGTATAGTAAGCTGGCTCTTCAGACATCAGTTAGCAGTCATGACTATTCTCCTCCCAACCTGCCCACAGGCCAACCTAATCTACGTAATTCCTTGACAGAGGTTATCTTTCCAAGTGATGTTAGGTTGTTGTGGCAAGTTGACATTTAAAAGTAACCATCACAGTAATTGCTGTGTCACGTGGGAGATGAGCACCATCTTTATGCAGGAGCCTTCCCTCTCCCCTCCAGCTGGTACAGTTTACTGTGTCTCTCTCTTTGCCATGTCATGTGCTGCCTTTCCTCCCACACTCCTTTCTGTTTCCTTGTGAAACTCTAGAAGCTGAGCCATTGCAGATGTTAGCCATGGAAACACAAGGACCTGGGAGAAATTCTCAAGAGCAAGGCCAGTTTGGAAAATGCTGGGCCTTAAGTGAGACCATTCCTGGTGTTTTGTTTTTTTTTGTATTTGTTTGGCAGTGCTGAGAACAGAACCCAGGGCTCATATGTGCCATGCAATCACTCAAAAACAGAGTTACACTTCCATCCCCAAGAACATTTTTGTAGTGAATCAGGGAAAGAAAACACAGTGCTTCTACTGAATCTACACGGGCCGGAGAAGATGTGTGAGAGTGATTCAAACAATGGACTTGCTGATGACTGTCCTTAAGAAGTAACTGCTGCTTCTGATTGGTTGGATTAATCATCTGGCATCAATGATGGGATTTAGGTCAAAGTTTCAACATACATTTAGGAACATGTGATGGTCTTTTGTCGGTTTCACCAGTATATGTAACTTCCCTTATGTGTTCCCTGTTCTCTCTTAACCCCTGTAGTAAAATTCAGATTATGTCAAGTTTTTTTCCTTTATCACTCTTAGGTCAACCGGTAGGATGGGAAACTGTGAAGCCAAAAGGTTTATGACCAACAGGAGACTATGGGAGGCAGAAAAGAGAAAGAAGACCAGCAAGACCAACCAATGGGCCGTGCTGGCTTTGCTGCACATGCAAATATGTTCAACTGCTTGGGGCTCACTGGGGAAAAGGAGCTGGGATTTATTTGCAGTATCTGTCACGTCTATGAAGCCACTTTGTCCAGTTGCAAGGGCTTGTGGAGCCAAAACCTTAATTGCTTCCTTCCTCTTTGACAACTTAATCAGTTTAGAGGTTCTGACAACAGATATGCCGGCCACATTGTTGAGCGCATTCCTGCCTCAAGGCAGAATAGTAATGAGCCTTTGTTGCCCATATGCCTGCCTGCTCACTGTTAGCTTTTACCAGTGAAGGATGGGAAAGTTTCTGAGCTTCGAGCCTCATTTCTGCTAGCAAACATGCAAACACGCAATTCTCACCTCAAAGGGGATAACACAGACTTTACTCCTGAGCCATGATCTGGGCACACAGATTCAGGTTGCCCAGAATTCTATGTTCCAACCAGGCTAACAATTTCTGCAAGTTTTTAGAGAACTAAAAACATAATAAATCAATACACTGTTTGAGTGCATTCATTGAAACAGCAGGTAGGCAGATTCCAGAAGAGCAAGACAGCTGAGCTGCAGACTTCAGATGTTGTCCAATGGCATTCTTAGCTATTTGGTTGGTGGCAGCTAGTGTTTGTTTCTACATTCCACTCTATTTCTCCAATAGTTACAAAGATGTTCGCTTGCACACAGAGGTGAAATGAAAGGGCCCAAATAGCCCAACATAATTTATAATTAGGATCTGGACCTGCAACATTCCAACCTTTCCACAGTCTTTGATGTTCTAATAATCTGTGGTGAAGCAGACGGGTCTTCTTCCCAAGACTTTCCTTCCACTTGAATCAGACATTTCCCCCCTAATACGCTTTCTCTTTTAATGTCTTTGTAAAATGCAACCAATTTTACCTCATGTATAACACAGTCACTCTCTTCCCCAGTCTTTTCTGTGGATCTACAAATACATTTGATATGTTGTGTTCATTCTGAGCAGTGGCTTTTATCATATGCAGCTTTGACTCTGAACCTTCTGGAGCATAATGACATCATCATCAACAACAACAACAACAACAACAACAACAACAACAGAAAACAAACAGAACAAGACCCCTTAAATAATCCCTGATTCAAAAGGACATTCTTAAAATATTTAAAATACATTTATGTAAATAAAAATCCAACAAACAGAGAGTCTGTCGCAGGCAGTGGAAACTGTGCTGAGAGGGTAGTACACAGCAGTAAATGATCACATTAGAAAAGAGAGAAGTTGGCGGGGCAAGCGGTGGCGCGCACCTTTAATCCCAGCACTCGGGAGGCAGAGGCAGGTGGATCTCTGTGAGTTTGAGGCCAGCCTGGTCTACAAAGTGAATTCCAGGATAGGCAGGGCTGTTACACAGAAAAACCCTGTCTCGAAAAATAAAAAAAAAAAAAATTTAAATAAAGAAAAGAGAGAAGTCTTTAGATCAATCATCCAAAATTTTACCTTAAAAAACAGTAAAACAGAACAAAATTAGTCCAAAGCAGTCTGTAGCAGAGAATGATAATAAGAATAGAAGTAATGAAAATAAAATGGATAGTAGAGAAGCTGAAACCAAAAGCTGTTTTCCCCCTGAAAAATACCAACAAAACCCCAGTCATTTGTAATTTGGATACACCTTTAATAAGAGCGATGAAGACGGAGATTACAAAAGCTTGAGCCAGCACAGGAGGAGCGAGCCAGAGAATGTCTGCCAGTGTACACCCCTCAGCCCCCAGGGTAGTGAGGGGACACACGCCACAGACGGTTATGTTCTTAAATTCAGCAGCTCAAAGTGAATCTATAAACTACACTCACACATCCAAGATAAAATGGGTAACTAGACCCCTCTTGTGACACACCATTAAAATTATCTGAAACTGTAAACGTTTAAAAAATAAGTGACTTGGCACACATGGTTTTACTGGAGAATTCTGTTCCACATTTGCAGAAGAGTTAATATAATTTTGCACATGTCTCATAGAGAATAGAAGAGGGATAGATGCTTCTTGTATTATGTTGAAAGTCAATAATTACCCATTGCCTAACCAGAAGAAAGACTGTAGCAACAAAGAAATGACTTCCCTGTCACTAGCAAGCAGGATTGACCCCACACTCTAACCGTGCTTCAGCATCGGAAATCAACCAGTGTGTGCACACACCTGTTCCTACTGAGAAAGCAAGTACCAAGCCTGCCAGCACTGTTAACGGAATCTGAGTTTGTAGTTTAACATGTTCTTTTGTGGCATACGTTAAATGCTAACCAAGTGCTTCAAATGTGTTAGGTGCAACAGACACATCCAGTTCAGACTTAAGAGACATACCGTTTGCCAGGGGGTGGTGGTGGCGGCGGCGGCGGTGGCGGCGGCGGCGGCGGCGGCGGCGGCGGCGGCGGCGGCGGCGGCGGCGGCGGCGGCAGCGGCGGCACACGCCTTTAATCCCAGAACTCGGGAGGCAGATGCAGGCAGATCTCTGTGAGTTTAAGGCCAGCCTGGTCTACAGAGTGAGTTCCAGGATAGGCTCCGAAGCTACACAGAGAAACCCAGTCTCAAAAAAAAAAAAAAAAAAAAAAAAAGAAGACAACATATCTTTTCACAAAAATATTGCATTTTATTTACTTATATATTTAATTATCAAGCCAACTAAAAAATTTATTTTACTCTGAAGAAACACCAGATGAATTCAAAGACCCATTTTTAAAGCAAACGTGAAATTTTACAGAAATAAATGCATGTTGTAGGGAAGTACAAGTGAAGTCTGTCAAAAGCCAGAAGCTGTGATTTCCAGCAGAGTAAAGGGCACGTACCTGCTTGTGAGAGCACATGTAAATGGCGCGTCTGAGCCATCTGGATGAGAAGTGGGCGTCTCCTAAGAAAAGGCTTCGTGTTCACTGCAAGCGGCACAGTGGGATCACACCCTGCCTTCTCACTCGCTGCCAACACAGTAATTAGAACGCTTTACTTACTTCAATTCTGCATTGGCGTTTAATGGAGTCTGTGGCATCTCACTGTTGGTGAACTCAGTACCAGGACCGCCTAGTCTCCAGTCTTGGGCTCTGGCTCTGGAGACAGTGGCTTCCAGTTCAGCTGGGTGCATCTTAGCTGTGCTCCTCAGTTAAGTCTGTTTTGTTTGTTCACCAGTGATAGCTGTACTAATGTTTTACACTAACTTTGTGATGAGCCAGGGGGTCCACACGTCTTAAAGCCTCAGTCTTGCAGGTAGCAGCTGGCACCAGAGTGATGGTATTCACTTCTCATTCACAGTGGTAGAACATCTCAGTGTCAGTGATCCTCTTGCTAGTTTCTCAGGATACCTGTTTCATGAACTTGTCTTCCGAGGAGTCTCCCAGTTCTCATTCATGGGTTGGCCATTTGTAGTTTTTAAACTTTAAAGGTCACATTATGGAAACAATCCCAGCTTTATAAGCATAGCCTATCAGAGTCAGGATGTGTCAGCTAACAGAAAGGTTGAAAGATCAGTAGATGCTAGTGATTCTGCTGGCTAGAGTGATGGCCTGGGAAGGGCTCCTGGCTGCACCCAGGGAAGTGTGCCCAAACATGTTCTATGTTTTGAGATTAGAAATGGTAACTTTTATTCAGAAATTTAAAAGAGTTGTTTTTCTCCCTGTCTCAAATGTTAATACAGCTCTACTTCATTTGATATTAATTCACTCTCCCTTGCTTCTCTTTCCTCTGCATTCATAATGCATATCTTTGCCCTACTTATTTTGTGTGTTTTATTTTTTTTTTATTGTGGCAATATCCACACAGCATAAAATCTGTGTATCTTAGCCATTTTTATGTGTACAGCTCAGTTAAGCATATTCACAAGAATGTCTTGGTCTTGAACCACCCCACCATCCATCGCTAGGACTGTTCTGATCTTGTGAAGCTGAGATTACACGCTCATTAAATTGTAACTCCCCATTCCTCTCTCCTCTCAGTCTCTGGAAACCACCATTTTCCTTTTGGAGTTCATAGTTTTGACTACTCTAAGTTCATCACATCACTGAAGTACTGAATATTTGGCTGTTTTGATGTGCATATTTTACTTAGCATAATATCCTTAATAATAATTCAAGTTGAAGCAAATATTGGAATTTTCTTCTGCAAACTTTTTTTTTTTTTTTTTTTTTTTTTTTTTTTTTTTTTTTTTTTTTTTTTTTTTTTTTTTGGTTTTTTCGAGACAGGGTTTCTCTGTGTAGCTTTGCGCCTTTCCTGGAGCTCACTTGGTAGCCCAGGCTGGCCTCGAACTCACAAAGATCCGCCTGCCTCTGCCTCCCGAGTGCTGGGATTAAAGGCGTGCGCCACCACGCCCGGCTCTCTGCAAACTTTTTTTGAGACAGGTTTTTCTATGCAGTCAAGGCTGTTTTTATACCCGCTATGTAGCCCAGGCTGGACCAGAACTCATCATCCTGATGGTTGAGACTCTCAAGCGTTGCTATTATGGGGGCGCACTGCCACACCCAGAATGGCCAGACTTTTTTTTTTCTGTTTAAGATGCTGAATAGTAGCCATTGTATTATCTACTTTATGTTGCTTATCCACACTTACCCACTCATTGACACGTGGATGTTTGTAGCTTTTAGCTATTATGGATAATGCTGCTTCTGACATGAGATATGCGATAAATTATCTTACTTATTCTTATTTCATTCTTGTTTTTGTTTCAGGGCTTTGATCTTTTCAGTTGAAGAACCAAAGCACCCCCTCACCCCAGCTTGAAACAGGCCTGAGTTTCAAAATTCTCAGAGCTGCTGACATAGGTCAAAGTACAAAGTCAGGATGTTTGAAGGACTATCTGATAGCAATTAGTTAACCACAGAATGCCCCATTCCCGGAGGTAGTCTATAAAGTTTAACAAACAACCGGTTAAAACTACAAAGTAAGATAACACAGAAATTCTGAAAAGTCCCTAAAACTTGAGCCAATCAGAATTGTACCCATACTTGCATGCCTAAATGATGTAACCTTGTGGTTTTTGCCTTTAAAAACTGAGCTTGCAGAGGGGCGGACACCTCCTCTAGACTCTGCTGTGTCGGGGTGCTCAACTGAGGTCCCTGCCATGGCTTGAATTAAAATAAACCTTGCTTTTGCATTTCGGTGAGGTCATGTCTCTGGTGGTCTCTTCAGGGATCTTGTGCCTAGGGCACAACACAGTAACCTCCATTTTACCATTTGGGATGGCCGTTCTAGCTGTGATATTCAGCTTTGTTTGTCAGCTTGGTATAATCAACACAGGAGCAAACTGATGAAATATTCTTCCCAGTGTGCCTGAGAAGGTATTTCTAGAAAGGTTTGGCCAAGTGGCTCAGTGAACAGAGAGGGAATACATTACAATGATTAATCTTGATCATCAGCTTGATTGGACTGAGATACACACAGGTGATTGGTAAAGTTCACCCCGCCCCCTGCCCCTGGGTGTGTTGGTGAAGACTTTTCCAGAGACAATTAAGTCAGGACTTAATGCGTTAATCCTGTGGTGGGTTCAAAACTTGAATAGAACATTGGAGAATGGTGGACTAGAAGGGAAATGTTTATTTCTTGGAGGAAATGGGTCGTTTGCTTCTGCAGAGTCTATCTGCCCTGACCTCACCTGGTGCTCTCTGCTTTCCAGGCTTCTGGAAGTGAGCAGCTTCCACCATATACTTCTGCCTCCAGAAAACTTCCTTTCTTCAAGCCAAAGCAATGGGTCCAGCAAACCTTGGATCAAAATCTCTGAACCCATGAATCAAAACATTTCCATCATGTATTCATTCAGTGATGAAAAGTCTAATTAATATGGTTCTCCTTGATTGTAAGTGACACTGTCCGAGAGCTGGGACTCCAGATGTCACAGAAGCCACAAATATGCATGTTAGTCTCTTTTTGAGCCAGTAGAATTTTTTTGATGCCATCAACCAGGGTTGTCAGACCCCCTTTGTCTTCAGTCTTTAGAAGCAGACTTGCAGCAGACACTCTCCAGACAGCTTAAGGTGATTCTACGGTGGTATTTTATTTGTACTGAAATGTGATTTTAATTGTATGTTAATAAATAAAGTTGCCCGGTGGTCAGAGCTATTAGAGCCATAGCAAGAGCGTGGCAGTGGTGGTGCATGCCTTTAATCCCAGCACTTGGTAGACAGAGCTAGGTAAGTCTCTGTGTGTTCAGGGAAACAGCCAGCATTGGAGACATATGCCTTTAAGACCTGGAGGGCTGTACTTACAGGCAGTGATGAGGCAGTCATGTGTTTGGGTTTACAACCAATGAGAAGGCAGAACAGAAAGACTATGTAAAGACAAACAAATAGGAAATAGGTCTCTTTCAGAGAGGTAGGACCACTGCAGGAGGAAGGGTAAGGTTTTAGCTCTGAGCTCTGACCTCTTGGTTTTCTCTTTTACATTGGTTCTGTGTTTCTTATTTAATAAGACAGTTGGTTACATCTACATGATTCCCAGCTTCTTAGACTGAACAGATACTGCTTTCCCATGATGTCAGGCTTGCAGATGGCCATTGTGAAACTGTTATCCTGGGATTCCATAAGCTCACCTCATAAACCCCTTTAACAGTTAGGTATTCACTCTTCAGAAGCTTGACTAATACATCAGTTTTCTGTGACTATATTTTCTATATTTGTTTATTTTTGAGACCAGATTTCATCATGTTTATAGGCTGAACTCAAACTATGGGCTTAGACTCCCTAACAGCCAAGCTAAAGGCATGTATAACCACCCCCTTCTTTGAGACAGAGTCTGTCTATGTAGCCCTGGCCTTCCTGGAACTCACTATGTAGACCATCTTGGCCTCAATCTCACTGGGATCCATCAGCCTCTGCCTCCTGAATACAGAGATTAAAGGCATGAACCACCTTGTCTATCTTTTGATTCTTTATTCTACCCACCCCACTCCTCAGGTGTTGTCCAGAGACCTTGACTCTATTCTGCATGTAACTGGAGTAATCACGACTTTCCTTACATGTTAGTATCAAAGCTACAGATTAATCCATGGAAATGCCTCCTGCATCTTCCCTGCTGTACTGGAAGAAGTGCATCCCCTCCCATGTAAACTTATCCTCGTTAACCTTTCTTTGGCTCCTGAGTCGTCCCACGGAGTACACCAGTTACCAAGTTCCCGGATCCCCCTCTCCAGTTCTGTTCAGTTATCTTTGTACCAACAGCCGTTCTCATCTCAGTCTGAGTCACTTGACAACAGACACGGGTACCTTTCTCTTTTGCTGGTTTCCAGTGCTCCACACAGTAGGTGGCTTCAGTAGCGTAGTTACGCTAGTATTATTATTTTTATTTCTTTGTTTTTGTTTGTTTTGTTTCTCAAGAGAGTTCTCTCTGTGTAACAGCCCTGGTTATCCTGGAACTCGATTCGTAGAACAGGCTGGCCCCAAACTCATAGAGTTCCGAGTGCCTCTGCCTCCCGAGTGCTGGGATTTAAGGAGTGCGCCACCATGCCCAGTTTATATTTTATTTCTTACTGTCAGTCAATGGCTTCTAGGTTTATCCTTCAGGATAATGTCTTGTGTGTCATGTGTGATTTGTCTTTACTTATCTTTTTATTTTCTCTGTGTTCCAATTTTCTGATTTGGTAGGTGAAATTATGACCTTAAATACTTAAAGTTATCTAACTGTTAAGTAAACAGATTTCTCAATCATGGCAATAAGGTTTACATTTTTTCATCAATATGTAGTTTAAAAATGACTCACCTATGGAGAGTTTTTTGTGCTTTTTAATTAAATCATTTTTTTTCTTAGAAAGAGTCAGGTAACACATGTGCTCCCAGCAACGTGTTATGTTATGATATCTCTGATGACCACATCTGGTATCAACCTTCAGGCATGCTCTGATAAGATGGCCACTAAAACGACTCATTTCACAAAGACTCTGAAGTTCTTGGTGAGTACTGTTCAAATGGGCCCCCTTCTCCTCCCTAGACATTCTTGGTGAGTACTGTTCAAACAGGTCTCCTTCTCTTCCCTAGATGTTAAAAGCCACAAACAACTGCTGTGTGCTTGTCATGATTAATCTTTTATTTATTTAATTTTTTAAATTGAACTGGACCTTTATCGCTATTATAATTTTGAGCTAGCTATGTGATATATTTTTTGCATTATTCTTATTATTTATTTTTTTAATTGAAAGTAGATTTTTTTCATACAATATATTCTGATTACAATTTCTCCTCCCTCAGCTCCTTCCTGATCCTCCCCACTTCCCACCCACCCAAATCCATATCCTTCCTTTTTTTCTCTCATTAGAAAACAAATAGGGATCTATGATGATTACGATTACTACTACTGCTGCTGCTGCTACAAAAACAAACAAATCAGAATGGTACCAAACAAACAGAAAAAAAGTGCCCAAGAGAAAGCACCAGAAATCAGAAATATGTGTTCATCTCATTTCCGCTGCAGTTTGCGATCTCTGTCACACATGCCACTTTTAATAAAATGCTATTCATCTTCTATGAAGAGATTTTCATTTGATAGTTTGCTATGTCAAAAAGACATTTTCATCCCGAAAGCTCATAACATTAGCCTGACAAAACTTTAAAATTGTAAAGCTCCTTTAAAAATTCTTTCTCTCATACTCTGTTCAGATTATCTGAGCAGTCTCTGAGTCCCACACTGGAAAATAGTCCAGTTCTCCACCGATCTCAATCCTTCTAGTCTCTCGTTTGATTCAGTCAGTAGTTTCTATAATTGTCTTTTTTTTTTTTGGCAAAGCCAGTGAATAGAAGATAATGTATCTATTATCAGCTCTATGTAGATGTTGTATGTAATATAAAATCATTCTTAAAAAATAGGTATTAGTGAGAAATACAAGCAACAACTTAGTGCTAATAACATTATACTGCAAACTATCTAAGGGATGTACATAAATCCTCCATAAAATTAAATGAATGACTCATAAGAATTGTATTGTTAGAGCTGGGTGTGGTGGTGAGTGCCTTTAATCCCAGCACTTGGGAGGCAGAGGCAGATGGATCTCTATGAGTTTGAGGCTAGCCTGGTCTACAAAGAGAGTTCTAGGACAGCCAGGGCTGTTACAGAGAGAAACCCTGTCAGAAGACTAGGAAATCTGGTGAGATTGTATCTCCTAAAATTGTCAGGGAACCTCACTCTTGATATTTCAACAATATGGCTACCTCAGCAAGACCTCAACAAGTTCAACACCAACAGCTGTGCTAACATGAAAGGGGACTCTCACAGTGCCCCATCCATAGATGAAGAACTACAGCCACTAAGGAACACTGAGAGCAGGAGAAACAGTCTTCCTCAGGGATTAAAAAAATACATTATAGTCTGGGGGTCGGAGAGTACATCTCTTTCTAGTTCTAAAGGGACTCTGGTAACTTGTGTAAGGAGAAAAAGTTGAAAAGTACTATGTACCAGGGCTGTACTAGCCTCACAGCTATGGCTGATTGCTAAGAGTGATTTCACACCAAGGCAGTGTGTGTGTGTGTGTGTGTGTGTGTGTGTGTGTGTGTGTGTGTGTGTGAAAGAGAGAGGGGGGAGTAGAGAGAGAGGGAGGGGGAGGGAGAGAGGAAAAGACTGAAGTGTTGTTTTGTTGAACTACAGAACTGTGATTCTACTGAAGGACAAATGACAACAGGACTGGTTAAGTGTTCAAGCTATACACAGAAAAGCACAGGATGAGGTGGACCTTCGGGCTGCTGAGGGCTAGCCCTGAACTGTGTGTTCCTCAGGCTGCTGGAGGGCTAGCCCTGAATTGTCTCTTCCTTCAGGCTTGGAACTTTCATGTCAGATATACAGATTTTCATTAAAAATGGACAAATCTAGAAGGGCATTGCATTGTTCTAATATGTATTTTCAGAAGTTCCTTTTTCTGCTTACTCAGACACAACCTTGTTGGGGCTCAGACCTTCTCAGATGATACGTCTTCTTTCAGTATGCTTCTGACTTGCCATGTCTCTGCCTCTTCTTTCCATCTGTCTTCTTTTCCTATTTCGTTTGGTGCCCTCTAGACTGTAGATGAAAAGATTTTGCCTCTGACTTTTTTCTTTTTCTTTTTGGTTTTTCGAGTCAGGGTTTCTCTGTGTAGCTTTGGAGCCTTTCCTGGAACTCACTCTGTAGCCTAGGCTGGCCTTGAACTCACAGAGATCCACTTGCCTCTGCCTCCCTAGTGTTTAGATTAAAGGTGTGCACCACCCCCCCCCCCGTCCTTTTTTCTTATTATATGTTCACATACACCCTCGGTCTGAGTTGGGTTTTGTTGCGTTTTCCTCTATCTCTTCACTTGGTGATCTCAAGGGATGTGGGACTGAATGAATGATGGAAGGAGGGTGGGAGGGGTCTGTGGCTGTAGTCTATTTGTTGGCCCATTGATGCTCCTTGTTTTCCTGATGAAGTCCTTTAGATTTGAAGATAGCTTTCAAGTACACCTCTATTTCCCAGGAGCCACACAGCCAATTCCAATATCACTCTCCGGATAATAATATTTTCGAGTGTGTGTGGAGAGTCATTTTTATTTTGTTGCTGTTTTGCCTGCCCCCTCTCTTCCCTGTCGCTTGGCCACATTTCATAGGAGCCACACTGTTGCACTGGCTCGGCTAGACCAGCACAGATCAAATTATTTTATTTTCTCTTATGCTTTCATCAGAGGAGTTAGCAGCCATGAAATTTGTCAGTTCCCCAGGAATAAATATGATGGAAATTTCTGGTACCTCAATAGAATAAATGGCGTGTCTGGAAGGAGATTCTTCCATACCTGCCTGATTTCCACCTCTCCCCTTGGATTTCCAGAATTGATTAATTCCATTAGAATACATTACCCACACCCCACACACTGGACTTACTGCTAAACATTGAAAGAAATTTAACATAAGCAGTTACATTGAAAGCTGCGGTAGATGCCCTAAAGCACAGGGTCCAGCTCTTCAATACAGGTGAGCAGGCACACATGATTCTTCCTGGGACCGTGGCTTAGTCATGAATACTGCACAAAGCTCTTTCTCATGTGTCTTACTAGACTAGTTGCACCTTTTTGTTTAGAAAAAGCATATCTAGTTCTCTCAAAAAGAACCAATAAGCAAATGGATGGTCTGCAGCGAATTTAAATGTTTCATTCTATAAAGAGAAACAAAATCCCTTAAACAAAGAAACTGTAACCCTTGAAACGAAGCCTGTCCATTAAACAGAAACCCTTGCTTCTTGCTGACCACATATTAAGCAGACTTCTTCCCCAGAACAGGGGCTTTATCTAGGAAATTTGCCATTATGAATACTTTTCCTATTCTTTGACATTCAAGTATTCTTTTCAATTGATGGATTTTACTATGTCACAAAACTGAAGTCACCCATGACAGATCATGCCATTGTCTATGTAATCACTTTTCTAACAGTTGTGTCTAGGACAGATCACAAGAGCTAGCATGCTTTGAGACTACTGCACATTAGCATCTCTTCCTTTAAGATTTTGAGTCTTTATATGTTTATGAACTGCTCCAACCATATGTTTCCATAGTCAAATTAAAATTAGGAGATGAAGAATTTCACTCGTGATGCTAACTGCTAAATAACCAATTTGGAGAGCCATGAGAGAAAAGTGGGAAAGAATAATTTGGCTTATAAAAAAATGAATTCTTGTCATCTTTAATGCCACCTGTTCACTCTTCCTTGTTCATACCACAGCTACACAATGGTTATATTTGAACAGCAGTAAATACTGCCTCAGTGTTAAGATGACATTTTTTTTTTATACAAAACTTCATCCTATTTACAAATGTAGCCTTTACAGACATAGAGATGCATTTTTTAAAAACCTCTTGCAGGGATAGAGAATTAGCTCAGTGGTTGAGATAGCTTATTGCTTTTCTAGAAGATCTGAGCTCAGTTGCCAGCACCTGTATTATAGCTCACAACCACCTCTAACTCCAGTTCCAGGGGCTCTAACGCCCTCTTCTGGCCTCCACCATCTCTTGCACTCATGTGATGCACATAAGCTCAGGAAAGCACATGCACATAAAAATTTAAAAATAAACAAAGCAGAAACACCCTTTAAAAGCCTCATGTCTATTTACTGTCCACGATTGCCTTTTGCAAGGACCTGGGAGGCATACCTTAGAAATGTAAGCACCAAGGATAGGCTCTTGGGGCCTGGTCTCTGAGGTAGGTAAGAGTCTGAGCTCAGTAGGAAGGCCCTGGTGAAAGTATACCTGAAGCCCAAGAATGATATAAACAAGGTAAAAAAAAGCCAAAGGTCTTGAACATCTGACCCCAACACAAATGAGTGTCTCAGCTGACTCCAGTGCAGTGGTGCATTGTGTTGTCAACAGTGGCCATTCTACACCCCTGAGAAGGCTTTGGGCTTCAACTTTTCCACTGGTTGTTGACATGCTCCAATGTAGCCACTATGCAAATGCCTCTGCTTATGGAATGGGAGATCTGTGCTTTACTAAAGCAACACAGGAGTATTTAGAGGAACAGAAAGGCTACACCCACTTTTTCTGTTAATTTTATAGATTTGAGAATATCATACAAGATTACTGTAGTTGCTTCACTTCTGCCCTTGCCTTTCATCCTTTCAACTCTTCCCATCGCCCTATTCCCTTTCAAACTCACAACATCTTCTTTAATTATTATTACCTATACACTTATGTTATACACACACACACACACGTGTGTGTGTGTGTGTGTGTGTGTGTGTGTGTGTGTGTGACCCATTGAGTCCATTTAGTGCTGCTCATATTTCTTTGTTTAGGGTTGACTACTTTGGATTGGATATCCTATTAGGGGCTTATCACTGAGAAGTCTGATTCTCCATCTTGCAGAAGCCATTGATCACCTGTATCTTTTCACCTAGGGGTGAGGCCTTGTGAGATTTCCCCCATTCATGTTGGTATCAACTGGTGTTATCATCTGCAGGTCTTACTTAGGTGACCAAATTGTTGAAATTTCTTTTGAAACCTTCAAGATCGATCCCAATGACACATTTACTTCAACAAGGACACACCTTCTAATCCTTCCCAAATAGTTCCATCAACTGGGGACCAAGCATTCAAATATATGAGCCTATAGTGGCCATTCTTTTTTTTTTTTTTTTTTTTTTTTGGTTTTTCGAGACAGGGTTTCTCTGTGTAGCTTTGCGCCTTTCCTGGAACTCTCTTTGGAGACCAGACTGGCCTTGAACTCACAGAGATCCGCCTGGCTCTGCCTCCCGAGTGCTGGGATTAAAGGCGTGCGCCACCACCGCCCGGCAATAGTGGCCATTCTTATTCAAAACATGACATTCTACTCACTGGCCCTCATAAGCTTGTGATTATATCATAATGTAAAATGCACATAGCCCAAATTCAAAAGTCCCCATAATCTTTCAGTCTCAAGAAAGATTAAAGGTCTAAAGTCTCTTCTGAGATTCAAGGCAATCACTTAATTGTGACCCCCAGTAAAATCAGAAAGAAAAGTATAAACTTCCAATATGTGATGGCACAGCATATACATTACCATTGGGAGCACAAAGAAGAAATAGTGGACCAAAGCCAGACTGAAACGCAGCAGAGAGAAATTTAGACCGTGTATCTCTCTTCTGATGCCAAAGGACTTCAGTGGCTCTTCCCTTTCAGCTTTGCTGCCCACAGCAGACTTCTCCCTTGGGCTGGCTCTCCTCCTTGTATGCAGCCCTTCTGGGAAGATACCATGTGACTCTGGCTTTCTAACATCTTAGGGGACCGCAGTGCAATCTAGGTTCTACTTCCACAGCTTCATGCAATGGCCTCTTGGAAACTCATGTAGAGACTCGGTGGTCACTTGCCTGGGCTCATTGGCTTAAGCCTGGAGGAAGATCCTACAACCCCTTTACTCACCCTTCGTGACTCCAAAGTGACAACTGGTCTACTGACACTCATTGAGCTGTGTTCACCCCTGCTTGCTTCACCATATCTAGGAAAGGGAAACAACCTCAAGTCCTTCGACTGATGCATGGCTAATGAAACTGTGCTGCATATACACCATGGAAAGCTGTTCAGCTGCAAAGAAAAATGAAATCTGTACAAAAATGAATGGAACTAGAAGATACACTGAGTGAAGTAACCCAGACAACCAATGTGAATGTTCATTCTTATTTGTTGATACTAGACCCAAATGTTTGGATGTATTTAACCTGGGTTCTCTTCAGAAACCAGGAAAGTAAATAGGGTACATTGGAAGGGGTGGTGGATACAGGCTATTCATTTCTATCATAAGGGTAACAGATGGGGCTTCTGGTCTGCCTGGGAAGGAAGAAGATCTTATCAATGATAGCTATTATTCCAAGGCCAGATGCCCAGAGTTCCAGTTCTGACTTCATTGTTAGTAGCTGTATTATCTTGGACACACTAGATATCTATATGTCTATATTTTTTCATCTGTAGGTAACAGTATTTGCAATGTAGTTTGCTTGAATTGCTTGCTAAGATGAACTAAAAATAACAGAGATACTATGTGAAGCAGCATAGTTTAAAGATACTTAAAATATTGGTCTATTCTAATATATCTATATCTATATCTATATCTATATCTATATCTATATCTATATATATATATATATATATATATCTTTACTTTAGCCAAGTGATGATTCAGTGAAGTGTTCAAGGAGAATGCTTAGAACTGCTATGCCACCAACTAAAACCTCACAAAGAATTAAAAGCATAGAAGTCCTAGAGAGAGCTAATGGAACGCTTATGCATGTGCACACACACACACACACACACACACACACACACACACACACACACACAAACACACACACACACACACACACACAGAACACACTAATCGCATTAGTGAATCCTCTTCCTTTGCAGGCACTCTGTTACCCGGACTGACATCCTGCCAGGAGTCGCATGTGATAGGCACTCATTAGTCACTTCTTCTTGCAGACCCACCAGCATTTTAATGCTCCAACATAATTGATCCTTCTTCAATTGCTCTTTGAGAAGCATGCTGACATGCCTCCAGAGTGGCTTGATTGGACACCTGAGCATTTATGGACTCCATGCTGATGGACTGTTCTATCTGCAGTAACAGCTTCATTGTGCCACACAATGCCAGGAAACACCCAGGTGCCCTCCTGCTGCCTTGCCAGATCCACCCTGGGCACTGGAGAAGCACTATTGTTTCCCAGAACCATGTTTCTCCACGTGCTGTGATCTGGCCTCAGAATAAAGAGCCCCTGAGCCTGCCTCTTTTCACTTCACACTAGCACATGGTGGAGAAGATGGATCACAAAGGCAGCATTACCGTCTGCATGGAGGGCAGCCAGCTGTTTATTGCTCCATTATCTGCTTCTGGAAAACAGACTATGGAGCCACCCCCAACACACACACATAAAACTTGATGAGATATTAACATTCAAATTACAACACGCTTTATTTTTATTTTGTTTTAGAGGCATTGAAATGTGTGAGACTGTTTCAAAATGCCTTTTGGGGGGGTTTAATAACTCCTCCAGCTTCTCTGTGGTCTTTTTCAATGTGGGTACCTGCTGTCACTTCCCAAGTCTGCAGAAGGGGATTTCAATGATTGCTGGGGCCCCCAGGCTCCGGTTTGTCTAAATTTCTAGGCATGTCAGCTTGACAAATTTACCCCGAATAAAAAGTAATACACCAGCTCCCTCTCTCTTATGAATTCCTTGGGTGACGATGCCCTCTTTCCTTCCAATCAGAGGAGAAAACGGAGCCTCCTGCCATGGGGATGGTCACAGTCAGTTTTCTGTTAACGGTAAGTGGTGGCAATATTTTCTTTCAAGAAAAACCTTCCTTGACCCTTACTGACCCCACACCTACATTCCGCCCCACAAGTCCACCCTCCATCAGTCTTTTGTTTTTTAAATGAATAAATTTTGCTTCCTTTGTTCACCTTTCCCAAGCACTTCTTCTCTTCTCCCTCGTTTTGAGCTCTCACAGAATGAGTGGCGTTTTCCATTGCAAAGAATTGTATGTCTAACACCAATAGAGAGTCATTAGCTGGCATCTGTGTCTGCCTCGCCCCCTGGTCTGTGATGATACTTATTCATAGTCACACCATTTGTTACTATTGGTCCAACATAGTAGAAACAATCATTTGAATTGCTTGCTAAGATGAACTAAAAATACCAGAGATACCACGTGAAGCAATAGTTTAAAGATACTTAAAATATTGGTCTATTCTATGCTAAGAAAAACCTTCTCTTAATAAATCATCAAAGCACTGATTTAGTTACAATAACAACTGTTACCTACTGAGTGTCACTTGTGCTGGGCTGGATCACAGGGGATTCTCACACGCCTGTTCATCTGTGTACCATTGCATCTGTTGTCAAGTGAGGAAGTGGAGCATCAGAAAAGTTCTATGACATCCACTGGGCTATGGGGTCAGCCTGTTTCAGTCAAGGTTCTTCAGAGGAAAAATGAGCAGTAGGATGCTGTGGTGGTCACTCTTAATTGTCACCCTGACAGGGCCGAGAACCACCTAGGCAACAAGCCTTTGGACATGCCCTTGAGGGGTTATCTAGATGAGGTTATTTGATGTGTTAACTTCGGGCGGGACCATTCTCTAAGCAGGAATCCTGGACGACATGAGTCAGAGAATGTGAGCTGACGGCTGGATTAATCCCTCTCTGCTTCTTGAATGCAGACGCAGTGTCACCAGCTGCCTCTAGCTCCCGTCACGTGATTTCCCTGCCATTATGGACTTCAGATTTGAGCCGTGAGCCAGAATAAACCCCTTTCCTCTTATGTTGCTTTTGTCGGGTTATTAAGAAATGAAGGCATGTGCTCTAATACACACAGACACAGAGACAGACAGACAGACAGACACACACACACACACACACATACACACACACACACACACACACACACACACACACACACACACACACACATACACATCTATCCGTTGAGTGAAAAGACATTGAGAGGTTGATTTAAGGAATTGTCTAGTGTTGGCAGGGGTGGGTAAATAAAAAATTCATAGGTAAGCTGATGATTTGGAAATCCAGCTGTGTTCATGCTGAGGTCTTGAATCAAAATTCCTTAGGGAAGTAGGCAAGCAATTCAGGTGGGACTTCAATATGACAGTCATAGAGAGAATTCCTTATTTAGGGCTTAGCAAGATTTGGCTCAGTAGGAAAAGGTGCTTGTGGTCAAGGCTGGTGACTTGAGCTCAATTCCTGGAATCCACACGATGAAAGGAGGGAACCATTTTAAACCAGTGTCCTCTGACCCCATACTCCTGTTATGGCACATGTGTGTGTGCCCACCCTAAAATAAGTAAATAAGTTAAAAAAATTTCTTTGAGAAATTCAAATATTGCTGAGTTTATATAAGGTTTTCTATAAGGCCTTCCGTTGATTTAATGGAGCCCACTTTTGGAAGGCAATCTGCATTTTTCAAGGAATTCTTATTTATGTGTTAATCATATCCAAACAATACCACCATACTTAGCTTGGCATCTGGCTGACCAACAGGGAAATCAATCCAGACAATTGGTTCATGCATTTAGCCATCATGTCTGACATACCGAGTCCAAGTCAAGTCTGTAGTCATGAGTCTCTCCACAGGACCACGTTGATGTTGGTCCAGTATCCTGGACTTTGATCTGCTATTTTTTTTTTCTCTCTGCTAAGTAGCAACCCCTTAGAATCTGCTTGTCCTCATTGCGAGATATCCCACATTGTGACCTGGAGGATGTGTTTTCCTCCTACTTGGCTTTTTAGTCGGTGATTGTGCTTACTGAATTCTGAAGCCTCTCACTCCCAGCGCAGTCGCTAGCCATCCTACTTCCACAGTGGGCCATGAAGCACAGGGAGCGAGCTACAGGAGTGCTGTGAGCTCTGAGACCTGAGAAGTGAGCCGGCGGAAGTTCTCCCTGGCCGTTTTCAGCAGTGCGGAGCTCATGTCCTAAGGAAGAGGGTGCCCATCATATTAAGCAGTGCTGGAGAAGCAGCTTGTTTTGTGGGAGCAAATAAGTCTTAATCCTGGTGGAATCTGAAGAACGGATTTTCTAAAAAGAAGACACACACACACACACACACACACACAGAGAGAGAGAAAGAGAGAGAGACAGAGACAGAGACAGAGAGAGAGACAAAGAGAGAGAGACAGAGACAGAGAGAGACAGAGAGACAGAGAGAGACAGAGAGAGAGAGAGCGCTATCACAGGATAAAAATGCTTTTAAAATGTTGCTTACTTGGACTCAATCTGGATCTTAACTGAATTATCCTCTCCCCTATAAGATAGATGCACTACATTTCTCCAACAAAATAAGGTTTATTTTAGAATGGAAAATGATTCCTGTGTAAGAGCTATGTACTGTGATAATTGAGGGCTCAGATTTCAGGGGTCTAACTGAATTTGAAGCCCAGACTGGCCCTGTCATATATTATAAGTAGGACGTTGGGGAAGTTAATTATCCTCTTTTCAACATCGTGTCTTCAGTTCCAAAGTGTTCATAAAATAACGTCTTTTATGGTGACTTTGAAAGATCAACGGATGACTTTAAGGGAAACATTTACCAGCGTCCTGACATGTTCAAAGTAGTATTGTTATTATTCTAGCTGTCTCAGGAAGGCAAGGTAAGGCCGGCAGAGTGAAAGGGCTTGGAGGGCAATGATGTTGCCTCAAGGTAATTGGGAAACAGAAGTGAGGATCAAATAGAGTCTCCAAGCATGTGTCTATGGTGACCTGCTTTCCAACTGAGCCCTACTGACAAAGGTTCCCAGCCTCTCTCACTAATGCTGTATTTTAAGGGTTTTGACCTCCAGGGTTTTCTCTGCCAATATTAGTCCCCTTCTCTACATTTCAGACTGATGATGCAATGTTCTTCCAATGGTTTATGTCTCTAAGATTTTGTCCCAAGCTGGTAGATCCAGTCATGAGAAATGATTGTCACATGAGGGTGCTGACGTAATCAACAGACTAATTCATTGATGTGTTTATAGCTTGACAGTATTAGTGAAAGGCCTGAAGCAAAGGAACAATCCACCTGTGGTCCAAACTGAGACCATGAGCCAAAATAAGTGTTTCCATTTTAAATGGTATCTCAAGCATCTATCTGGTCACAGGGATGGCAAGGCTGACCCTGGTTTAAAGTGTTTCCACCTTTGTACCAAATTATCCAACAAAACCCAGACCTCCTCAATATCAGCCACTGGGAATAAGGAAACATGGGAAATGTGGAAGTTTAGAGCTTATTCACTATTTAGCATTAAGGCTTGGGAATAAAGGCGGTCTATTTTTCAAATTATTGAGAAGATGGAGTTAAGAAAATTCAGTGCCAAGAGTGTGAAGTGCTTTCTTCCTGTATTATCTAATGACAGAGCAAGCCTATCTGCCTTCCCTAGGCTTGTTTCTATGTTTGAGATAAGCCTTGACATTCAAATGCAGTGTAACAGCTAACCTTGCTTAGATAAAATACTTTGTGATATATTACTGAAATTATTATCCTTTAGATTAAATAAATGAGAAGATTTTCCTTTGTGACTTCTTGAAGGGGCAGCTTGTATGCATTTTAATAACATCTTTATTAAAGAATAATTCATAAAGCATAAAATTCACTCAGAATGTATAATTCAATGGGTTTCAGGATTTCAATAGACATGTGCCATCATCACCACTAATTTTAGGACAATTCTGTCATCTTACAAAGACACTTCCTGTTCATTAGCAACCACTCCCAATTTTCCTGTCCTAGCTCAAACCTAGGAAATGCTTCTCTGCTGGACTTGTTATTGAGATGGAAGCATACATGGTCTTTTTGACTAAATTTTTTAAGTTAATATTTATCATTACAAAGCAAACCTGTGCAATAGCTCATATCAGTGTTAAAATCTTACTATTGATGAATAGCAGCAATTCATTGTATTGTATCGCATTTTGTCTACACATCTATCAGTTGACAGAAATGAGATTTTTCTGTCATTCAGAGACACACTCTTTATCTATGAATAATGTTAACATGATTATCAGTGTACTTTCTATTCATGTACAGACAAGTGTTCTTATTTCTCTTAGATACCAACAAGAGGACTACATGTATTTTTTTATTTGAAAAATTTAATTAAAACATAATTACATCATTTTCTCCATCTCTTTCCTCTAACTCTTCCCATGCACTCCTACAGTCCCTTTTAAATTTATGGACTCTTTTTCTTTAATTATCATTGGTGTGTGTATGTATGTGTGTAAATATATTAAATGCAGTCTGATATATCTGTTTATTGTTGCTTACGTATATGTTTTAGGGATGAGCATTGGTATTGTGATAACCATTTAGAGGGCCTCATCCCTGTGGTAGACTAATTCTCCATCCTCAGCAGCCATTAATTGCCTCTAGTTCTTCATATAAGGATGGGGCTCCTTGAGATTTTACCCATCCATATTGGCATCTCAGTTGGTGGTGCCATTGTTCAGGTTTTATTTAGGAAGCCATACTGTTGAGATTTCATGGCTATAGCTTTCCTGTCATATCTAGAAGTGAAATCACAGCAGAGCATTGTCTTTTGGCTCTTACACTCTTTCTGCTGTTACTTATGCAATATTCCCTGAGCACTAGGTGGAGGGGTTGTGTTGTAGTTGTATCAGTTCGGAGGGCTAGACATCTTGCAGTCAGTTTTCCTTTGCAATTTGATCAGTTGTGACTTCCTAAATGATCTCTATCTGCTACAAAGAGAAACTTCTCTGATGAGAGGTGAGAGGTACTGCCATCACTTTATGAAATGACAATAATTTCTAATTGCATTCAAAATATGTGTCCTCATGTCCACAGATGAGTATAGCTTCAACAATGTGGTTGACTAAAGAAGACCTGCTCAAAGACAACATCAATTTACATGCCAACATGAAGGACTATAGTCAGTCAGTGGCTGCTGGGAGAGGTAGAACCAGTCTTCTGCAGGGACAAGCCCTCTGATAGAAACTGCCAAGACCATTAGGACTTGAAAGCCTTTGTTGCTCAAACAGTCTAATAAATATAATGGACTGAATCGATTAAGCAACACACAGTTACTTTTATTAGTCTTAGGACCTCATCTAGCCCAAATTTTCTCTCAAGGGTCCAATCTCCAAATACCTTCACACTGGGGATTAGAAGTTCAACATCTCATTGTCAAGGAACCATAACTCAGTGGACAGTAGTCTTTATTCTCTGGGTCTTATTTCTAGGTTAAGTGGTATTGACTATGGAGAGGAAGGCAGCTGAGTGTGGAGGAGGGCCAACTGACTATTAAATCCAGAACCAGAGGGCATAGAAAAGACAGAAACACACAACCAAATTTCAAAGCAGGAGCTGGCCCACAAATCAAAGAGGGAAGTAAAGCAAAGAGCTCTTTCTCAGAAGTAGAAAACCAGAAGTCCCAGCAGATGTGCAAGTGGGTGTGGAAGTGATGTGTAGCGGCAGAGGCTGAAGGAGGCTCCTGAAGAGCTGTTTGATTGGGGTCAGACATAGAGTCTGGGATAATGGAAAACACTCAAGTATTTGAAGAGAAAAATGGCCAGTAGCTTCCAATGAGATCCAAGTTGTCTGGAAAGATATTAGATGGGCTGGCCATTTGCATCTGCACATATCATCTAGGAAGAGACCCAAGAACTAGTAAATTATGTTGTTTCTGAGGAGGCAGAGGGGCCTGTAACAGTGGCTTCAGATATGGGGGTGGATTCTTCATGTATTCTTTTCTGTATTTTAGAAAATTCTGAGTGACTTCTTGTTTGAAGATCTGTTAGAATTCTGCACCTTATCCACAGGATCCTGCACATTTTTGAGTTGAGAGATTTAAAATGATAATTTTATCTCATTGGTTTTACAGGTCTATTTAAATTACTTCATCTCAACTTAATCTTAGTAGGTTGATTTTTCATTTTTCTTGTGGAATATAAATTTCAACTTCTGGGGGTATCCTCATCCCTGATTTTAAGTTACACCACAAAAAGAATCATGGCACTAGCACAAAACACACACACACACACACACACACACACACACACACACACACACACACACACATTGATCAATGGAATAGAATTGAGGACCCACTTGTAAACCCACATTATTATAGCCTCCTGATTTTCAAGAGGCCAAAAATATGCACCAAAGAAAAGACAGCATCTCAACAAATGGTGCTAGTTAAACTGTGCAGCTATGTGTAGAAGAATGAAACTAGATCCTTGTCTCTAATCTTGAACAAAACTCAACCCCAAGTGGATCAAGGACTTTGATGCATGACCTGATATCCTGAATCTAGCAGGGAAGAAATCAGGGTATATGCCTGTACTAATAGGCACAGGAAAGGAGTTTCTGAGTAGGACATGAGTAGCATCAGACACCATTATTTGAGTGAATAGGCATCCTATACATCTGATGGAGAGTTAGCATCTAGAATATATGAAAAACTCAGGAAACTAAACACCAAGAAAACAACCTAATTTAAAAATGTCACAGGGAGCTAAATAGAGAGTTCTCAAAGGACTAAATAGAAATAAAATGTTCAACATCCTTAACCATCAAGTAAGTTACTCTGAGATTTCATCTTGTCCCAATCAGAACTGCCATGATTAAAAAAAAAATTACAGCAGATGCTGGTGTGGATGTGGGGACAGACAGTTACTCACTACTGGTAGGAGAGCAAATTTGTGCAACCACTATGGAAATCAGTGTGGAGGTTCCTCAAAGGCTGGAAATAGAGCTATATCATCCAATCTAGCTATACCACTCAAGTATATACCTTAAAGACTCTGTATCTTACTTCAGAAATACTTGCTCTTCCATGTTATTGCTGCTCTATTTTCAATAGCTAGAAAATGGTACATTTACACAATGGAATGTTATTCATCTGTTAAAAATGAAATTATGACATTTTCAGGTAAATGGACGGAATTGTAAATAATTACTCTAACTGAGGTTACCCAGACACAGAAAGATAAATATCACATTTTTCTCATATATGGTTGTTAGTTTTGGATCTTTAGATGTATGCTTATTTTGGAATTCACAGAGGTTAGAAACTTTTAAGGGGCTTTTCTTTCAAGGAAAGGGACATAGAATACAGAGCTATGGAGTAGGAAGGCAATGGAAGACAAAGGATTAAATGGGGTGAGTATTGGGAAGGAGGGCAGGATAGAGGAGGAAATATGGAGAGGGACAATGAACATTAAAGGCCTTTTGAAAAAGCCACATGGAAATCTATTACTGTAGAAGCTTCTTAAACACATACATAAACACCTATAAAAAGTTTAAATGGTCTTACTCTATAATGGAGGAACAATATCCCAAATACATACTATGTGCCAGCAAATAGAAATCCTATCAGCAGGAATGGGTCACCTCTTTTTGAGTTGTTGGCCAGTGGAGTCCCATAGATACTCTGAAATATTAAAGGCTATTGTCAATGTTCTTGGTTATCCTCCAGCTTGATAGTAAAACCCAATTCTGATGGTACCACATAGTTGAGCATCACAGAACAGGGAGAAACGAAGCATGTATTCACCTGGAAGCTCATTCCTGCTAGCTGTCCTTCATAGTGCTGGAAGGTACTATGCACCTACTGAAGGGAAAAAACAATCATCAGCCTTATCCAATTGTAACAAAAGCTATCCAAACAGGATATGCCCATTTGTGTAACAGTGGCATGAATGTGATGGGGGTAATCAACCATTTTCTGATTGGCTTTAATCCCCATTCTTGAGATGGAACCCAAACCTGACATTGTTAAAAGGGCCAAGAAGCTGTTGCTAGATGGGTCATAGGCCCTAGGGGAGAACCTAACATTATTTTTCTATTAAGTGGCTACACATAGAAGCAACAGTAAATGAACACAGCAGCAGATTGTATCTATATATTTATTCATTAATGTATGTGTAACAATAATTTTTAAAGTCCACGAATTTGAGAGAGAGCAGGGTAGGGCAGGAAGTTTGGAGGGAGGAGAGAAAGGAAGGAGTAAAGATACAAATGCAACATGCATATATACAATATACAAAGTAAATTAAAAATATTTTGTTAAAACAGCCAAGCAGATATATTTGTAAGCCAGGCTGTGGTGGCACACACCTTTAATCCCAGCACTCTGGGGGAAGAAGCAGGTGGGTCTTTGAGTTCAAGGCCAGCTTGGTCTACAGAGTGAGTTCCAGGGCAGCAAAGGCTACACAGAGAAACCCTGTTGTTGGTTGTTCTTGTTCTTTTGGGGAGCCTGGCACCCAACTCCCAAATCAATCACACATGGAGGCATATTCCTAATCATGAATGACTGACCTTGGTTTGGCTTGTTTCTAGCCAGCTTTTCTTAACTTATCCCATTTACCTTTTGCCTCTGGGCTTTTTCCTTTTCTTAACTCTGTAATCTTACTTTCACTCTTACTTTGTGGCTGGCTGTGGCTGGGTGGCTGGCCCCTTGCATCCTTCTCTCCTTGTTGTCTTGCTCCTTCTTTCTCTTTCCTCCCAGATTTCTCCTTCTATATATACTCTCTGCCTGCCAGCCACGCCTATCCTTTCTCCTGCCTTGCTATTGGCCATTCAGTTCTTTATTAGACCATTAGGTGTTTTAGACAGGCACAGTACCACAGCTTCACAGAGTTTAACAAATGCAACATAAACTTAAAATAATATTCTACAACATTCTGTCTTGAAAAACATTGTAAAGGCTTTAAAAGAAAATAAAAATATCAAAAGAATGAGGTAGAGAGGAAAAGAGAAGAAGGAGGAAAAATGGAGAGAGAGGGAGAGAGCTTTGAAAGATAGAAAAGGTAGTAAAAATGGATGTAAATAAAGCAGACTCTTGTTCATGACAGTTTCTACAGCAAGCCATGGTTTATCTTCTTTTATGTTTACACCATGGGATACCATGTACTGAACTAAGACGGGGAGGTGAACTAAAACTGAATGGGTGTCATAATTTTTTTTCTGAACAAATAGGCTCAAATTGAGAATTATATATCAATAATCCTGTCATATCACAACACACTGGGTTATTCACAATAAATCTCAATGATGATTAGCATAAAACATCTTGCATACAGGTGTGTTTTTATGAAACAGTAAAACCACAACAAATCTTAAAAGTTACACTAGGTTGAGTATTTCTTATTTGAATTTCTTAGGACCAGAAGTATTTTAGTTTAGTTTGGACCTATTAATATTTAAATATGCATAATGAGTTATACTGGGAATGGGACCTAAATCTAAATATGAAATTCATTGTTTCATAAGGTTTCATTGACACTTTATATACAAACCCCAAAGGTGGCTTCATACAGTATTTTTAGTGCCTGTGTGATGTGGCTCATTACAGCGGGTCAGGTGTGGAAGATTCCTCTCAGGGCATTATGTTTGTATTTGAAATGTTTCCAATTTGGGGGCCTTTTTTCAGCATTCCTCTAGGGTCTGCAGCATGCTAGACAAGCACTCTGAGTGTTTTCAATTCATATTTTTGGATGAGGAATTCTCTGCTTGTATTCACTAAAAACACTTTGCCCAACACAAAACCATGCAATGGAGGCATATCCTCTGTGTAAGACAATTTGCTACTGGACGTAAGTAGAAGAGAAAAATGCCAGGTGCATAGTAGCTGAAAATAATATTCTGGAACGAGAATGGGAGGACTGGGGGAAGGCCAATTCCATAGATGTTACAGGGAGGCTGAAAAGCAGGCGGCAAAACAGCCAAGAGTGGTGGAAAACAGGCCAGGGGAGAGGCAGGACACAGCAGACACCAGGGTCAGGGTGACAGGTTCACAGCACAGGGCCCCATGGCAAGACTTAAAGAGTGTGGTAGTGACTGTGGGACAATGGACAGGGAGCCAGGAAAGACATGAAAGAGTGCTCAGTTACCTGCAGAATGTCCAAGACATAAAACGATCTAGAAGAGCCTTTTTAAATCAGCACCAATGGGATTGGAGTCCTTAAAAGGATCCGAGTCAGGTGGGATGGGGAGAGAGCAAGCTGATTTCTGTGATTCGCCCCATCTATGAAGTCCGTAGGATGGGAGACACACTGAGAGAAGACCAATCATGAAAGAAGCAAATTTGAAGAAAAAAAAAAACCCACAAAAAACAGTAAGGCATGGGAATGCTCCATTTGGACAAGTTTTTCTTTCTTAATGTATGAACACACAGAGATGAAGAATAAGGCTGGAGGGAGGCTGGTGTGAGAGCAGGTTAGCAACAGCTTGTGCCTTCAGGTGGCTGAGTATAAAGTTACGAGCCCAAGTGTATCAGTCGGCATTAGAAAGAAAGGAGAAGACAGGCCATGTTTACTCTCCCCAGGTAGCCTCTCCTCCAGCATGAATACTTGAAGTATTGTCATTTGAATGTCTGTGCAGACCCATGTAAATATTTGGGTGTCCTGCATACTCTTCGAAGCCATTTGCATGCTGGCATTTGAGTTTCCTGAAATGACCAACCTAAAGGATACTTGGAGAGCTCTGGATTTAACAGTGAGTTGTTGGTTTAAGGAGGTAGAGAGTGGGGAGGGAGGGAGGGAGAAAGGGAAAGAGGGAGAGAAAATATGCTGTGGATGGCCCTGAGATCAGGACAGAATCTTTTCCGTGAGTCACACTGTGTTCAAAGTTCCTGCAGCCCACTCTGCGGGCACAAGAACATGGGGAGTTACTGACTAGTAGCCAGGCCTGTAAAATTCTTTTGATGATGCTGTGAGAAGCCTGGGGGTACTCGCTGTGAGGGAGGAAGTAGGCATAGTTCACTTCCTGGTGTCCACAGAGCTCTGCTAACTTAAGAGGTCATGAGCTGTGGACCAAAGGCAGAGCTGTGTTGTTGGAACAAAATCCACGGTAAGACATTTTGTGTGTCCTTTGTAGTACCTGGCACAGTACATACTGACAAAAGAATGGGTGTGTAGAAGCTTATTCACGATTACCTCTAACAGTGATGATGGCTATGGTGAGCACTTGTCCAGCAGCCCACAGATGACAGCAGGGAACCAGGAAAGTCCTGGCATCTTGTCTCTCTGGCTGCACAGTGGTAGCACCAGTATGCTGTGCATAGGAGTTTCTAGGTAGCATAAGCAGCCTCCAAGGGACAACCAGAGAAAGATGAGGGCTCAACCCCAGACTGGTGCTTTCGTGACTTCTGCCTAGTGTTAGCGCCAAGAACCAGTCATGGGGCCTGTATTAGTCAGGGTTCTCTAGAGGAAGAGAACAGAGAGAATGAATATATGATCTCTAATAAATTATATATCTGCAACTCTAACAAATCACATATATGTATACACATATTGTCCAACTAGTCCAACAATGGCTTTCTTCTGACCGGAAGTTCAAGAATCTAGTAGTTGTTCAGTCCACAAGTCTGGTTGTCTCAATATACATCAGAATCCCAAAGAAGTAGGTTCTAATACCAGTGAAGGAAGAATGAGTGCCAGCAGGCAAAGAGAGGGAGACACTGGGCTTGGCATGGGTTTTTGAAACCCTAAAGCCTACCCCCAGTGATACACCTCCTCCAAGAAGGCAGGCCTACTCCAAGGACACATCTCCTAATTCTTCTAAGCAAACAGTTAACTGGAGACTAAGCACGTGATGTATGAGACATGGTGGCGGGGGGCAACATTCTGATTCAAACCACTACAGGGCCATAGTGTGATCATCTGTAAAATGCTGATACTAACTCCCTTAGAGGTTTTCTGTGAGGAAGAAATGATAGAGAAATTTTGAAGTACTTAACACAGCATGTGGAAAATTTCTGGCTACAGACAACAGCCTTGTTTTCCCATACTCTCAGCCAGAACACCATGAAACAAAATGTACAGTGTTTACAGAGTCCAGTCTAGCTCCATAGGTGAATGCACAGTGTGGTTATGACAGTCCTCTGACTTAAAGAATATGATTGATCGTGAAGATAAACTCCAGTGCTGTTGGCCTGGATCAATACACATCAGGAGTAATGATGCATTGACTTCTGGGTAATGAGAGAAAGTTATGGTGTTGTGACTATATTATGGCTTCTTGGACTCTTTATTGCTTTCTCCGTGCATTAATATAATAAGAAGCATGAATCATTTGCTTCTGAGCTGCAAGAAGCCAGAGGCTGGGGTGTTGATCATTTTATGTCAGGAAGTCATTTCTGAAAGAAAAACAACCAGGACAGTGCAATGGCATTTACTGACAAGTGCTTTAAATTTGCAGCTTCCCACACGGAGGGGGGGGGGGGATTTATCTCTGGGATCATTTGGCTTCTGTTTGGGAAGAACACACATGTTAGAAAGAAGGCACACAGCCAGTCTAAAGTGAGAAGTAAAGGCCAAATTTGCAAGAGTGAATTATTCCATAAAATGTTTCCCTTTTGTGCCTACTATGTGCTAGACTTTGTCTTGACATTAGAGAATAAACATTTGTGGTATAGATCCTATATGTTATTAAGACCATCTTGTTGCAGTAGCATATTGAGTCAAATGCATGTATACTTGGGGAACAACATGAAAAAATAGCAACTTTAGTGACAGATCAGTTAGAATATTCCCAGAGCTCAGAGGCATAGGTCTTAACATAGGCTCAAAGAACAATGTATGTCCCTTGGATTTTTCCATACCTCAGATTATTAATGCTTAAGTGGCAAATAGAAATTGTATATGTATTCTATTTATGACACATAACATATAATTTTGATGTATGTACATATTCTGAAATGATTGAATCAGATTAATTTTATCCACTATCTCATATATTTATTTTTCTGATGAAAATAATCTTCTCTTCAAGCTATTTTTAAAGATATATATGTAAATATATACATATAGTCATAATGCACTATAATAATCCCCAGAACTTATTCCGCTCAGTCAATCACTGTACTCTCTACTTCTATGGAATTTGGATTTTTCAAATTCTATAAATAGAGATTATACATTAATTTTTGTGTGTGTTCTACTTTTGACTTATAATAATGTCCTACAGATTCCTTTATGCTGTAGAAAGAATGATGAAATTTCCTCTTTTACTTAAAGCTGACAGTATTCCATTGGGGCCTTTGCTTATTCTCTAGTCATTATTATAATTTCTGATATTGAGTTGTATGAGTGTTTTATGTTTTAGCTATTAAACCTTTAACAGATGCAAATTTTATAAATATTTTTCCTGATCTTTCCTACTAAACCTAATACTTAGGCTGCCTTTTAATTTTGCTTATTGATGGTGCTAAAACTACTGTTTGTTTTTACAGTACTAACATATTTTCATCAATGAACAGGCTTTCTTCAAGTTCAGTGGGTTGTGGTTAACACAGAAACTCAACAACTGATCTCAATGTAGAGAATAAGAGTATGTGGAATGCTCATCCACAGATGGGATATCTATATCACACCAACTCAAGGCTCAAGGTACCAGAGTGGAAGAGAAGATGTCAAGTTTTTAATAGTCAGAAGCTGGAGACCAGAATGAAACAGTGTCTTCCGGACATTACAGGACCAGTGGATTCATAAACTGTAAGCAACCGTGGTTGTCTTTCAAGATCTTCAGAAATTCAGAGTAGTCAACATTCTAGTATGGAGTGGGAAGAGGTTGATGGGCCCTTACCCTTAATTAAGAAACCATGGATAGTCAATAGTTTTGGGAGAGGAGAGTCAGTTTTTTTTAAGGGTGTGACTCTTGGTAATCAACCATGATCCAGCAGGTGGCCCTATCCCAGCAGTTCTCAACCTTCTTAATGCTGTTACCCATTAATATAGTTCCTCATGTTGTGGTGACCCCAAACAGAAAATTATTTCATTGCTACTTCATAACTGCAATTTTACTAGTGTTATGAATCATAATGGAAATATCTGATATGTAACCCCCAAAGGGTATCTACCCACATGTTAAGAACTGCCTCTACACCTAGGGAATATATGTAGAGCACAACTTGGAGTTGATGGATTATTGAGAGAGAGACAGAGAGAGAGAGAGAGAGAGAGAGAGAGAGAGAGAGAGAGAGAGAGAGAGAGAGAGAGAGAGAGAGAGAGAGAATGAGAATTAAGTTGGGTTAAGGAGGTAAGGGCCCTAAAGGAATTGGGGGGGGGGGATACATTGTGTGAAGTTCTCAAAGTATTAGAAAAATATTTATAAGTAAATAAAGCTAAAAATTCTTATAGAGATAAAGATCTTGGTGATTTCATGTGGCAATGGTAATAGTTTTTATCAATGGCCAAAGGGAACCTTGGATTTCAAGAGTTTATTATGGGATAGAGTTAGGAAGAGCTCTGTGCACACTGTTGAGTGAAGTCCTGGTAGAAATAAATCCCCTGCATGAACAGAAGTTTTCTTCTGAAGAAAATTCCTACTTTTGATTTCTAAATTCCACTTCTGGATGTCTCTGCACTGCTCTGTCAGTCCTCGTGGGGAGAGAGCGAGTCCTCTGGAAAGTCCTAAAAGTGATATAGTGATCCCTCTTCTCTAAATAAGGTCTTTCATTCTGTCTCTTTGTGTTGATTTGGACTTTCATGTTGAATCATCTATTTTCCCATGCTCCTTCTAATTAATTTGCTAGGCTAAATTAGTGCCAAATAAATAATGAGTTTCCAAATTAGCTGACACCATAATGGAACAGAGATTTAATTAATTTACTAGCAAGGGCCTCTACAGACAATTGTATGTTCATAGCATAAAATGATGGTATTTATTAATGTTGAAACTTTTCTTAATTTAACAGGTTGCTTTAATAACCAGACTTTAATATGGAAATCCTCTCATTTCCATTGAAATAGTAGGCTTCAAGTCATGCAAAGAACGCACTGACAGTACAATGAATTTCCTATAAAATATTTGATTCAATTTATTTAGCATATATGTATTGCCTAAGGATTCTCAGTAGTTTTCAGGAATTCTTTACTGATACCTTAGTGCTATAATCATACACAAAAATCTACAGAATCTTCCATTCATTGGATTGTCAGGTTGAAAGCTTTCTTCCATACCAGGCTAAGTGAATGTCAAGTACTACGTCATAATTCAGTGCTATGTCAGTTCCTTCCATGTCCCTAAATGGATATTTACATATTAGTGATCCCCATAGATCCCTAGGTGGTAGGGACTTCCCAATACCTTGGTAGCATATCTTTTGGTAAATATGTACCAGGAGCTCTAATTTCCTTCTGTCTAAAATATAGATATTGCAGGAATATTTTCTTGTATATCTTTTATATTAAGTCCACTGAATTTATTTAGAGGATCAATCAGATTGTGGTCATGAAAATACCAGGTTCCATACAAAGAATTAAAACCAAAGTAAACTTGGATAAATTACCAAACTCTTTAAGTAAAGTCCACAAGAAGGATCTTATGCTTTATTCATTTATTAATATATTTTTGTTTATTTATTGTTCTTGTTTGTTTTTATATCCTGGCCACAGTTCTCCTCCCTTCTCTCCTTCAAGTCTGTCTCCCATCCCGTTTTCCCCCTCTCCCATTCACTCTTCTTCCTCTGTTTCTCTTCAGAAACAGGCAGGCCTCCCATGGATATCAGCCAGCTATAGTATGCCAAGTTGCAATGAGACTAGGTACCTCTTCTATTAAGGCTGGATGAGGGAATCTGGTAGGAGGAAAGGGTCCCAAAAGCAGGCAACAAAGTCAGAGACAGGCCTTGCTCCCATTATTAGGAGTCCCACAAGAAGATCAAGCTACACAACTGTAACATATGTGCAGAGGGCCTAGTTCAGTCCCATGCAGGCTCCCTGGTTAGATGGTTCTATAGGTTTTCTTGTGGTGCCCTTGACTCTTCTGGCTCCTACAGTCCTCCCTTTCCATCTTCTGCAGGATTCCTGGAGCTCAGCCTAATGTTTGGCTGTGGATCTCTGCATTTGTTTCCATCAGTTACTGGGTTAAGCTGCTCTGTTGACAGTTGGGCTAGGCGCCAGTCTATGAGTATGGCAGAATATCATCAGGAATGATTTTGTTGACTTTTTTTTCTTGCCAGTTGCATTTGGTTCTATCCTAGGTCTCTGGGCTATCCCACCTCTGGATCCTAGCCCCCAGGGGTGAGCTCTCTCTATCCTAGGTTTCTGGACTTCCTGTCTCTGGAACCTGGCCCTCAGGTATGAGCTCTCTCTCTCATGGTATGAGTCTCAAGCTGGCTAGTCATTGGTTGGTCACTCCCACAATTTTTGTGCCACCTTTACTCCAGCATATCTTGTAGGCAGAACGAATTGTAGGTGGAGGGTTTTGTGGCTGGGTTGGTTTACAAGTTCCTCCACAGGAAGTCTGGAGTAGTTACAGAAAATGGCCAGTTCAGGTTTCTGTATGCTAGGAGTCTTAGCTATAGTTGCCTCACAGATTTCTGGGAGTTCTCATTGCATTAGGTTTCTAGTTTGCCCCAGAGATGCCCCCCCCCAATTCCAGTTTTCTCTCCCAGTAGTTTCCCCCTCCATCCTCCCTCCATATGATCCCTCCTGTTCCCATCCCACCCCCTCATCTAGATCCCTGCCCCCAATGGTAAAGTCTGTTCTATTTCCCCTTCACAATGAGATTCATGTGTCTTGTGTCCTCCTTGTTATTTATCTTCTCTGGGTCTGTGGATTGTAGCATGATTATCCTTTACTTTATGACTAATATTCACTTATGAGTGTGTACATACCATATTTGTCTTTCTGGATCTTGTTTACTTCACTCAGAATGATTTTTTCTAGTTCCATATATTGCAAATTTCATAATGTCATTTTTTTTAGCAGCAGAGTAATACTCCATTTTGTAAATGTACCACATTTTCTTTATCCATTCTTTGGTTGAGGGACATCTAGTTCGTTTCCAGGTTCTGGCTATTATGATTAAGGCTGCTATGAACATAGTTGAACAAATGTCCTTGTGACATGGTTGAGTGTCCTTTGGGTATATGTCCAGGAGTGGAATACCTGGGTCTTGAGGTAGATTCACTCCCAATTTTCTGAGAAACCACCATATTGATTTCCAAAGTGGCTGTGCAAGTTTGCACCCCCAAAAAGCAGTGGAGGAGTGTTTCCCTTGCTATTCATCCTCACTAGCATGAGCTGTCACTCATGTTTTTTATCTTAGCCATTCTGACAGGTAGAAGATGGAATCTCAGAGTGTTTTTGATTTTCATTTCCCTGATGACTAAGGATGTTGAACATTTCTTTAAGTGATTCTTGGCCATTTGAAATTTCTCTATTGAGAAATCTCTATTTAGATCTGTACCCCATTTTTTTAATTGGAGTATTTAGTTTTTTGATGTGGAGTTCTTGAGTTCTTTATATATTTTCAGTATCAGCCCTCTGTCAGATGTAGGGTTGGTGATGATCTTTGCCCATTCTGTGGGCTGTCCTTTTGTCTTTTTGACAGTCCCCTTTGCTTTACAGAAGTTTTTCAGTTCCTTGAGGTCCCATTTGTTAATCGTCAATCTTAGTGTCTATGCTATGGGTGTTCTGTTCAGGCAGTTGTCTCCTGTGCCAATACATTCAAGGCTATTCCCACTTTCTCTTCTGTCACTTTCAGTGTATCTGGAATTTTGTTGAGGTCTTCAGTTCACTTGGACCTGAGTTTGGTGCAGGGTGATAGATATGGATCTATTTGCAATCTTCTAGATGCTGACATCCAGTTAGACCAGCACCATTTGTTGAAGATGCTTTCTTTTTTTCCCCAGTGTTCATTTCTGGCCTCTCTCTATATAAAATAAATCAGGTGTCCATACATGTGAGGAGTTATGTCTGGCCCTTAAATTAGATTCAATTGATCATTATGTCTGGGTTTTTTTGGCCAATATCACTAGGTTTTAATGACTAGAGTTCTGTAGTACAGCTTGAAATCAGGGATGGTGATAACTCTAGAGGTTCTTTTATTATACAGGAATGTTTTAGCAATATTGAGTTTCTTGTTTTTCCATATGAAGATGAGTATTGTTCTTTCAAGGACTATAAAGAAATGTGATGGAATTTGGATAGAGATTTCATTAAATATATAGACTGCTTTTGGTAAGATGGCCATTTTTAATATGTTAATCCTATCAATCCATGAGCATGTCAGATTTTTCTATCTTCTAACATCTTCTCCAATTTCTTTCTTCAAAGACATGAAATTCATGCCTTACAGGTCTTTCACTTGCTTGGTTAGAATATATCAAGAGATTTTATATTATTTCTAGCTATTGTGAAGGGTGTTGTTTCCCTGATTTCTCTTTTAGCCTGTTTATTGATTGTATATAGAAGGGCTAATGATTTTTTAAAATTTTATAATTAAATTAATTTTACATATCAGCCACGGATTCCCCTGTCCACCCTCCTCTCCTCCGCCCCTGCCCTCCACCCAATACATCCCCCATTCCCACCTTCTCCAAGGCAAGGACTCCCATGGGGATTCAGCTCAGCCTGGTGGATTCAGCTGAGGCAGGTCCAGTCCCCTCCCCCCTTCACCTAGGCTGAGCAACGTGTCCCAGCATAGGCCCTAGGTTCCAAAAAGCCAGCTCATGCACTAAGGTCAGGTCCCAGTCCTACTGCCAGGGGGCTTCCTAAGTAGTTCAAGCTCACTTATCCAGAGGGCCTGATCCAGTTCCAAGGGGGCTCCTCAGCTATTGATTCATAGTGTTTCCACTAGTTTGGCTATTTGTCCCTGTGCTTTTTCCAATCATGGTCTCAATATCTCTTGTTCATATAATCCCTCTTTTCTCTCACCGCTTGAACTCCTGGAGCTCCACCTGGGGCCTGGCCATGGATCTCTACATCAGTCATTGGATGAGAGTTCTAGCATGACAGTTAGGGTGTTTGCCATCCTATCACCAGAGTAGGTCAGTTCGGGCTTTCTCTCAACCATTGCCAGTAGTCTATTGTAGGGGTATCTTTGTGGATTTCTGGGGACCTCTCTAGCACTTTTGCCTCTTCCTATTCCCATGGGGTCTTCATTTATCATGGTATCTCTTTCCTTGCTCTCCCTCTCTGTTCTTAAGGCAGCTGGAATCTCCCGTTCCCCTAAGCTCTCTTTCTCCTGACCCTTGCCCTTCATTACCCCCCTTCACATCCAGTTTGCTCATCACAGCATTTCTCTGTCATTGGGCGATCCCTGTGTCTTTCTTGGGGTCCTGTTTTCTAGGTAGCCTCACTGGAGTTGTGAGTAGCAGTCTAGTCATTCTTTGCTTTACATCTAGTATCCACCTATGAGTGAGTACATACCATGTTTGTCTTTCTGAGTCTGGGTTACCTCACTCAGGATGACTTTTTCTAGATCTGCTACACCAACTCTAGTGTCGTCCGTGTGACATGAACAATTATGTCAATAATAGCGGATGGTAGATAAGTGTCCCATGGGACTAAGCTCCCTGGAGGTCCCTGGCAGAGTGCCCATGTTATACCTCCTTCTCAAAGAAGATGTACTTCACAGATCATGACCTCCCTGGGCTATGGGTTCTGTATAACTGCTTTTCTGATAATGTTCTAATTAATCTATGAAGCACAGCCAAAATTAATGAATGCTTGGGTTGTGAATTATGGAGGAAAGGGGAAGCTAGACATGGATCTTAATCAGATACAAGTACAAGAGTCCATATTCCAGCAGGTAAAAAGGTTTTATATTAGAAGAGATGTGTGGTGAAAGAACTAAAGAAAGACTTAGAGAGGGTCTGCAGCATCCAAATTGGCTAAATGGGCCAGGAGAACCAAAAAAGAAAAAATGTATAATGACTGCTGGGATAAGATAAAGGACAAGATTGCAACCACAAAAAGTCTTTACAAGTCTAGGGACTGTACTAAGTTTAAAAACCACAGACTGCTCTTTGGGTCATAAAGTTCTTGTGCATGAAGGGATATGTCTAGCACCGATTAATAATTGTGTGCTTGCTGTTTTTTAAAGATGATGTAATTAAATTATTGCCAAGCTCTTGTTGTTCCTTGTATGACTTAATAGTTTTCTGTATATAAACTACTGATTTACAAAAAGTAAAATTACAACAGATTTAAACTACTTCTGAGTGTGTTGTCGGTCTGTCATTCACTGAATCCTTGCCTATCTGACTACCCAAGTCCTGGTTCTCCTACGGTCATGGTACCCCCGATGGGCCAGTCCATGGCATAGATCCATCCATTTGCCTGCAAAACTCATGATGTCATTGTTTTTCTCTGCTGAGTAGTACTCCATTGTATATGTATCACATTTTATTTATCCATTTTTCAGTTGAAGGGCATCTAGGTTGTTCCCAGGTTCTTGCTATTACAAATAATGCTGCTATGAACATAGCTGAACATGTGCCCTTGTGGTATGATTGAGAATTCCTTGGGTATATGCCCAAGAGTGGAGGAGTCTTGGGGGAGATTGATTGCCAATTTTCTAAGAAAGCGCCATATAGATTTCCAAAGTGGCTGTACAAGCTTGCATTTTCACCAACAGTGTAGGAGTGTTCCCCTTGCTCCACATCCTCTCCAAAATAAGCTGTCTTCAGTGTTTTTGAACTTAGACATACTGACGGGTATAAGGTGGTATCTCAGAGTCGTTTTGATTTGCATTTCCCTGAAGACTAAGGATGTTGAGCAATTCCTTAAATGTCTTTCAGCCATTTGAGCTTCCTCTATTGAGAATTCTATGCTTAACTCTATAACCTATTTCTTAATTGGACTCTTGGGCATTTTGATGTCTAATTTCTTGAGTTCTTTATATATTCTGGATATCAGCCCTCTGTCAGATGTGGGGCTGGTGAAGACCTTTTCCCATTCTGTAGGCTGTCGCTTTGCCTGGTTGACCGTATCCTTTGCTCTACAAAAGCTTCTCAGTTTCAAGAGATCTCTGATTAATTGTTTCTCTCAGTGTCTGTGCTACTAGTGTTATATTTAGGAAGTGATCTCCAGTGCCAGTGCATTCAAGACTACTTTCTACTTTCTGTTCTATCAGGTTCAGAGTAACTGGATTTATGTTGAGGTCTTTGATCCACTTGGACTTAAGTTTTGTGCACAGTGACAGATATGGATCTATTTGCAGCCTTCTACAGGTTGACATCCAGTTATGCCAGCACCATTTGTTGAAGATGCTTTCTTTTTTCCATTGTACACTTTTGGCTTCTTTGTCAAAAATTATATGTTCATAGGTGTGCGGATTAATGTCAGGGTCTTCAATTCGTTTCTATTGGTCTACATGTTGGTTTTTATGCCAGGACCAAACTGTTTTTATTACTGTAGCTCTTTAGTATAGCTTGAAGTCAGGGATTGTGATGCCTCCAGAGGTTGTTTTATTGTACAGGATCCTTTTGGCTATCCTGGGTTTTTTGTTTTTCCATATGAAGTTGAATGTTGTTCTTTCCAGGTCTGTGAAGAATTGTGTTAGTATTTTGATGGGGATTGTATTGCATCTGTAGATTTCTTTTGGTGAGATTGTCATTTTTACTATGTTAATCCTGCCTATCCATGAGCATGAGAGATGAGATCTTTCCATTTTCTGATATCTTCTTCAATTTTTTTCCCAGGGACTTAAAGTTCTTGTCATACAGGTCCTTTGC
The DNA here is from genome assembly GCF_049852395.1 of Peromyscus maniculatus bairdii. Taxonomy (NCBI): domain Eukaryota; kingdom Metazoa; phylum Chordata; class Mammalia; order Rodentia; family Cricetidae; genus Peromyscus; species Peromyscus maniculatus. Next base: position 64,769,164 of record NC_134853.1, on the reverse strand, counting down.
TTGCTTAGTTAGAGTTACCCCAAGATATTTTATATCATTTGTGGCTATTGTAAAGGGTGATGTATCTCTGATTTCCTTCTCAGCTTGTTTGTCAATTGTATATAGGAGGGCTACTGATTTTTTTGAGTTGATCTTGTATCCTGCTATGTTGCTGAAGGTGTTTATAAGCTGTATGAGTTCCTTGGTTGAATTTTTGGGGTCACTTATATATATATAATCATGTCATCTGCAAATAGTGAAAGCTTTACTTCTTTCTTTCCAATTTCTATCCCCTTGATCTCCTTATGTTGTCTTATTGCTCTAGCTAGAACTTCAAGTACTATATTAAATAAGTATAGGGAGAGTGGACAGCCTTTCTTTTTTTCCTGATTTTAGTGGAATCGCTTTGAGTTTCTCTCCATTTAATTTGATGTTGGCTGTTGGCTTGCTGTAAATTGCCTTTATTATGTATAGGTACGTTCCTTGTATTCCTGATCTCTTGAAGACCTTTATCATGAAGGGGTGTTGGATTTTGTCAAATGCCTTTTCAGCATCTAGTGAGATGATCATGTGGTTTTTTTCTTTCAGTTTGTTTATATGGTGTATTACATTGACAGACTTTTGTATGTTGAACCATCCTTGCATCCCTGGGATGAAGCCTGCTTGATCATGGTGGATAATTGTTTTGATGTGTTCCTGGAGTCTGTTTGCCAGTATTTTTTATTGAGTATTTTTGCATCAATGTTTATGAGGGAGATTGGTCTGTAGTTCTCTTTCTTTGTTGTATCTTTGTTTGACTTGGGAATCAGGGTAATTGTAGCTTCATAGAAGGAGTTTGGTAATGTTCCTTCTGTTTCTATTGTGTGGAACCATTTAAAGAGTATTGGTATTAACTCTTCTTTGAAGATCTGATAGAATTCTGAACTGAAACCATATGGTCCTGGTCTTTTTTTGGTTGGGAGACTTTTAATGACTGATTCTATTTCCTTAGGGGTTATTGAACTATTTAAATATTTTATCTAGTCTTGTTTTAGCTTAGGTATGTGGTACCGATCCATAAAATTATCCATTTCTTTTAGATTTTCCAGTTTTGTGGAGTAGAGGTTTTTGAAGTATGACCTGATGATTCTCTGGCTTTCCTCAGTGTTAGTGGTTATGTCTCCCTTTTCATTTCTGATTTTGCTAATTTGGATGCTCTCTATCTCTGCCTTTTGGTTAATTTGGATAAGGGCTTGTCTATCTTGTTGATTTTCTCAAAGAACCAACTGTTTGTTTCATTAATTCTTTGTATTGTTCTCTTTGTTTCTATTTTATTAATTTCAGCTCTCAATATGATTATTTACTGGCATCTATTACTCCTGGGTGACTTTGCTTCTTCTTGTTCTAGAGCTTTCAGGTGTGCTGTTAATTCACTAGTGTGAGATTTCTCTGACTTCTTTATGTGGGCATTTAGTGCTATAAATTTCCCTCTTAGCACTGCTTTCATAGTGTCCCATAAGTTTGGGTATGTGGTATATTCATTTTTATTGATCTCTAGGAAATCTTTAATTTCTTTCTTTATTTCTTCCTTGACCCATTGATGATTCAGTTCAGCATTATTCAGTTTCCATGCGATTGTAGGTTTTCTGTAGTTTTTGTTGTTGAAATCTAACTTTAAACCATGGTAGTCTGATAGAACACAGAAGGTTATTCCAATTTCTTTGTTGTATCTGTTGAGATTTGCTTTGTGGCCAAGTATGTGGTCAGTTTTAGAGAAGATTCCATGGGGTGCTGAGAAGAAGGTGTATTCTTTTTTGTTAGAATGGAATGTTCTGTAGATATCAATTAAGTTTATTTGAGTCATAAAATCAGTTAAGTCCTTTATTTGTCTGTTAAGTTTCAATTTGGGAGATCTGTCCAGTGGTGAAAGTGGGGTGTTGAAGTCTCCTACTATTAATGTGTGGGGTTTTATATGTGATTTAAGCTTTAGTAATATTTCTTTTACATATGTGGGTGCCCTTGTGTTTGAGGCATAAATGTTCAGAATTGAAATTTCATCTTGGTGGATCTTTCCTGTGATTAGTATGTAATGCCCTTCTTGATCTCTTTTGATTGATTTTAGTTTGAAGTCTATTTTGCTGGATATTAGGATGGCTACACCAGCTTGTTTCTTAAGACCATTTGATTGGAAAAACTTTTCCCAGCCTTTTATTCTTAGGTAGTGTCTATCTTTGAATTTGAGGTGTGTTTCTTGTATGCAGCAGAAAGATGGGTCCTGCTTTCATATCCATTCTGTTAGCCTGTGTCTTTTTATAGATGAATTAAGTCCTTTGATATTAAGGGATATTAATGACCAGTGATTGTTCATTCCTGTTATCTTTTGGTGGTAGTTTGTGTGTACTTCTCTTCTTTGGGGTTTACTGCTGTGGCTTTATCTATTGCCTGTGTTTTTGAGGGTGTATCTGACTTAATTAGGTTGGAATTTTCCTTCTAGTGCTTTCTGTAGGGCTGGGTTTGTGGGTAAGTATTGTTTAAATCTGGTTTTGTCTTGGAATGTCTTGTTGACTCCATCTTTGATGATTGAAAGTTTTGCTGAGTATATTAGTCTAGGCTGGCATCATGGTCTCTTAGCATTTGCAATACATCTCTCCAGGTCCTTCTGGCTTTCAAAGTCTCCATTGAGAAATTGGGTGTTATTCTGATGACTTTATAAGTCACTTGACCTTTTTCCTTTGCTGCTCTTAATATTCTTTCTTTATTCTGTACATTTAGTTGTTTAATTATTATGTGGTGAGGGGACTTTTTGCGGGGTCTAGTCTTTTTGGTGTTCTATAGGCTTCTTGTATCTTCATGGGCATTTCCTTCTTTAAGTTGGGAAATTTTTTCTATGATCTTGTTGAATACATTTTCTGTGCCTTTGAGTTGGTATTCTTCTCCTTCCTCTATCTCTATTATTCTTAGGTTTGGTCTTTTCATGGTGTCCCAGATTTCTTGGAAATTTTGTGTTATGATTTTTTTTTTGGCATTGGTATTTTCTTTGACTGACAAATCCATTTCCTCTATTGTATCCTCTACACCAGAGATCCTCTCTTCCATCTCTTGTATTCTGTTGGTTATGTTTGCATCTGTGTTTCCTGTTCATTTACTCAGATTTTCTATTTCCAGCATTCCCTCTGTTTGTGTCTTCTTCATTTTTTCTATTTCCCTTTTCAGGTCTTGAACTGTTTTCCTTACCTATTTCATTGCTTTTTCATTAAGGGATGACTGTTTTCTTCCACTGTATTTTATTTGTCTTTTCCTGTAGTTCTTTATAGATTTCTTCCCATTTCTTGTTTGACTTTTTCTAATTTTCTTTATTGATTTCCTCCACTTTTTTGTTTATCTTTTCCTCAATTTCATTTTTTCTTGAAAGGCCTCTAGCATCTTCATGATGCTGTTCTTAAGGTTGTTTTCTTCTGCTTCTTCCACCTTGTGATGTTTAGTTCTTGGTGTTGGAGGAGGGCTAGGTTCTGGTGATGCTGTATTGCTCTTTATGTTGTTGTATGTACTTCTGCCTTGACCTCTGCCCATCTCCTTGTGGATTCATTCTTGGTCTTATCAGGGCCATTGGTTCAGTCAGAGCTGACAGATTCTCTATTTCAGGAAGCCTCTCTTGGTCCAATGAGAGGTGGTGGATTCTACTCCTCAGAAACCACTCTTGGTCTAATCAGGGCTGGCAGATTCCCTGTCTCCTTAGTTTACTCTTGGTCCAGCGATGGCTCTTTGTTCAATGAGAGCTCTCTCTTTCTCTGGGCCAGATGGCACTTCTCTGGGCTTGATGGGAGCTCTCTGGGCCCAATGGGAGCTATCTGGGTCAGATGGGAGCTTTCTGGGCCAGATGGGAGCTCTGTGCAGGATGGGAGCTGGGGGTTGGTCTCTAAGTCTCAGGAAGTTGAGGGGGGTCTTGGGCAGATGAGTGTGGGGACAGGGCATGTAGATTGCAGGGTCCACTGGGGGGGGGTCTTGAAGAAGGGGAATCTTCCCACCGGAGCCCTGCCTGCTGGCTGGCAACTGGGGCTGAGTTGGGCAGGTCTTCCCCAGGAATGGCTGCGGCCCAGGGAGGAAGGCCTCCCTGTGGATGAACCCAGTCACTCACCTCTGGGCAGGATGGGAGCTCTGGGATGGATCAGGGCTAATGATTTTTTAAGTTAATTTTGTATCCAGTCACTTTGCTGAAGGTGTTTATTAGCTGTAGAAGTTCCTAGGTAGAATTTTTGGGCTTGCTTACCTATACTATCTTATCATCTGAAAATAGTGATACTTTTCCAATTTGTACCATTTGAGTCATAAATGTCTGTTAGTTCTGGTATTTCTCTGTTTAGTTTCTGTCTGGATGACCTATCTATTGGTGAGTGGTGTATTAAAGTCTCCCACTATTAATTTGTGGAATTAGGTGTGTGATTTAAGCTTTAGTAATGATTTTTACAAACGTGGATGCCTTTGCATTTGGGGCATAAGTGTTCAGAACTGAGATGTCATCCTGGTGGAATTTTCCTTTAGTGAAAATAAATTTTCTTCTCCATCTGTCTGGATTGATTTTGGCTTGAAGTCTATTTTGTTAGATATTAAAATAGCTACACCAGCTTACTTCTTAGGTCCATTTGATCAGAAAATCTTTTTCCAACCTTTTACTCCGAGGTAACATCTATTTTTGATATTGAGTTGTGTTTCATATGCAGCAGAAGGCTAGATTCTGTTTTCATAACCATTCTGTTTAGAGTGTGTCTTTTTATTGGGGAACTGAGTCCATTGGTATTAAGAGATATTAATGACCAATGATTGTTAATTCCTGTTGTTTTGTTGTTGTTGGTAGTTGTAGTAGTAGTAGTAGTAGTAGTAGTAGTAGTAGTAGTATGTGTGTGTGTGTGTATGTGTGTGTGTGTGTGTGTGTGTGTGTGTGTGTGTGTGTTTCCATTCTTTGGATTTTGCTGGTGTGAGATTATGTACTGTCTGTGTTTTTGTTGGTGTAGTTAGCTTTCTTGGGTTGGAGTTTTCCTTCTATTACTTTCTGTAGGGCTCGATTTGCAGGTAGATATTGTTTAAATTGGACTTTGTCATGAAATATTTTGTTTTCTCCATCTATGACAATGGAAAGTTTTACTGGGTATTATTCTGGGCTGGCATCCATGATCTCTTAGAGTCTGAAAGACATCTTTCCAGGACTCTCTGGCTTTTAGAGACTCTACTGAGAAGTTGTGTATAATTCTCATAAGTCTGCCTTTATATATTGCTTGGACTTTTTCCCTTGCAGTTTTTAATATTCTTTCTTTGTTCTGTATGTTTAATATTTTAGTTATTATATGATGCAGGGACGTTCTTTTCTGAACCAATCTATTTGGTATTTTGTAAGTTTCGTGTACCTTTATAGGCATTTCCTTCTTTAGGTTGGGAAAATTTTCTTCTATGATTTTGTTAAATATATTTTCTGGATTTTTGAGCTAGGATTCTTCTCCTTCTTCTATTTTTATTATTCTTAGGCTTGGTCTTTTCATGGTGACCCAGATCTCCTGGATTTTTGTGTTAGTTTTTAGGTTTAACATTTTCTTTGATTGATGAATCTATTTCCTTTATCAAATTGTCAATGCCTGAGGTTTTCTGTTCCATCTCTTGCATTCTGTTGGTGATGCTTGTGTCTGTAGTTCATGCTCATTTACTCAGAATTTCCATTTCCTGAATTTCCCCAGTTTATGTTTTCTTTATTGCTTCTTTTTTTGATTTTCATGTCATGAATACTTGCCTTTACTTGTTTTGTTTTTTTCTTGGCATTCTTTAAGATATTTGTTGATTTCCTCTAAATTTTTTTGGTTATCTTTTCCTTGATTTCTTTAATGGAATTTTTCATTTCCTCTGTAAGGACCTCTATCATCTTCACAAAGTTGTTTTTAAGGTTGTTTTCTTGTGCTTTGCCTGCACTGGAATATTCAGGTCTTGCTGTGGGGGATAGCTGGGCTCTGGTGGTGCCATATTGCCCTGGATGTTGTTGATTGTGGTTTTACATTGGCATGTAGGCTTCTGGGTTTGGGATAATTAGGTCTAGGTCCTGATTTCTGAGTTTGTCTTTATTGGATGGGTGTTTTGTTTCTTGCTTTCTGTTGTCTCTTTGGTTCTCTAATCTTTGTGGCCTGGATCTCTGGTGGCTGGTGTGACCTCTGATCTAGTAGGGGATCTCTGTATAAGTTGGTAGCTGGCATTCTGGGGTTAGCTTGGTCATTGGTGCAGTAGGAAATCTCTGTTCTTCTGACTGAAGTAGTCTGCACCTGAGCAGCTGAAGTCTGCCAGAGTTGGGAGAAAGTGTGTTTTGACTTGTGTGGCCTGTGTCTGAGCAAAGGTAGTCTACTGGGGTTAGGGGTAGGGCCCAGAAGCAGGGCAGGCAATGAGCTAGGGTGACATGGGCTGAGGAATGGGTCTTTGGGAACAGAATCTGTTCTTCTGACTGATGTGGACTATGCCTGTTATTCGGACTGGTGTGACCTGTGTCTAATCAGCCTAGTTAATATTTTTATTTCACCCTTTACAATAATTATAAAGTGTCTGTGTATATAATAGAGTAACTCCACAGCACCTGCCAAGTGTATAAATAGTAATGAGAAAAATGATTTCATTAATTTTTTACCATCATCATGTCATGAAAACATATTGAATCATTTTTCTATATATGTAATATAGTTCCTGAATTGAAAAGGCTACTCTACATTGGTCTTGTCTTAGAAAATTATGGTCTTAAGGTGTTGGATGGGCATGAGGAAAAATGTCATACCATTAAGATGACATTCCATCTCCCTGATGATGTGAAATACTTACCAGTTTCATACCTACCCAGATTTAAATTATGTTCTCTTATTAGTATTAAGAAGATGAAAGAGTTCTTCAAAACTGAATTTTTTTTTTTCAGAAAGTTTTGCTTTTTTAAATAAAGTGGTCACAGGATCAACAATACAACAAAATGGGGTTCGAGGTGATTAATGATTATGATTTTGAATTATGAAAATTACAAGAATAGAGGGAAAGGAGTGTATGAACAGGGAATCAGCCTTGGATTTCTAGGAACATAAGAGAGTGAGCAAAAGATTCAGAGGGCAATGCATTAGCAAGGGTTCACTTTTAGGAGTGGAGCTAGAGAGAAAGATTTATTATAAGAATTTGAATTTACCCAGTTTCAGAGAAGAAGAAAGCTTTTCTTGGGGGTTGGGATGGGATGGAGCTTCAGGAGAGGTACCAGTCAATGTAGAAGCCAAGTACACCCAGAGGCACAATGTGACCATGCAAAGAAAGATTGTAGAGAGGTTTGTGAGAAACTGTTGTCTTGAGAACACAGTACAAGCTGAGTGTGCATCTGCTTATGCTCACACCTGTCAACATAAAGACTACCAGAGATTAATAGTCAGTGCTTTAATTTCACTGCCTGAAGCTTGGACAGGCTCCTCACTGGCTTACCGCTAACTAAACCATGTGACAATAAGCCTTCTGAAAGTAGTATTTTACAGTGTTGGCAAGTCTGCAGACACCAGCTCACCAAGCCAACCCAAAAGGTAAATAGGGCGAGAGCTGTGGAATCACAAAAGAGTGAGAATAAGAGAATGCATGCATTTACCCTTGAATCCAGTGGATGCCTGAGGAGAAGCAGGCATAGAATTTGCTAAATATGTAGAACAGAAATGGGCAAAACTGCAAATTACAAGGAACATTTCAAACCAAGCTCCAGAACTTACAGGTGGCTTTTTTTTCTACAGTAAAGTGAAGGAGAATAAAGAGTAAGTAAAGATGACTGCTATGAATCACTGAAGGTAATGCTTTGTTATATGATGGGGATTTCTGGTGAATTGTCTCGTGTTCCTAACAAGCTAAATTGTAGAGATGTTATTCAAACACAGGGTTGATGCTTCCCAAATCATCTGTGTAAGCCTGGCCTGACCTCATAGGAGAATATATCTCTATCTGTTTACAGACATGCCTCACCATGTCACATTGCGGGCTTTGGACGCACAGAGAATCTAAAGTACTTAGATAACAAATAAATATAGTAAATTTTTAAATATATTCTGTACTTGTATCCTGAGAGGTGTACTTTTGTGAAGCCAGTTTTGAGCTGAGAACTTAAACTGTGTGGCTGTCCATATGGAGACATGATCTGCATCTCATGCCTTTTCTTTTCCCCAGTCCTGGTTCTGTCTTGCATTCAAAGAGTCTACAGACTGGAAACTCTCTAGTCTATATACCCAGCCTCTGTCTAACCCTTCCTTGCTGCCCCTAGGCTTCCTTTTGCCTAAGGAGACATAGTTGATCTTCATCAGATATCTATGAGAGAGAGAGAGAGAGAGAGAGAGAGAGAGAGAGAGAGAGAGAGAGAGAGAGAGAGATCTCACAACCTGAGAGCAGTCTCAGGAGGGTCTTGGTGGGAATTTCAGATTATCAAGTACTCCAAATCAATTCTAGAAAAAGAGGATTGACTGGTGGTGTGCACTTTATGACCCATTCCCCTTTGATCTTGTGGACCTCTCATTCCCTTAGGAATGGGCACTACCAGAGTAGGACCCATGGAAGGCAGTTATCATTGTTTGGGGTAAGTAAGGCTGGCACTGTACATATTCGGCCTTTCTAGTGCTGGTGATGGGAATGACTTTATCTGCCTTCTTTTGCAAAACCAATCCTTTTCACTCATGCAACACTCTTGGTTTAACTCAGAAGGCAGCAGTTGAGCGGCTCTCAGAACATCTCTAACCCTTCCCATGCCGTTCTCCCTCTCTTCTCCTCCTGCTCCTCCTTCTCTTCTTCCTCCTCTATCTTCTCTTAATGTATAAGCTAAATTACGGGTTGTTTTAGTCAGTGTTCTATTGCTGTGAAGAGACACCGTGACCACAGAAACTCTTATAAAAGAAAGTGTTTAATTGGGGCGTGCTTCTTATGGTTTCAGAAGTTTAGTCCATTATCCTCATGCCAAGGAGCATGGCAGCATGCAGGCAGACATGCAGCTGAGAGTTCTACATCTGGATCCACAGGCAGCATGTGGAGAAAGTCTCTGGGCTTGGAATGGGCTTTTTGAAATCTCAAAGCCCACCCCCAGTGACACACTTCCTCCAACAAGGCCACACCTCCTAATCCCTCAGAGGTAGCACCACACCCTGATGATGAAGCATTCAAACAAATGAGCCTATGGGGGCCATTCTTATTCAAACCACCACACAGGGCAAAGGAAATAACATATCCAAACCAAGGACAAGTTTAACCCAGTAGGTCCATTCTAATTTCTTTTTAGTGTGGGAGCTGTGCTGAGCACACGGGAAGAGGTGTAATCTTCTCAGCAGATGCTTCAAAACGAGCAAGAGAGAAAAGAACAAAACTCATTTTGTTGTAAGCCAGCCTGCTGGCATTCTCTCTGGAATCTGAGCCAATAATTCATGCAGAGTGGTGCTACTTCCTAAATTGTTTTATGACCTCCTCTTACACCCATCTTGAGAAACAGCCCAGCTTCCAAGGAGCTTCAAAATTAAAAAAAGAAAGAAAATTAAGAACCTAAGACACAGCAATCTCACCTCATGAAAGCCCATCATCTCAATGCCTTTTACCAACATAACTTAGAAGAATGTCTTGTTCCTTAAATCAACATAAATTGGATGAGAGGAAAAATTTTAATTGCTTTTTGATGTTGGCATACACAATTCAGGCTGTGCTGAGAACACATGGGTTCCTGTATTCAGGGTTCATTGGCAGTCTGAGGGCACCAGACACAAAATACATAAGATGTAAAAATGGTCAGAGATTCCATAAGAAATAGCATATTTGTGTAAAGTACAATAAATGACAAAATTTCACGATACATTTCACCTAATCACCTTGCTTCTAGGAACATAATGACAGATGCAGAAATCAAAGATCAAGGAGAAGTTTGAAAAAAAAAAACCTTCCACAATATCGTCATAGCAATAGTGACTAATTAATTCATCTATTTTGTGTTAAAAGTAAGTCCTATTTTTAAGTTGTAAATACCAGTTGCTGAAAATACCGGTGTAAGATTTATCTTGTTCTTAAATACCATGGAAAAGTAACTAATTTTTAAGTGATTGACAAGTCATTCAGAACTGTATTAAAAACAGAAGAAAATCATTTAGATAAATACACATTTAGAGCCAAAAATATTAATGAAAATAAGACCCTATTTAATTGAATTTCCCTTATTCTCCAGTATGGACACAAACTGCCATTGGTGTTTAGATATTATAGAAAAAACAGAATGCTGGTAGCAGACGAGACCTTAGAGGTACTCTACATTTCTGATCTTTACATCTGACTGCTGATGTAAAGAGGCTCCTCTCAGATCTTAATGTGAATTATAATCTCCCCCAGGGTCTTGTTGAAATGAATTTGGAGGAGGCCCAGGTTATTTAAACCAACTCCTAGGTGATGCTAAAAGCTGCTGGCCTATGTCTCATAATGACCAAAAACCCAGAACCTCATGTCAAAATACAGATGTTGAAGTGTCACTTGCAGGGAGTCCAACTTAGTTCAATAGAATTTAAAATCCCTGCACACACAGTTGAGGAAACTGATGCTTGAAGCAGGGTAGTCATGTGATGGGTAACATCATAATCAGTGGCTAAGTCAGAACTAGGCCAAAGGCCATCTGGTCTCAGTCCAACACTCTTCACCTGCATTGTAATCCCCACCCCAAGCATGGGAATCTGTACTTTATAGTCAAGGATGCCCCTTGAGCAGTAGTGAGGGTTCCAAGGTAGAAAGGACTTCATGAGGACTTCATTGTGATTTGCGGTTTCCATTCTGAAATTTGCAATAAGTTATCTTTGAATTTGTGTTTGGCCATTGAGTGCCCATAAAGCCTGAGCAGAGGGGAAGGATTTGTAGTGTGAGTTTACACATGACTGTGTCTCTTGTAGCTTCCCTGTCTCCCCAGGAAGCTATCAGTCATCTGTTATCCACTGATGGTGCTCTCCTTGGACCCCTGCATACTGTGGGCTATATCAGTTAGATAGCCCTTTTTATAGTACCTTATGATGGACTAATTCTGCAAAGGGAATTTGGACAGAAGATTTAGGAATTATCTTCAAGGCTCTGATTTTCTTTAGGTTTTGTGGACAAACTGTAGAAGCCTTCAAAATTTCCACTGTCACCAGCTTTTCCACATGATGGTGCTGTTGGTTTCCATTTCCAATTTGCTCCTGCTAAGTTGATCCTGACCATGAGCCAACTGGTTTCATTAAGATGGCTGGTTGCCCAAAAATGCAAGTGCTGCTCTTCCTGTTAGGAATATCTTGTCAAGGTACTACTTTATAGAAGCAACTGCAACCTCTCCTCTGTTACCAAAGGGTGAGAAACATTCTTGAACTGCAACAATAGGTTTTTTCTAGCTTTTTCTCTTATTTGTGTGCCTCATAATCTACTACATGGATGAGATTGCACAAGGACATCTTTCTATGGGGATACCTGTCCAACTGTGCTTTGAAGTCAGGAGGTGGTGGTCCCAGTCAGGCTTATGTGCTAATCATCAGGACAGCATGCAGTCTCACTGCTGTTAGGTATCACTAAAGGTAGGGCCCCAGGGAGAGCTTGTTGAGCTGAGCAACAGGCTGAAGAACCTAGGCATGACCACCAGCCTGCTCAGCAGGACACATCAGATGGAGAGGCTAGTTTAGTCCCCACAATCAAAATGATGTCCATGTTTCAGTCTATGGAGAAATTAATCTTTAGTATTTTTCTAAATACAATCAGGTTATTTCCAGTCACACTAGTACATGTAGAAAAGAGAAGCAGGAAGTATGGAACTGTCCTGAGCACTTCGAGGGAACACGGGAGACACAGGGAACTACTGGAGTTTTAAAACTGATTAGACATTATACAGGCCATGCTTCACAGTAGGGGGCAAGGCTTCTCTTGGAATAAATCAGTACACTAGTAAAGATCTGTATCCAAAATGATTTATAACAATTATAGAGTATAAAGACTAAGAAAGTTTACAAGGATGATGAAAGGCCCCCACACTATAAATCCTTTGCAATTTCTTTTCAGTTGTACTCATTAACGACCTAATAAACTCTCTGTGATTTATGTTCTCTGTGACTTATGTTCTTCATGAAGTGTTTGTGTTGAGCAGCTATTTCCTCTGAATTCAAACATTTCCACCCAGAGGAAGTCTCTTTTCATCTCAGACAGTAAAGAATGTTAAAAGGCTCCAGAAGTAAATTAACTTCATAAGTCTCCAGAAGTTAACACATCTGACAAGTCTCAGTACATTCCTGAAACTTACAAGAGTCACAAGCTCCTTCCTAAGATTATATAAGTGATAACTATTGCAGCTGAGAGGAAACTGGCAGTGAGGAAATTCCCCTGGAAATGTATCTGTGAGCAGAAATCTTTTGTCCAGAGAGGTAAGCCAGCCCTTTATGGAATATTATAATTCTTCTGACATTGTGTTTAGAACTGCACAAGGTCCCCCAAATAGCAGCTGTTCCTTTAACTTCTCACTAAGCTGTCCAAAGAGCACCACTAGTGGTTTACATGAGCACAGTTACAGAATGGACTAAAGGAAATCCTACCACTGATCAGTTGAGCACTGTAGACACAGCAGAAAAGGGTGGAAGCTTGTAATGATTTAATGGTGGAAGGTACCTTGGTGGGTTGGAGCAAAAGGGAGCCACAAAGTCATACCACACAACAGAGCTCATGGGAGAGGCTTATTAGGGGGTGCACAGAGGCTGCCTTTGAGTGAAAGTGGAAGGAAAAGACAACAAGGAAAGAAGGCTCTTGCTTTTTATAAGGGGGTATAGCTCATGGGCATAGGGAGAGTACAGGATTCATGGTGGCGTTAGATATAGGCTGTGATGATGTCCTGCTGTCACTATATATACAGAAGTTTTTCCAGCACTATTATTTCATTTTCATTATTTGATTTTGAGCATTAAGCCTTAGTGATTCCATTACATTTATGGGATCATTTGATTTTTATCAATTTTTTTCTTACATTTCTAATATATTTTACACATACTCTCCCTTTTGTACCACTTTTAATATCTAAGCTTTTCTGACAAAATACGAACACTCTGGCCTCTGCTAACATTCACATTTGCCTTTTCTGTTTCTTTATTGTCAATTGCTCCTCATCAGTTGATCTGAGGAAGGTTCTTGTGAATAGCACATTGCTCTTTTTTTTTTTTTTTTTTTTTTAACCCAATTTGACAGCTTTGGTCTTTTCCAGACGGATTCAGTTTTCAAAATGAACCAGAGAAAGGAAGGGAAAATGCCCTGCATATTCAAGCAGATCTGTTCTGAAGATGAAGGAATCCTCAAGGCAGGAGAGCTAGGAGCCTCTTACATGCCAAGGTGTGCCCACAGGGAATGCTCTGAGAATGTTAATTAATTGTTTTACAGATTAGGAGAGTCACCGAAATTCCCCTGTAACATTTCTAGTCAAAGTGTGTTCCATGGGGAAGAAATAAAACCTAAGCAGGCCAGGAAGCTGGGAGAATCAGAAGAAATAGGGATGTGAGGAACTAGATGTTTGAAGACACCAGTGAGCCAATTAAGGAGTAGTCCTCAGCAGGATGCCCAAGACAAAAACAATTGGAGGTCAAGTGCAGACAAATAGCACTGGTTCTTGCACCACTAATATATCCCCAGGTGTGAACAGACTAACAGGAAGACAGGTGATGCCTATTGTTCTACCACCATTAACAAGGCCAGGAGTGCTGCTGGCTTCCAAATGAATAGGCAGTTCCAAAAGCAGGAGTGGGTCTAGGTTTTGTGAGGCCTGGACCTTAAACCAAGGAAAACAATGTAAAACAATGTAAGCCTGGACAGACATGTGATTGGGTAGAGCCCTGGCCAGGAACGCACAAGGTCTTGAGTTCAATTCTCAACATAGAAAAAGAAAAAAAGATGCCACAGTCTGTACTACCCTAGGTAGGTACAGAGACAAGGAAAGGGGTCTTGGCCAATGACTGGGTCTTTAGAGTTTCAATTCTTTCTATCTTTTGCGGCAGGTTGCCAGCAAGATTTCCATGAAATGCTTCCTTGCCACAGCTAAAAGATTCCTTTCCACAGAGAGTGCCTCCTGGACATGATTACCCTAGAAACATAGTAGGCAGCTTAAAACAAAGGGATGCTGTGAGTGCTACAAGGAATCAGTAAACTGTGTATCCATGAACAAAGGTGGCCTGCCATAATTTCCGATTTTTTTTTTTTTAGTTGTTTAAGGGACACCCTATTGACTGTCAAAGCAGCAGCATGCAAAAGCCTGCTTTCTATGAAGAATAAGATTGTGGTTAGGATCCAGGGATGTTAAGCATTCCACTATAGTTTCATTTGCTTTCCTGGAAAAGATGAGAATAGATTCTCAGCCAAAGAGGAAATTCAATTAAAGGACAACTTGATGAACCCTGGAATAGCCCAAAGATGGAAAGAATCATATTTTTAAAAATTGAATACTGACTAATTATAAATTAGTCATCACATTTCTGAATGAGGTTAGTTGTGCAATATGAATATTGCTGTCCCCAGGAAAATGAATGAACTGCTAGTCAGTGAAGCTACTGTAAGGAGCACAGTACATTTGAGGAACATGACCAAGTTCTCTAAACCCCACTGTCCCAGCAAGACAGTGTGGATTCATTTTAAAGCAGTTAATTAATTAAAATCTCTTATTCCAAAAGAGATGACAGGATTACCTTGGCCTAAAGGACTCTTAAGCACACTGAGGTTTCTAGTGAGGTGACTTATTTAAGGCTTTCCATCAATCCCTTTTACTGATGAGTTGGACAGATTAGCGACCTTCACTTTAGCTGTTGCTAGGGAACTGGGTGAGCCTGTGTCTGGTGATGTATTAGAGGCTCAACCTTATTTGGGGTAGATAGAAATGGTGTCACCTAGGATTGGGTTTATAATGTACGTCTTGCATACCAGGCATGAGCCCCTGTGGCATCTCTTCAGGCATTCTCAGTCTATACAAACAGGGCTCTCCTATCACTTATGATGCAGATCTGGTTCCCTGCAAGAGACTTAAAACCTTCCTTGGGGAAGATCTTAACAGCCCATTCTGAGCCTGACAGAATTCCTTCCTAAACAATAGACTCTATGCCCTTTAGCTTTATCTGAGTCCTGCTTCATGTTTAATAGACCCATTCTTCCTAAACTTGTAAAAAAAAAAATTAGGACATGGATATTGACGTGATGTTTCAACAGCTCTCTTCCCTCTTAGTGGGACCTTCCAGTAAACATGTCTTATGACTGAGGTCACATGGTTTATGGATATATGTACATGCATATACACACAACTTTGAACTCTGTAACTTTTTGTAAAGGAAGTACCAGGTGTAGGTACAGCTGGAGAGTCAAAATGAAACCCTGCTGTGTTTTAGGTTTAATACAGTGTTCCCAGACCTAGTCCTCAACCCAGCCTCTGTTGTCACTCACTGAGATGAGGGGTCCAATGAGAACTGGCCTACATACAGACTGAGACAGCCTGCAGAGATGGAGTCTGCCAGGCTTGGTTTTACTGTCTCCCAAATTCAATATGACCTTGGTCTCCAGGATTAAGTCTCACTGATCTCACTACTTGGGACAAGTATAAAAACCAAGTCTCCTGTGACATGCTGCAATTTTCAGGGATAAAGCACCTAATAAAGCTTTTCATAGGTTTTGGTGCCATTTGGTATTTACCAATGAGTTTTCTTTGTAACAGTCCCACATTGATGAGATTTCTATTTAATGTTTACGGTGTAGAAACTTTATAAAAACTGCTATGGTGAAGCTGCATTTTAAATCCCTGTTCACCGCGTTTATTTCCATCAAAAAGTGTGCCTTCATTTGGTAATGACTGTGTGTCCCACTGGTGATTTTCTGTAGTACTTTTTAAATCAATTAACCTATGAATTAATTGTGTGTGTGTGTGTGTGTGTGTGTAGGTCAAAGGAGAACTTTTGGGAGTGGGTTGTGGGAATCAAGGGCTTGGTGGTCAGTGTTTTTATCTGATATACCATCTCATTGGTCTTTTCTGATTTTCTACATTTTCTTTTATTTTTTTATTTGTATTTATGAGTCCCAGTTATAAAATCATTGTGGAGAATATTAGGTTCACAAGGCATTGCCTATAGTTGTATAAGTGAAGGAAGAACTTGTTTGCTGTGGGATGGTCTGTATGTCAAATGTGTTGCTCTGATTTGTCAATAAATAAAACACTGATTGGCCAGTAGCCAGGCAGGAAGTATAGATGGGACTAACAGAGAGGAGAATTGAGAGAACAGGAAGGTGGAGGGAGACACTGCCAGCCACCGCCATGACAAGCAGCATGTGAAGATGCCGATAAGCCATGAGCCACATGGCAATATATAGATTTATAGCAATGGGTTAATTTGAGATGTAAAAACTAGATAGCTAGAAGCCTGAGCCATTAGGCCAAACAGTTTAAATAATATAAGCCTCTGTGTGTTTATTTTATAAGTGGTCAGTCAGACTGCCGGGGCTTGGTGGGACCTGGAGAGAAAACTCTCCAGCTACAATTGTTGGGATGCAAAATATAACTCCAGATTTTTGAAGAGCTTCATCTAAACATAGGAAAGTTGAACAAATAACTAGAAAGATTTCAAGAGTACAAAATTGTATTCAACTATATGCTAGTCTCACTGAAAATTACATTATTAATAGCAATAAGTTATTGAATTTTACTAGATCTCAGGGACAACTGTTAGCCTTTTTATATATACCACGTCACCAAACTATTGTAATAACCTGGTAAACTAGATACCGCCATTAAGCAAACTCTCCAGCTACAAGGTTTGGGAACACAAAATTGATAGACATAATCCAAAGCCAATTGAGCTTCACTTATATACTGAATCACAATGGGAAACTGTTTTGAGATTATACTTGTCAATGCTATTTAAGTTATCAATGAAAACTGATTAGTTTTAATAATCAGTACTAGAGTATGACTTCAAACCTTTGTAGACAAAACTGACATATATGCCTGTGGTCATTCTTGTTCACCAGATAAAAAGCATGGATATTAAGAAGATAAAATATCAATTTTAAAATTGATATTTTAGATCATGTCATTTAAGTTTAGAAATTTATTTGAAAAGTATTGAGAAATTCTGGAATATGGTATATCTACAAGAATGGGATCAAGATTCCTAAGTGTTCAGGCACCTCTGTTGTCATATGCACCATATTGTTCTTGAATAACAAGATAGGTTCAGAGCCTAATTCTCATTCAAGTTCCATAGATACCTAAGAGAGAGAAAAATATATCCAAGCCAAATCTGAATGCCATTATTCACACATTTTAAACAATGCTATATTCAAGTTCAGACTGTAAAGAACATTTTTAAAAGAACACTTTCTCCTCCATTAATTATGTCGATTGCTTCCCCGGCAATTTACATTCATGAACCTGGTTTCCATGGTGTTTTTGTAATGACATCATAAAGGAATGAACAGAGCCTTTTCAGCCTTTGGTTTGTAAAATGGCTAAGGGCACCTTTTAAGTGTTTCCATTGTTCTATGGCTGTGTACTTCCTCAGAGAATAATTACGTTACCTTTGCCTACTCCTGGATATCCTTGAAAATAAAATACAAGGTTTTATCTCAGAGATAAATGTTCTGCAAGCCTGACAGTCTTCCGAGTGCTTGCTAATTCCCCTGCTGAAGTTCATGACCTCCACGGTCATCAATCTTAGAGACTAACATTCAAGCACACTCCTTTTGGTGACTGGAAGTGAAATGTTTTGTTTAAAGCCCCACAAACAAGTCGCACAGCAACTCTATTAACAAGTTAATGGAGTGTCAGAGGAAGGACCACCAAGACTGTCTGTGTTATTTTAGGCTTGCAGATGCCTCCTAAAATCACCAAATACACATTACATATTCAACTTGAAGCTGACCCACTCACACCAGCTCCTCTCACTTTTTATTTCACCCTGCTCCTGTGCCAAGAGTCTCCCGTGGTCAGGGCATTCTTTTCATGGAACAAAGTAGAAAATGATGGATGTGATAGAAATTATCTCTCTTAGACCACAAATTACCTGTGCTGGATACCTGCCAAGGTTTTCATCCAAGCGAAGTCCACTGGGTCAGGCTGAGCACAAAGGTATCTCTCAAGTAGAAAGGATGTGCGGAGTTTAGCAATCTTCTCTGTAACAATAAGTCAGTCCTTTCAGGAACTCATTCTCACATATTGTATCAGTTAAAACAGGGCCAGTTTCCCACAGGATCTTGTCACCTTAAATAATGCATTAAACGGGGAGACTTATCTTTGACTGACTCCATTGCTGCTTGAACTTCCTCAGAGAACTGGGGCAGGGTTGTTATTTATCATGTTGTCTTGATTGCATCATTTAACGTGGAAAGATACATTTTGATACTAAGAGTCGAGGCATTTTGTTGGTCTGTGTCAGGTCTGTTATCTCCCATTTATTGAAATAAAACGATACATTAAGCTTCTAGTTAAAAATGGCCCACTGAAAAATCCTATTTCCTTTGTCTTAGAAGACCACATTAAATGCTATTACAGGGATGAAAATAAGGTCTCAAATCCACATGGGGAAACACAGAAGAAAATAAGATGGCAGGACAGAAGACATTTGGAGTGGGGCAAATGCAAAGCTGCAACTGATTTATCAAGGCAGGAACAACTAAAGCTAATGGAAGTGAAGACTGGGCTACTAATGACATGTGAGAGAGTTCATAGTGGATGTGCTCCCAGGACTTGGAGGTCCACGTGCTCTACTAATTGAGGATAAACTTGATGAAAACATCATTAAAAGCAGGGCAGAGTCCTTGATGGTTCTTCCTTCTAAAGATCACTTAGATAGTCTCTTTGTGAAACAGGAACTCTCTTAGATCAATGAACTTCTTGATGTTCTAGAAAGGTATCAAGAAGGCATGGATAAAGACCAGTGCGCCAAACCCAGATGAAGGTATGAACAGCTCCAACATGACACCCAACATAGAGGGACATACAAAGGGCCGTGGCAGTCCAGCATGTCTTTGTCCAGCATGGAGTGAGAGGTTCTGTTCCAGTGCTTCTCATCTAACCAGATCCCAGAAATTTTTTTTATCCACTCTACCTCCAGGCTTGGAAAGATTTTCACATATCTACAATTGAGACTTCCTTCAGTGGATTGGCTGCTTCATAAAGCTTGCAGCTAGTAAATTTCAGTGAACAAAAGTGGACAATCAAGGAATCACCAGACATTTGAGGAATACCTTTTAAACAAAGAAAAACCAAACAAAGAGAACAAAGGATGTCACGTTTGAAAAACTGAAAATATAACCTTCAAGTTGAAATTTCTAGAGACAAAGCAATGCTTTATTCACAAGAGATCTCTTGAGGGGGATTTGAGAAAGGAATAACTTGGTAAAACCAAAGAATCTGGGAAACAGGACTGTAAGGGCCAAACTGGAAATGCTGGCCGACTAATCATGTTTCATATTTCTTCCTTCCCTTCCTTCCTTATCATCCAGTCATATATACAATCAATCAAACCCTGGAACTTTATATTAGAAACTATATATATATATATATATGAAGAGCCACCAAACTGCTTTTCATCTTTGTACCAGAAAGAAACACTCTCAAGAGCCTGAGACATCGGGCAAATCCTTGTGGATTTGTGGTTTTGTTTCTTTCTTTTTGGGTTCCAGGTGTTCACCAGTTTTAAAGCTGCAGTTCTCTTTCCCAAGCCCTCTCAGACTAAGAATCATTATTTTCCTTTCAACTAAGCCTCTTCAATCACTAATCTGCCTTCTGTGTCTATGTTAGTCTCTGCTGGATTTTCATATAGATGGAATGGTATATGAAAATTTGCCAAAGGCTTCTTCAGTGAGTAATATTCACAAGGTTCACCCATGTTGTAACATAAATAGCTCTCTTGCATTTTATTCAACCTGTTCATAAGCTGGTAAGTATTTGGTGGTTTGTACTGTCTTTTTCCGTGAAAAATTCTGTGGAACACATGTGTACACATTGTGTTTGTGTATGTAATGCACATTTTTAATCCTTGTGAATACATAAAACAAAGAGTAGTTTTGCTCAGTTTCATGTTAACTCTATATTTAGCTTTCAAAGAGCTTGTCAATTAATTTTACAAAGGGTCTGGCTAGTCTGTGTTCATCCAATACTGATGTGGTGAAGGATTCCATTTTACCACATCCTCACCAATACTTGTTAACCTTTAGGTTTACAGTTTTTTTAGTAGGTCTGACCGTTGTCTTCCTGTGGGTGTGAGTTGCATTTCTCAGGTAATGCTAATGTAGAGCAACATTCCCTATTCTTCTGCAACTGTCTAACCAGAAATGGGATTTCAGGGGTGCAGACACATTGCGAGAGAGGACAAACTCACATGTTGCTTTAATCACTTATAAATTTTTCTTTGGAGAGAAGTCTCTTTAACTATGCTGCTCATTTAACCTGCTTGATTTTTATTGTTGAGTTAAGCAGTGCTCTTTGTGTTCTGTGTTGTGTGATACTATTCCTGGGGAAACATGGGCAAATGTCTACTCACCCTAGATAGAGAACTGATGACAGATCTAAGTGTGGACAGTACCAAAGTCCAACTTGGCTAACTGGTGAGTGTCATTGGTGTTAAAGGAATATGGGTGAGGGGTCACTTACAGGAGCAGAAATAACTCAAAGACAACTGCACAGCAAAGTCCAATCTAGCATGGGTGACAATTAACAGAAGCTGGAAACTGGGAGCACACTGTGCCTGCAGGTAGGTAGCTCAACAGGCTGGAGAGTGTCCTTTTCAGGTAGATCAGTTGGTCTGAGCATTTTCTAGGCAGCTCAACTACTCTGTTTCCTCACAGCTGTGAGGCTGAACTCTGTTGCTTTTAGGCAGCTGAGCTTGCCTGAGAGTAACTTCCAGCAGTCTTGCTTGCATACTGTTAGGGAGAAAGGAGCCTAGTGAATATGGTCAGTTCCAGGGACTTCCTAAAGCGATTTTGAGTCGTTTACTTCCGGTCTTAAAGAGCTCCTCTTCCCAGATAGAATGGTTCATCTCCATGTAAACATCTGTTTTAAAATACCCTGTTGTTTCATCCACTTTTTCCTTCCTGTGTCTTAAAAAGTGTCTCTCAGAGTTGGAAGGTTTTAACCTTGGAGGAAACTGGTACACAGCATCTCGGTATAAACTCTCAATCACCTTACAAAATACAAATCTTTTCTCCGATCCCGTGGACTGTCTTTCCACATTCTCAACATGTTTGTTTCACAGGTCCAAAAGAAACCTGGGACAAGTCTCACTCAGTGTCTGTGGCTCCTCCCAGCACTTCTGACCCCCATTCCACCCTAAACCCCTCCCTCTGCTTCCTCTTCCCTTTCCCTAGGTTCTGATTCCTACATAACTCCACAGTTTTGGCTCTTTGCCCTCTGGGTTTTTCTCATCTCTTGGCTTGCTCTTGGTTCTTGTGGGCTTCAGTGCCTCATAGTCTGCTTGCTTCCTTCTCTCTGCCCTTCCTTTCTCACTCTCCCTTGCTTCCTCTTGTGGACCAGCCCATTCTGCCCGCCATGTTCAGTCGGGACCCTTCCAGATGCCTCTGGCTGTGCTCTCCCTCATGTCTACAATAAAGTCCTCTCCTCAACCAGACCTAGGAGCAATCATGTCCACATTATCATTCACTGCTGAAGCACAAACATTTTAATACTGATAAATTTCATTTTGAGGGGTATTACTTGTTTATCATATCAAAAAACAATTGCATAATCCAAAACTGTAATGATTTAAATCTATGTTTTAACAGTTTTATAGTTTCAGCTCTTGAATTTAGGCCTTTGATGCCATTTCAATTATTTTTGTTTTTTCTAAATAGAGCTGGAATAAATAAATTTATATGCAAAATTTTAACCTTAAACCTGGTGACACCCTCAACAGTTAAATAGAATATTTAAGCATTTTGGGATTTATATCTTTACTTGTCTCTCATATCTTAGTTGTTGCTTATAAAATTGCCAATTATAAATGTGGATTTAACATCATATTAGTCCTGAAACTGAGTGCCAGAAGAAGCAAAAATCCATTTTGTCTTAATAACATACAATTGCAGAATTATATATTATAGCTATCCATTACATGAGAAATGATTTTGGTATGATATTCAGAATTCACTTGGTCCATCAGTCTTTTCAGTTAAACTAACTTAAACTAGTTCTGCCAAAACTAAGCCCACTACAGAAATCTACACATTTAAAATTCTTTTAGTCTTAAAGGGAAAGGGAAAGAAAATATAATTAAAAATCACACACACACACACACACACACACACACACACACACACACACACACACCTTACTTCACTTCCCTGGAGCTACCGAATGACCAATGGCTTCTCTAGGGTGGAAACTGAACTTGAGACCTCACACATGCTGAACCACCGAGCTCTCTCCCTGTTTTTAGTTAGTTTTTATCTATAATGTGTGGTGGTGTCCAATGAACTCTTTTTCGTGTGAATATTCAGTGGCTCTAGTTCCATTCATTGGAAACATTTATGAGGCTTCTTGTATCTCTGTGTTACCAGTGGTTGGTTTTCTAAGAACACAGAGGGAAGCAAAGCCAAGGCCCCAGGATTCTAGCCCTAGAAACTGGAAGACAGATCCGTGGGAAACAGAGAGTGTTAGAGACCTCGAGGAGAGCTGGACACGACCGGATGTGACTATAGACAAATACTGGAGGTCTGATCACCGAGACCAGAGTAGAGCTTGGCCTAGCTCCCAGACTTCAAGGAAATTTTTCTTGATGCTGGTTTGGACAGAAATTTTTAAAAAATGATTCTTAAATTGTGGGGAGCAAAATAAAAAATAGATAAGTGAGATTATAGCAAATGAAAATGCATCTTCACAACAAAATAATCAATAGAGTGAAGAACTCTGAGTCCATAGAGTGTTTTACACACACACACACACACACACACACACACACACACACACACACACACACCTGAACAACTTGATAGCAAGAAAACTGCCATATTAAAATAAGCAAAATGTGTGAACAGATATTTCTAACAAGATGATAGACAACTGGCCAATAGAAATAAGGTACAGTACTTAATATCACCAGGGAATGCAAACCAAAGCCACAATGAGATGTCACCTCCCTTTACGTCGAATGACTACTATGAAAAACCAAAAGACAACAAAAGTTGCTAAGGATATGGAGAAAAATGAATTCTTAAAGATTGGCTATGGGAATGCAATGCATACAAGTGTTTGGAAGACAATTTTGTGGCACCATAAAAAGAAAATCTGTGTGTATGTATGTGGTGTATGTGTGTGATGTACGTATGTGTGTGTATGTATGTGGTGTATGTGTGTGATGTACGTATGTGTGTGTATGTATGTGTTGTATGTGTGTGATGTACGTATGTGTGTGTGTTTGTGTGCTGTAATACTGAGGAGCAAGAGAATGCATCCCATAAGCAATAGAAGAAAGACACATCTTCCAGGAGACTACGTCTTTCCCCATATACATATTTCCTGGCTTTTGAAAAATTTTTCCATAAGTTGACACTGCCATAAGCAAGGTAAAGGCTGAGAACTTCTGTCTCTAGTTTTGGCCCAAACTTATTTTTTTTTCAATTTCTCTCTATACTCTGACACTTTCTCTTCATGAAAATGAACTTTCAGAATAATAGCCAGGCTTTACGCTCTGGGCCCCAGTAATTATACAGCAGAGTGGCCGCTGTCCAGGACTGGCTATGGGAAAGTGGAGAGGTGCAGGCAGGGGACGTCAATGAAACACCATGAAGAGGTTCGGCAGGTCGAACACAGAGCGTGGCAACTGTGATTAATAACGTTTTCTCATACTCGAAAGTTTTCTGAGATCTTAAATGTTCTCATAAAAATAAAAGCAAGGATACTAAGTGATATTATAGATATGCCAATTAGCTTTGTGATAATTATTTCACAGTGTGTATGTTCATCAAAACATGTTGTACACTGTAACTATATGCATTTCTTTAATTAATGAATTATAGGTCAATAAAACAGGGGGCATAATGTACCAGACTCTTTTTTAAAGATTTATTTATTTTTTAAAAGACTTATTGTACGATGTGCACTGTGTGTCTGCCTGGGCCCCTGCGTCTAGAAGAGGAAGTCAGATCTCCTGGAGCTGTAATCATAGCCAATTGTGAGCCGTCTGATGTAGGTGCTGGGACCACACCGGGCCTTCAGTGTTCTTCAGTGCCAAGCCATCTCTCCAGCCGTATTTGAACTCATTGTTTCACCTTTCACATGTATTTTAAACAGGACGACATGACAAAATACATCCTGCAAGATGTCTACCAACTTTGATCTTCCTCGTTTCTCCTGACCCAGTTTTCTCTGTGATACAATTTTCCTCATGTGTTTATGCTCTAATGTTTGGTTTGCAGTGGCCCAGCTGGTGGTCAGTTATCTTCGCCTTGCTCCATCTGAGAATGTCTTTATTTCACCCTCGCTCCCCAGGAACGGTTTTGACCAGCACACATTTCTGGTTTGATAATTCATTCCTTTAAGCTCTTTGAAACTTTTGTCCTGAGCTTTTCTGACCCACTTAGGAAATCTGCTGTCTGGAAATCATGTTGTCATCCATGCATGGCATGGCTTCTTCACCTATAATGTGTTATTTTTTTCCTCTGACTTTTTCTTTAGTATTTTTTTTGGGGGGTTAGGCAGATTATGTTTGGTTTTCAGTAGTGTGATTATGTTATGTCTGGATATGGACTTTTCTTTAGTTATTGACTCTGTTTAAAAACTGATCATAAACATGGTACCTATTAACAGGATGCCACATGATCATGCAATACATTATGCAATATTAAAATCCGAGTAAACAGACTTATCCACATGATTTCATTATGGTGTGATATTTAAGATCACTATGTTAGCCTTTTAAAAATAGATATACTCAGCCGGGCGGTGGTGGCGCACGCCTTTAATCCCAGCACTCGGGAGGCAGAGCCAGGCGGATCTCTGTGAGTTCGAGGCCAGCCTGGGCTACCAAGCGAGCTCCAGGAAAAGGCGCAAAGCTACACAGAGAAACCCTGTCTCGAAAAACCAAAAAAAAAAAAAAAAAAAAAAAAAAATAGATATACTCTTACCTACCATCACCACAGTGCACAATACCACACCAGGATATTTTGTTTTTATCTAACAATAACTTATGACCCAGTGATTGACGATTCCAGTCACACCTTCCTGGAACCATTTCTTGTTTCTAAATACCACGCTGTTGCTCTTAACTTCTAAGGGACCATCATTTTAGATTCAGTATGAGTGAGATCACACAGCATTTGTCTTTCTCTGCTTCGCTTATCCACTTAACATAATGATCTTCAGCTTCATCAGTGTTACTATTGTAAATACTAAGATCTCATCCTTTTGTAAGAATAGATTTTTTTGAGCTATAGATTGCATTTATGTTCAGTTTATTTTTTTCTAGTAGAACTAATGAAAAATGCAGTATATGTAATATAGTAATGTAACAGAAAGAGAGGAAGTTAAAAGCACTGATATATAGTGGTAAGCTTTCTATATTCAACTAGAAATAAGATTAATAAAACTAAAAATAATTTTATGCTTGCAATACTGTGAAAAGTAAATAAGTATATTATTATAATGCCATGGGGAGGGGGAAATCATTAAAAATATGCTGACTGAGAGTAAGAACAATTCTAGGAGAGAATAAAAAGAAGTACTTTTTAAATTATAATTCTTTAAGCAATCTATAAAATTCAATAAAAAGAAATAGGAAGTTTAAGTAAACGGGAAATCAGATAACAAGCAAAATGGTAGATTTGTTTAAAAAATCAATAATTACATTAAACTCAAGATATCTGAGTACTCAATAAAGAGACAATTATTTTCTGAAAGAGCTAAGCATAAAACATTAGCCAACTATATGCTATCTATGAGAAATTTGCTTCAATTATAAGATATTTCTACAAAGAGAAGAAATAGAAATGAATAGATGGAACAATCCCTAATGGACAGAGGGTGAAGTAGGTCTTGTAATATCTAACAAAGCAGACCATGAATAGCCCACATAGAATGTTAGTGGAAAGGGAGGAAATGACATAACAATGGAAGGCCTGACTCACTAAGGAGAGTCTTTGTTCCAGTTGTGAATACAACTTTGGAAGGAAGGCTTCAAGTTAAGGGAAGTAAAAGCTGCCAGAGAGGAAGACAAATTGTTCCTAGCTCCATATGTCAGCACTCTTTTATCTAGGGAACACATGGAATAGGAAGCAGAAAATCAATAAAGAAAAACCAAGATTACAACCAATTCCATTAAATTACAGCCATGTAACATTTTACATAACCAAGGCAGAATTTCTCAGTGTACCTGAAATTTTTAAGCAGGTGGACCAAACCTTTTGCCACACAAAAGCCTAACATCTTTAAAAGCATTCACCAAGAATTTTTTTAATGATAATGGAACCAAACTAGAAATCAGTAACAGAAAAATGTCCAAACAATAGAGAATTTAAGCAGCACAGTTCACAGTTCTAAATGTTATGTAGGTCCAAGAGGAAATCTAAGGGAGAAAGCACGCCCCCCCCCCTTTGAGATTGGCTCAATTCATAGTCGAGGTTGATTTTTAATTTTACTTTTATTTTTTCTACGTGGCTGTTTTGTCGTCTGCATGTGTGGTCTGTGCACCACAAGTGTATTTGGTGCCCACTGAGGCCAGAAGAGGGCATTGGATTCCCTGGCAGTCAGACAGTTGTGAGCCACCACGTGGGAACTAGGAATTGAACCCGGGCCATCTGTAAGAGCAACCAGTGCTCTCAACCACGGAGGCGTCTTTCCAGGAATGGAGGGGAAAGGATTTTCAACTGAATCAAAATGAAAAAACACAGCATGCCAAAATTTGCAGGAGTCAGATGAACATTTATAGTAAAATGCAGAGCTTTAACTGCCCACACACTAAAAGCTCTCAAATAAATAACCCACATTTTCATTTAAAGGAATTAGAGCATGAAAAAGGGAAAAAAATATTCCAAATCAAGTAGAAGGAAGGAACTAATAAATTAAGAGCAGATTCATAATCTAAACATTTGAAAATAGAAAAAGAATCAATAAACACAAAATCTCATTCACTAAAAATAGTGATAAATGTTTACCAAAACTCATGGGGAAATATACAACACAACAGCGTGAAAATCCATACGGATTACATCACTTTCTATCATGCAGATGTTGAAATGATAATAAAACAGTCCTAAAATAACTTCAAACACATAAATTTTGCAACTTAGATAAAAAGACAAATTCCTCAAAAACTATAGTTGAACAAAACTCCTCAAGGAGAAATAGGAAATGACCAAAACTCTGGAAAAAGAGGATGGTTTGGGCAAAAGTGAGGTAAAGAAATCAACTTATTGGGCTTCTTAGAATTTGGTAGCTTGCTAATTGTAAGTGTGTAAAGACATTACCAAAGCAGATACTCAACCTGTGTTGAAGTACAAAGAAAATACTAGAAATGAAGATTTCTTCTATCCCACAATAGGTTAGCAGTAAATTAAAGTGAACAAAGCTTTTCATTGCTCATGGAACTTTTTTATTTATATGCACACAAAGCACCAGTGACAAGTGTAATGACTTTGTAACTATTGAAGGAAATTTTATAAGTTTAGAATATCTTGTATGTGTGACTAAAGAATTCTCTAGAATAGCAGCCCATTGTGTTTCTTGGACTCAACAGGTACATACTTATTGAAAAGCTACTATTTCATATGCACTACTGCAGAAATACAGTAACAGACAAGATAATCTCACAGATCTTTTGTTACTCTGGATTTTCCTAGTATGGTGAGGGGAGGAAAGGGTCACATGATTAAATTATTTGAAGCAAAGTAGTATTGCTTTAATTTAGAACCTAGTAAAGGGTGCACTTTAATCATGATACTAGAAGACTCCAAATGCACAGGCAATACTGTTCTCTAGTTCCATTTAGCTTTGAAAACTCCCCAGCTGGGGATTTTCACTTGATTCCCTCCCACAATTGATGTAGTAAGATATGGGGCAAAATGTTCTCTAATAACCCATTTTCAAGTTACTCTGTTAGTAACAAGTTAGTATTTGGGTTTGTAAGTGAAAGGTAGGTGAAATACGAACCAGAATGGCATGCCTAGTGGGTGGATAGTAATTGGTGTCAAGTCAGGAAATGAAAATGCACCAGTTATGTTGAGTTAAGGTTAGATATGTTTTCTGTCAATCATGCAGTAAGTCTGGGATTGTTGTACTGAGTTAGACATAGAATAACGAGGTGCATCTAAGTATTTAGCTCAGGGAAGAGGTGTATACTCCTCTGTACTTGTATGTTCTTGGTAAGTAATGCATAGAGAAACAAACTCTCTTAAGAAAGAGCCATGCCGTGGAACCAAAGCAAGAGGTAGTATAAGGATATTTTTAAGTAAAAAATTGAAACAAAGAGATGGAGTTAAACAATACCTTCATACTTCTGTGAATGTCAGATACTGTTTAGCCTCCTTAAAATTCTGTTTTCTAATTCATAAAAGTATGAGCTACTAAGAATATGAAAAGTCCTAGTAGAGAAGGCAAATGCCAAGCAAGCACTGATGTCATTTTCTCAGGTTTTCCACGTCACAGGGAGGATGGCTGCCAGGGATTCTGGCCTTCCACACCTGTCACTCCCAGGTCAGGGTTGATGAGGGGTTTCTAACTCTTCTGTTTATGCCAACTTAGGAGTCTTTTCACTTTTGTTGGCATGAATTGGAAAAGTGAAGGGCTAGGGCCCATGGTTCTACCTCATTCTGTTCTGTGTTATATTTTTTTTTCTGAATATTTAACCAGTTATAAAGTAGTTGTTTGTCCAGAATGAATTTTGATATATTAATAGAAATAAATGTGCGTTGCTGAAGCTCAGTGATGCCTTGACCTTCGCTGCATTGTTTGCTGTGTTGAGCAGACCAGCCTCTGTGATCATTAACTCCCCATTCACAAATAAGCACCCGATGGGTTTTCTGGATCTCCCGAGCCCCAATTTCTGATGTTACCCTGTCCCTTACTGTTTTATCAGGTGCATCAGTTAGTGCTTCAGCCCGGACTTCGGGATCAATGTGGCTTCCTAGACCTTGTAAGGATCTGTGTAGTCAGAGGGTAGATTTATATATTAAGAGGAAGCATGTCCAGGTCCACAGATAACCAGCACAGGCTCTGTTTCTCTTAGAAACAGCAACAGGGGAATTAAAACCTCAGCACTTATTGAGGGTAAAGAGGCAAGTTCTAGAGTGTGCCCCCAGGGTCGCCTAACTTAATACCTGGGACTGTGAATACCATGAGAAGTCCTCACCATTATAATAACTTCATGGGAAAATAATTTTCAAAGGGATATTCAGGTTATAGATCCATTGATTTTGAACTAATAAAACACTGATTTAAAGAAGGTGGGCCTAGTTTCATCCCATGAGCCCATGGGAATTGAGTCAGAGTGAATGAAAACATGTGAAGACAGGGATTTCACATGAAGATGACCAGGACTGTAACAAATGGTCGGAAAGATAGCTAGAAAAACTGTACCAAAATGACTCCTGGTAATTACAGGAATTAATCCAGAAAAGGTGTCTGAGTTCCAGAATAAAAAGGTGCTGTTCAATATTTGCATTAATATCCTCTAAGACTCTGAGCTGGGAGCAGTTTCTGCTCTCTGGAGCAGCTCGCTCTGTCTTAACACGTGAGTGAGGTTGTCAGTCACTGCGCAGCAGTTTGCTGCAGAACAGGAGGAAATTAGTCCAGATAGCTTCTGACCCATAGTTGCACTTTTAAATTTTCTGTATAGCATTCAGCTGTTTTACAAACAGGAATCAGACTCAGCCGTTCAT
Organism: Peromyscus maniculatus bairdii; assembly: GCF_049852395.1. Taxonomy (NCBI): domain Eukaryota; kingdom Metazoa; phylum Chordata; class Mammalia; order Rodentia; family Cricetidae; genus Peromyscus; species Peromyscus maniculatus. Next base: position 64,739,338 of record NC_134853.1, on the reverse strand, counting down.
GTGACCCAAGCAAGGTCTTCAAGGCTTTAGTATCGGAGTCTAGACCTAGAGTCTGCACTGAGCACAGTGTGAGTGCCTGCACTGCACTGTTCTTCAAGTCTGGTAGACTTCTGATGATGCCACTGTTCATCCAGGGAAAGCCATTCGAAGAGAACACTCCAAGGCAGCACTGGGCCGGAACCGTCTGGTGATAGGCAAATCAGTCTCAAGAGCTGACCTCGCTAATTTTCCATGATTCTGTCTTATCATCTTTGATGCAAAATGACCCTATCTTACTGTCGACATTCCATTTATGAACCATGTTAGTAGTGCTGCTTTTTCTATTGGTGGTAATTTTTTGTTTATTTATTTATTTTTGCAGAAAAATGTGTTTGTAAGTAGCTTTTTGTGGTTGCATTTCTGGTCAAACCCCAGTTAATACCTGAACTATTTACACCTCACAATTGCCTGATGTATCCTCCACCCGCATATCATAAACCAAAGAGAAATGAGCTCCAATTTCCTACACAAAATGAAATTCATATGACTTTTTAAATGTGATTTTTTTCAGAAGAAAGCTTAGTTTAGTTGCTAATAATCAGATTCATCTGTTAAATCTCCCACCCAACCACTGGACCACAGGCATAATTAATTGACAGAGTTATGATACTTCTTGGAAACATAAAATGTAACTGGAAGCCATGGTCTGAGTCTAATTAAAATTCAGCAGTAATCTTTAAAGATTTTCATTGTAGCAATATTATTTTACTTTCAAATATTAGACTTCATTTACAATGAAATACAACACTGGCTGTATGAATCAAACATGTCTACAGAGAATTGGTACAAGTTTAAGAATATAAAATTACTCCTGATGCTTCCATTTTATTCATGATATTTATATAGACTTGTATTGAAACAATTTTAACACTCATAAGTAAGAAAATTTATGTTTCCTCCAACGAAGGTGGTAATGGCTCATTAGTTTGGGGATTCTACAATTTTTGAAAAGTAATTTCAAGTAATTTCATTTTTGTAAACAAATATAAAATGTAACATATAGCTCATAAAACGTTGCAGTTCCCTGAGCAGTTAATACGGTTCTCTATCCCCTTTGCATAGATTAATAGTACAATATAATGAGTGTTGTTGTGACAATTTTATACAGGCACATTATGTACTTTGACTGTATTAGCCCCTCAGACATTCTTTTACAACCTATTCCCCTCACCACTCCCACCTAACTTATCACCCTCTTATCCATAACTGCCCTTTCATTTCATGTTTTTATTGTTTCCTCTAAGAAAACACGTATAAGTTGTCTTTCTGAGTCTGATTTATTTTTTAAAATATGATATTTCCAGCTGGGCAATGGTGATGCACGCCTTTAATCCCAGTACTTGGGAGGCAGAGGCAAGTGAATCTCTGAGTAATAGGCCAGTCTGGTCTACAGAGCAAGTTCCAGGACAGCCAGGGCTACACAGAGAAACCCTGTCTCAAAAAACCAATAAATCCCCTCCAGATAAATAAGACAGTTGATTAGCTTGATCTGCTTGGGAGGCATCCAGACAGTGGGACCGGGTCCTGTCCTCATTGCATGAACTGGCAGTTTGGAACCTGGGGCTTATACAGGGACACTTGGCTCAGCCTGGGAGGAGGGGACTGGACCTGCCTGGACTGAATCTACCAGGTTGAACTCAATCCTCGGGGGAGTCTTTGCCCTGGAGGAGATGGGAATAGGGGGGTGGGGTGGGGGGAAGGTGGGGAGTGGGGTGGGGGGAAGGCGGCAGGGGGTGGGGTGGGTGGGTGAGTGGGTGGGTGGGTGGGGGTGGGGTGGGGGGAGAACAAGGGAATCCATAGCTGATATGTAAAACTAAATTTAATAAATAAATTTAAATAAATAAATAAATAAATAAAACAAACAAATAAATAAATAAAATTGAAAAAGGATATTTTTAGTTCTATCATATTTTTTTGCAAATTGCAATTTCTTTTTTATGTTATGCATAATTCTCCCTCCTCTCCCTCTCTCTCTTCTCCCCCTTCTCTGTCTGTGTATCACAGTTTCATTATCCATTCATTTGTTGGTGGATACCTACTCCATGAGTAGTTGAGTCCCTGAGTGTCACCATGGTAAACAGGGCTGCATAGGAAAATCTACTGCATGCTGCCTTGGATTACTGCTGGTAAACACCCAGGAATGGTGTAGCTGCATTCTCCTTTCCACTAGTTTGCACTAATTTATATTCCTTCCAGAAGACATGAGTGTTCCTTTTCCCTGCTTTCTTTTTTTAAAAAATTATTTTATTTTATTTTACAATACTATTCAGTTCTACATAACAGCCACAAATTTCCTTGTTCTCCCCCTTCCTGCCCCCCTCCTTTCCCCCCCAGCGCACCCCCCATTCCCACCTCCTCCAGAGTAAGGCCTCCCCTGAGGACTGAGATCGACCTGATAGACTCAGTCCAGGCTGTTTTCTTACCAACCATTTCGATTGGACTGAGGTGTAATCTCAGTGTAGCTGGGATCTATATTTTCCTGATGGATGCATAGGTTCCATTTTTAAATTATCATTGTCCATTTATATTGCTTTTGCAAAGTGTCTATACAATTGATTTTCCCATTGAATTGATTGTTTGTTCCTCTCATGTAAATTTTTTCCAGTAACAGAACCAGGTCTCATGGATGCTGAGCAAGTGCTCTATCCCTGAGTTACACTGCCAGCTCTCTTTCATTTCACTTTGATTCAGGGACTCACTAAGCAACAGAGGGATCTATTCTCTGCTGTCTTCTTTGGAGTGCTATTCCCTTGGGAAGACTATTTCTCCCACTCCGAGCATTCCTTAGTTGCCTGTAGTTCCTCAAGCAGGCCTGGGTTTGGGATCTGGGGACCTCCCTATCTAGCATTTCTACTGTTGTCCTTGTTCAGATCATGTTTGGGCAGTTGTGCTGGTGGAGAGACTTTTTGTGTGCTGTTTCTGATTTTACCAGGAGACCCAATCTCATAGCACACTCTGAGGTCCTCTGGCTCTCACACTCTCTCTGCCCCGTCTTTCACCGCGTTCCCTGAGCCTCAGGTGCAGGAGTTGTGTTGTCGATGTATCCACTGGGACTCCACCACTCTACATTTTGATTGGTTGTAGTTTTTTGAAGTGGTCCTCATATGTTTCAAAGAGAAATTTCATTGATGATGGGTGCAGACTACACTTATCTGTGGGTACAAATATTTAGAATGTAGTTAGGGATTATGCTGGGTTAGTAAGTGGTTGTAGGTTCTTTTCTGAGATCTGATGGCTTCAGAGTTCTTAATTTTTCATAGTTTTGGCATTTTAGCTATGCTGAAAAGTCTTTTGTTTGGCTCATACATGTTTAGGGGTTTCAAATATCTTCTATAACTAGAAGTTCATACTGTCTCCAAGATTTGCTATTTCTGTAATGATTTCACTGAATGAGTTTTCTTTGCTGTTAGTCTGTATACGGGTACCATCTGGATAAGCAGGTAAAGGTGCCATCAAGTCCGATGACCTGAGTTTGATCTCCAGGATCCACATGGTGGAAGAAAAACTAACTCCTGAATGTTGTCGACTCATGTCCATATGATCATTGTGGCATTTGTACACACACACACACACACACACACACACACACACACACACACACTCACACATGCACACACACACACTCACACATGCACACACCCACACCCACACATTCACACACACATATGCACACACACACTCACACATGCACACATTCATACACATACACTGATACACACACACTCACATATTCACACACACATACACACACACACTCACACATTCACACAGACATACACTCACATATATATATATATATATTCATACACATACAAATTCACACACACTCATGTGAATAAAATGAGTAAATAAGTATATAAAATTGACACAGTAAAAATTAAAAACCCTCTAATTGTGTACACATATACTTGCAGGTATGTGCACACCTGTGTGTTCATGCATGTAGAAACAGGAGCTTTACATCCAATGTCTTTCTCAATTATTTTCCATGGTGTTTTGTGTGCTGGGGTTGATCATTATGCCTGGAGCTCACTGGTCTGGTAGGCTGGCTCTGCAGGAGCTCCCCTGGTCACCTGCTTCTGCCTCCCTGGCACTGGGCTTCCAGAGTGTCGCTCGTGTAACTGACTCTTTAGTGGGTGCTGGAGATACAAACTCAAGTTGTCATACTTACATGACAAGGACTTTACTTAGTTATCTCTCAGCCCCTATGGAACTTTTAAACTGAATTTTACATTTAAGATCTCATTTTACAATTTCTATTTATAGTAATTTTACAATATTCTGGAGCCAAATATGAGTAACTGTAGCCCAGGAACACAGGTATAACACAATTCTATATTCCAGTGTGGAAGCATTTTCACAAAATTTTTATAGTAACAGAACCAAAAAACAGGGTCATAAAGCAAGACACTTTCCAAATATATTGGCGGAAACATCAGAGAAGTGTCTTACAGCCAAGTGCAGAAACCCGAGCTGTGAGCCCTAGATGCTATCTGGGAGCATTTTTAGTTCTTTGATTGGCAGAAATTAGGGTTTGTTAAGTTAGTATAGGCCAAAATACTGTTTGTCAGTCACAGGAATTAGTCTTACCTAAGTAAGACTTTATCTATTTGTCACTGGATCGTACCACACAGGTGGGTAAGGACTGACTATTTAAGGGACTACAGATAGCCAAAGATAAACTGGATTACCTTCTGGATGTGCAACATTCCAACCTCTCCATGCTATTGCAATTCTAATAAGTCAATCAGCTCTTCCTGGAATTCTTTTTCACGCTGGCCACCAGATATGCCAGTGATAAAGGTTTTATAAAAGTGAATCCTGCCCCGTTCCATGCAATCAACATGAATCCTGCTGTGTGTATTTTACAATTAGCTTGCTTCACTGGCACTGTGCTGTGGCCCAATGGGCCACAAGGAAGAAGCTGGTTGGGTAGTCTAGTAAAAGTTGCTGTAATTTCTAAGGGAAAGATGAATGTGGAGACTTGCTCTGCCAAAGTAATAAAGTTGGGTGTATATTTTCAAGATGTGTTCTCAGAAAAGCATGGCACTTGATGCTGGGAATCACAGCAGAGCACCTCAAGCGTTGGCTTGTTCCCTGATTCTCTGATCAGCTAGGCTCACACTGCCTCTCTGCTCTGTCTCTTTCTGTACTAGCTACAGCCCTGGTATGTCTCTCCCTCTTTGCCTGTCTACTGACTATCCCCTCTGCATGATTCTGGGCCACCATGGCCTCAGCACTGGTACCTCGATGACCAGAGTTTCTGGGTGATAGAATCCTTGCTGGAAATACATGATTACAGATGACCTTGTTCTGTCATCCCAAAAAGAATATTTTCAGAGCTAATCTATCTCCCAAGATCATATGTCTTGCTTGAAGCAGGGAATTCCATGTAAGAGAGGCTGCAGAATCACACATAACCCCTAGGGCTGCAACACTTTCCCCATTCTAAGACTTCTTACCCCCATAAAAGGTCACAGCCCCCCCCCACTTCCCTTGGTAGGCCTCTCACTTATCTGCAGGAGAGTGGCTGAAGCTCACTGTGTAAACTGAAAAACAGTTCCATCTGTTCAAAGTCTTTCCTGTTCTTGTCTTTTTCAGCTTTCTGTTTCTTTCTCCTGGCCCAGAAATCTGACACTAGTGCTTATAATTCTCTCATCAATAGCAAACTTCATTTGGGTGAGACTGTGAGATGACCTGGTGCCTGCTTCCAAGGCTGGTGACCTGGGTTGGATCCCTGGACCCAAGTGGTGGAACGAGGGGACCAACATCCTCAAGTTGTCCCCCGACTTCCACAGGAGCACCATGAATGCACACGACACACCCCTCTCATAAATAAGTAAATGTAATAAAAACTAAACACACACACACACACACACACACACACACACACACACACACACACACAAAACAAAACAAAACAAAACAAAACAAAAAAAAACAAAAACAAAAAAACTTCAGCTCATTCTCCGGATTTCCTGCTTTCTGAGCAGTAGTCTTCTGTGACTATCTGGATCCAAACCTAGGAATAACTGGAAACTGCTGTTTGCTTGTAACAGGTTGTACAACCCTTCCTGAGGCTGCCTTTTGATGAGCTGCTTTTCTGGTCACTTTGAAAGAGTTTCTCAGGGAGGAAGGCTTTATCGTGACCTGAACATCTTATGAGGTGATGCATCCATCATGGCAGAGACAGCATGGAGATGGGCAGCATGAGGTAGTTGGTTACATCTCATAGGAGTATGAGGTGCCTGACTACATTTTACAGGCAGTCCAGAAGTGGGGAGAACCCATGTTGGGCTATAACACATAAGGCCTATTTCCAGTGACCCACTTCTGGTGAGGCTTTACCTACCAAGGCAGTCCACCCACTGAGACCAAGTATTCAAACTCACAGCCTGTAGCAACATTTTACATTCCAACTGTAACAGTACTAAAAAAAAATATGAGAGAATTTGATATATAGTATAATTCAATTCGGCATTCAAATGAATCATATGGGTACCTAAATCAATTTTTTATGATCCAGAAGACCCAGATTAATTAGTCTTTCACTGTAAATTCTTTTTTATTTTAGTTTTTAATTGAATTGTCTTTTTCAAACAAAAATTACTCCATGTGAAGTTGTAGGCACAAACACTCAACTACACCCCACAATGTAAGGCATTTCCTACTGAATCAAAGTGCTTCATGATTATTCTCTACTACAGACTGTGATAAACAGCTCAAGTAGATTATGCTTACTGACTGATGATGCAACTAAGGAAAAAATATTCTGAATCCCAACTCAAAGAAAATAAATGAACATATCTGTAGTTGTTTGTTTTTTACTCTATTGGGGGCTTACTACCCAGCTCCTAAATAAATACACAGAGACTAAGTCTTACTTAGGAACACTTGACTTTAGCTTTGCTTATTTCTGGCCAGCTTTTCTTAGCTTAAATTATCCTGTTTACTTTTAGCCTCTGAACTTTTATTTTCCTTTGCTCTGTATTCCTTTCTTTCCTTCTTACTCCGTGGCTGGTTGTAGGCTTTGTGGCTTGCCCCTTGCATCTTCCTCTTCTCCTTTTCTTGCTCTTCCTCTTCTTTTTTCTTCCCCTGAGCCTAGATTTCTCCTCCTATTTATTCTCTCTGCATGCCAGCACCCCCTATCCCTTTCCTGCCTAGCTATTGGCTGTTCATCTCTTTATTAGACCAATCAGGTGTTTTAGACAGTCACAGTAACACAGCTTTACAGAGTCAGACAAATACAACACATCTTTGCATCATTAAACAAATATTCCACAACATAAACAAACGCAACACATTTTAAGCTAATAATCCACAACACATCATATCATTCTAGTTCTTCTTTTAAAATATGTACTATTTATATGTAGAAGTATAATCATTGTATCTGTTAAATTAATTCTCATACTTTATTTAATATTTAAATGTAAGTACTTAAGGATGTTATCATCGCTATAAGCATTAATCTGTCCTCATACAATTTTTATCATGGTGATTGTATCTGAAATCATTAATTGTTTCATGACTTTTATGTAGATTGTGACCAATTTCCCTCTATTAGCACAATATTTTGAAGGACATTAACTTTTGCATAAATCTTCTTTTAAATTCTACTTTGAGACAGTCGTTTTTCATCAGCTGTGACTGGCGTTTTTCAGCATGAAGTCTCCATCTATGTAAATAAAATCTGCTGTGCACTTTATCCTCTGAGGGCTTGGCACACATGATCTTTCATGTTCTCAAAGGCAGAGTCTCTCCTCTGAGAGCGATGGCTCAGCATACAGTGATGAAATCCCAACACGCTCACTCGCTGCAGTCCGTCAGTGTTTTCTGTTCTGCGGGGAACAAGTGATCCCCTTCGGTTACTGCCATGACCACCACACAGCAAAGGAGGATGGTGACACAAATCATGTTTCATAACATCCCCTAGTAAGAGCCAGCTTCGTCACAGCTACTGGGCTCAAGTAACTGATCTGTAGATTGGATCATAAAATTCCACAAAGCTTATTTTTTCCATTTTTACCCATCAATTATCTTATTCCAGCTTAGAAAAATGTACTGAGTCTTCCATGAGTCTGTGGGCAGAAATAAGAGGGTGATTATCCATTAATAATGCAGTCAAAATCAAGAAAAAAAATTCTTAGGTTAGTTTGAATTCTGCCTGATTTAATTAATTTTATTAATCATAGGCCACCAATAAACTGTTAGAAAACTTTTGTATATTTTAATTATGTAAGTCAGGACCAGCAATATGCCACAACCACTCATAAAAGTATTTGTTATGCATCCTAAGACATTACAGAAGTAGGAAATATTTCCTGTGAGATCACATAGTTACCTGCAATAGGGAGCAGATATTTGTCATAGACCATCAATTGACAGTTGATAATTAAATTGATATTTAATAATTACATTGATGTCATATGCTAATGAGGATCTCCCTTTAATTATTCACAGTTCTTTTGTACTACATATGAGAAACCAGTTTTATTGATTAAGATGATTATGTATATTTTTAATCTGTCATTTTGGTGGATTTCCTCATTTTGAACCATTCTTTTATACCTGTTGCCTGTTTATCATAGGTTTATCATGCCAGGTTCAAAAGACTCAGTGGTGGATGAAGAGTTCCCAGACTCTTAAACCTTGGTCTCTAATAGAAAAAAATTGCTACTAACAATAAGGTAATGATTTGAAGAAACGTTTGTAAGTGATGACACAGCAAACAAGCTTAATAGTTGTCAAGCTAGTGTCTGATCAACCGTGTTAGGGATTCATAGTAGTATTGCCAAAGAGAAAGAAAAGTGCAGAAGGCCTTAATAGCCAAGAAAAGCAATGTATTATACCATCACATTTTATTAGGAAATTCTTCAGTCTCTTAAAATATTACTTTTAACTATCATAAATCACTGGTAAGGTTAAGGGGAAAACAAACGTATTCACCCCCTTGCACATCCTTTCTGGGTGATCAAGAACATAGTTGAGAGGAACATGGCACTCATTGCTGCATTTCCAGTGTTTGTGGCCTTCAGTAACACCAAGGCAGAAGGAGCTCTTTTGAAAATACAATTATCCACTTGGACACCAGGCTTGGCATATAATACTGCAAGCAGGCTCCTTGTAAGATCCTGGCTGCCCTTCTGATTTATCCATCAGGGCCCTATGGCTTGGACTTATCATCTTCCATTCAGGCGAAACTGCCAAATTTCAAAACCACAGACTTAATTTCTTTTAGAACTGGAGCAGTTGCGGTAAGATGGTTATTAGATCTAACCTTTGACCTCCACATGGGTTGAGATGGAAAAAGAGTTAATGGAATGATTGACACAGAGGCTCGGAGAGATTGCACACATTGACAGAGAGTCTGAGTCACTCAAATTGCAGGTGCTGCTATTTCTTGTAATTCCATTTCTGTTTCACATAGGAATTCAGGACTGTCTCGTATCTCAGGACCTTCTGAGAACTGAATGAGGAGAGAGGCAGGATGATTGCACTGAGCTGAACACAGAAGCAGGTTTAGCTAATCTCAGTGGGGCAGTCTCCATAGGGGAGGAGTCTTTAGGCCATAGATATCGAGACGGGATGGGGAGGAGAAAGCTATGGTTGACATTATCTGCACACACTATCTGCACATGGACCACAGGAAGGCTTTTTCTCATCCCTCTGGGTCTAACATAAAAGGTATTGAATTTCCATTTTGCTTTACAAAATCATACATTTGTCATCATTTTTTAATGAATCTTACAAATGGTTTTTAACCTGTTTTGTCTTAATTTACCAATGATATATATATATATATGATATTTCTTATAATTTAAAGCTATTATTTATTAAATAATTGTTAAATTATTATTTATTATAATAATAGTCATTGTTTTCCAATTGTTTGCTAAATAATTGTCTTCTATCTTTTTCTTTTTCTTTTTTCTTCTTCTTCTTCTTTTTTTTTTTTTTTTGGTTTTTTGAGACAGGGTTTCTCTGTGTAGCTTTGCGTCTTTCCTGGAACTCGCTTTGGAGACCAGGCTGGCCTCAAATTCACAGAGATCTGCCTGCTTCTGCCTCCTGAGTGCTGGGATTAAAGGTGTACGCCACCACTGCCTGGCGTCTTCTGTCTTAATTTTCAAGATATTCTGCATCTCCTTAAGACTGTAGTATCTTCTATCTTTAGTCCTATCAAGAGTCACCTCAGAAATTGACCCATTTTAGTTAGTACTGTGACAAGTAAGGGGAAAAGCTGGGGAGTCGGATTAGCCCATCAACACTGGCATTTTTATGCTACCTCCTACTTGCTGTCAAATACTCTGGAAGGACAGGAAGCATCATATGTGTCTTCAGATGCAGTCATGTTCCCATCCATCCCAGACTACTGTTAGGATCATCGTTCTTAGAACCCTACGGTTCACATGCATATGAACAGTAATTGTCTCAGAAGCATGACCCTCTGCTCTGGTAACTTCCTGGTAGTGGTCCTTCATTCTTAGAAATACAAACACTAGGTCATCACAGAAAGCATAGGCCAAGGCCCTACACTCAACAGAATTTCTTCTTTCAATTACGTGAACCCTGAATCATGTTAGTTCCTCATAAAACATTTTGCTTTCTGAGCAAGTACACTCAGCTATCTTGTTGCCTTCAATGGCTTGTGATTCAGTGTTCTTTCCTGGCTCATTTCCCTACATAAATTCTTCAAGTGCTTGTGCCTAGACCTCCTGTTGTTTGTGTGGATGGTCTGTCTCTGTTGATGACTTATTCTGACTCTAAGGCTTTAAATTTAATCTGTATACAAATAGTCCTCAAAATCATTTCTTCATAGTGGGCTTCTCTGGATTTCATATTCTTACTAGATATCTCCACAGATTGTGTGTGTGTGTGTGTGTGTGTGTGTGTGTGTGTATGCGTGTGCACACGTCTTTCTAACAACAGAACACTTTCTAGCCGAGGAAGGGGATCAGAGTTAGTGATAAATACCAGATAGCTCTTTCTTACCACATGGAAATCCAGGATTGAGGGAGATTTGGCCTGGAGCAGTACCCCAGCCATACTATCATTGTCATGCTCCAACACAGGCTACATGCCATTGAATATGGGTGCTGTAGCATAGTTTGCTGACCTGTGTTGATACTGGGCTCCAAAACACCTGCTTTTGTTACTTTACCAAGACAGAGCTCAGTAAACAGATTGCATGCATTGACTCCTTCCTCAGCTAGCCGAATTCCACAGCCAAGTCTTGTTCAGTGCTTCTAATGGCCAGATTTTACATTGTATGTCTAAGCTAGTTAGAGCAGGGCTTGGGAAAGTGAAGTTTCTGATTTCACTTCTAAGATTATAATACTAAGAAGTGTTCAAAAGGGCAAGGCAGCCAGATGATGTGACAGATACCAAGTGAGGTGAACTATTCATAAGTCATATTTGCTATGGACAGTGCAGAACCATTGTTTTTTTCTGAAAACATATTAGTCTCTTCTCAGAATTCTCCTTCTCCCTCGCTTCTACTCTTCACTGTAGCAGTAAAGCTTAGTTCTTGGGGAAAAGCCTATTCTTTCTGCTGCCTTGCTGTCTTCACTGATAAAGGCACAATCTTTATTGAACTACTTCCTGCCAGTCTCCCAGAAAAGTCTACCTATGTGGTTCTTGTCCACTGGATGCTATATCAGCCAATCCTCAGAAATGGTTGTAATGATATGAAATCTCACAAAAATGCACAATTGCAATCTTTATCCCATTTTCACTCCTCTCTAAAGTGATTTCCTGTCTGGGAAAATAAAAAGAAGGTGGAAGGTCTCATGGAAGAGTCCAGGAACACTCCCGAATAACAAATCTACCCTGGGTTTTGTCACAACAGCAGCAATCACTGTTGTGCTGTGTGCTTTGAGAAACCAAATCTCAAGTTGAATGACTGTGTTGACCTACGTGGGTCAAAGCTCTCAGTAAAACATTCCCACCTCTTTAGGCTTTAGAATAAAACATGTGTTGAATAATGATAATAATTTACAAGGAGACCTCATCCTTTCACAGAGAACAGGAACAACAAATGTTCTCATCAATGATAAATAGTACTCATTAAAATAAGTTTCTCTTTCAACATCAAACATAACAATTTATACCCCAATAAGAATACGTGGTCTCCAAGGACCATAGCAGTGAACATATTTCTGTGCTCCTCAATGCCTCACTCTTTTGTTCTATTCACCAATATTTATGACTTGTTTTTATTTCCATTTTACTCGTAGAAGTTTATGTTCAGGTTAGTTTTCATCTCAAAGGACCTACTTCATCATTTTCTGACACACCAAGGTGCTACTGTGTGATTCGGTTCCACGAATCCCATGGGGCTGGAATGACTCCAGTGTTAAAAGTTATGTCTCCACAGTTCTCACCCAAACAGAAGAAAGACTGGGACTATCACCACCGCAGTCTGCTCAGCAGCCTGCTTACCATTATCTCATGTTCTCTACCTGATTGACTAGAGGTGACCACAGACCAATGTGGTGCATGCTACTCCTTGTCACTTCTTATTCTGAAGTTTCCTTTTAGAACAAGCTTTCAAAGGTACCATGGTATTTATGATACAATATCTTAAGTAGCATGAAACTTTCAGTGTCTATAAAATTCCTTCAGCAGTCCTCTTGGCTAAAGAATCTGAAAATACCCCCTTGTAGGGTATATAAAGATAAACTAAGTAAACTTCCTAGTGTGGCACTTAAAGTGTTATGTGTCTCAGCTTTTCACAGCACAGTCCACTGAGACAGAATCCCTTCACTTGATGTGAAATTCACAGTTTGCTAAAAGTGAAGTTGCTCCCAGGAGTTGCTCTAGACTTGGCTGGTTTCCCTGCATTGTGTGTGCATCTGTTTGAAAGCAGGGAGGCCAGGCATGAAGGGCAAGTTAAAATCAAGTTGAATCTAATTGACATTGCAAGACATATCACATTCTTCTCTGGAGCATGAGGAATAATCTGCAACCGAGTTTCTATGCTACTAGATAAATTTAAATTAATTGCAGTCATTGTACTATGTTTATATTGTCATGGGCTTTTTTGAAGTATAGTATCGGTTTGGAATGCTGGGATCATTTTCAGAGATCCTTCCAAACCTTACCTTGCTTATTTGACAGCAAATCATTAGAAGTCTACTGGTCATTTAAAAGCAAGGGGGCTTTCCATTTGTGTAGTTGCCTGAATACATTGTTCGTGATATATACTGCCTGGGTGACTGCATTTGCAAGCATATTAGAATATCCAGTTAATGTGTGTTAGCCTAACCAGGGATGGCAGACAAAGCCCAGGCTGCTTTTAAGCCTAATGCACTTTGGGAGTCTGGAATGTAATTTGAAGTGCAAGCCCCTAGGGATGCATGCTCTTCAATGGCTGACTGCAAACAGATTTCTGTGGAAACCTTCCCTATGAATAGCTGCAGCCAGAGAATTAGCGTATCAGGAAGCTAAAAAATTGCATCAAGAAGTGATTTCATGGAAGTAGAATATGAGTGAAGTGTGAGGCTGGGGGATCAGACAGCTCTCATTTCCAATGTGAGATTCACTACTCGTCTGCTGGGTGTGGCTTTTAAACCTCACTGAGTCGCAGTGTTCTGGTATGTAAAATGAGGATGCTGAGGGTTCATCTCACAGGCTTGGTTGAAGACTAAATAAAACAATACAAGTATATCAACTAGTACTGTGCTCAGCAAATCCTCTTGCTTCACTTGATTGGCATTGTGGCTGAATTGACGTGAAGACTGTGCATCTATCAGCCGTGTTTTAAACCTCAGAGGGGAACCCTTCAGCAAAGCAGCAGTGTTGTGTGCAGAGTCCTTTCCTGCCGTAGGAAGCCTTGTCTCCTTGTGCTGGAGTCATGCATGGGGTCTGAACCTGAATTTCTGCTCCTTTTGTTTTGGGAAAGCCAGGATGCTTAGTGCCTGGCCACAGGAACTTGCAGAAAGCATAGTTCATTCTGTAGTTAAAGACAGTCCCTGGCATGTTGGATGGCTTTCTGGAGGTTCAAAATTTTAAGTCACTCAAACAATCCTTTCTCAGGGATGTGAGTCTGTCCCAGGAAAGCCAGACAGTTTGGCATCTCTTTTTCTTCTTTTTTCCTCCAGATCACTGCCATCTCTTGGATATAGTGCCAAAGTCAGTCTGATATCAAGTATAATTTTTATTTATGGACTCCATTATCCTACCCTGCCGCTGAGCATTGGTGAACATCATCCTGGACTGAATACATACTTTCAAATAAATCTTAGTATCTTAGTTTCTTCCCTTCTAAAAATTCCTAGGGCTCTAAGTGCAAATTGATGGCTGCCCCCTGAATTCTGCCCTGTTGAAGAAGTTGAAATATAGGTGAGTTATATGCCTAAGGCTATCTTATTGTTTAGAAGAGCAAGAATTGAACTCATGATCAATCAGGCAATTAATCTTCAAAAGGACAAAAGTCATTTGTCCTTTAATTTTATTTAAAATAGTAGTTCATGCATAAGTGGCACAATTGTCTATTCTTCTACCTATTTGTTTTTTGTTCATCACAGGGGTGTACTTCAGGAGGAAGGGTTTGCAGGCTAGATTTGTTCTGGAGGATTCCGGGGCCTCTAGATTCTCAGTCTCCCCATGGCCTGGTAGCTTATCTCAATAGCTCAGAAACATGGGGAACCATCCCTCCAGCAGAACTTCCTTCTTCTACCTTCTCTTATCTGGAGAATGTCCCTGGGCCTGGAGGACTGACCTTATCTGAAAGCTGTCTCTAAACCAGATGCCTGTCTCTAAACAGATGCCTGACTTAACTTTAGCTTGTACCCTGGCACAGATTCTTGCTAGAAGGCTCCCTTGCTACATATACTGATAACTAAGACTTGTGCTAGGAGCCTTATGATAGGAGTGTGCCATTTAATGCAAATTAGGGTTTGTCCCCAGGCTCCCCAATCCTATATATTCCTTATACTCTGGAATAAAGTTGAACTGATTCACGGAAGTCTGTCTCCAGGAGGGCTGTCTCCATTTGTGCTCATGGGCCATGTTCTAAGCTTTCTGTGGCTGCTTCTGCCTCTTTACCCTCTCAGACTGATGGCCAACACTGAGAAGGAAAGAGGACCCACACATGGACCAGTTTGACATCATTCTAGCAAGTTGGTTTTCACAGTTTACCCCTCCCCCTCCGTGTGTGTACAATTTAAGGAACTGTAAAGAATGCAAAGAAAGGATGTGAACCATAAGGAGAAAACTCTTTAGGACCCAGCAGAATTTAATGAGAACATTCAGGAATTAGAACTTCTACTCCTAGATTCCTTTTTTTTCATTTTACTTTTTTGGCTGTAGAGTGATTGACTTGTAAGAACAAAATAGATAACAGGGCAGGATGCAGTAGAAGCAGAGATGTTGTGTACAGCTGAATGAGGTACCACTATCCCTGCTAATGTCTGCTCTGGCAAATATTTCCGTTCACTTCAATGACTAGAGAGGTAAATGGAGCATATTCTTATGACCTGACCTCACTGTATCCCACATCCATTACTTTATTTTTGCTTTGTAAGGTTTATTTTATTTATATATGGTTATGTGTATCTGTGTGTGAATATGTCACATGTATGTGGGTACCTGTGAAAGAAAGAAGGGAGCATTAGATCTGGAGCTGGAGTTATAGGCTCTTGTGATTCACCTTATGTGAATGCTTGCAATAGAACTCAGGTCCCCAGCAAGAACAGTATGTTCTCTTAACCACTGAACCACCTTTCCAGGCTTGTGAATATGTTTTTGTGAAATTTTTAATGACAAGAATAATTTATTTGTGTTTTAGGGTTAGGCAAACATGTGCTTGATGCTGGCCATTTCATGGAACTTTTGGAACAAAATACAACTGTGTATTGGGTGGCCGTGAAACAGTCAGGGGTATCATCAAGGTATTTTGTGAATGAACCAAACTCATTTCCTGATCTTAGAGATCTGGATACTATGTTTTTCTCCAGTGTAAATATAATTAAAAGATGCCCATCATTGTTTTCATTATAGACCTTCACCTCTATCACCTAACACAAGTGAATTTGATGAGGCTAAGGTAAGAAATAAAGCAAAAGAAAAGAATAGGTGTTTAATTAGTCCCTATGATATGGCACACCATAAGAGAAAGACAATCACAAAATTTCAAATAAATTACTGTATTTTCTGATTCCTATAGTGGAAGTGGCAAAAATACTTCTGTATATAACTCAGGATTTCCTTGACCCATATCTCAAGTGACAGAGACGAGAATGAAACCCACACGTCCGTTTTCCTCTTCAGCAAACAAACCACTGCCTGATGTTCATGGGAAGGAATTTTAATGGGAGACATTACTTGTGGAAGTGGAAAGGGATTAATGCTGCCCAAGAAATGATGTGAATCTTAACACAAAGTTCAAAATGCCAGAATAAATGCAAGATAAAGTTCTCTCCAGCCATTCGCTCTTTGGCTTTGTATGTAGCAGTGGCAACTAGAAATGTGGGCATGTGAATGTAGAAGAATTTAATCTGGCAATTTGAGTAAACAGAGTGTGAGATTCCTGGAATTTTTGCTATGTAGTACAAGGCAATAAATTAATATTTATTAAATCAATGTTAATTAAAGGGGGAGAGATGAATTTTTTATCCTAACAAAAGTACAGTACCACTGAGAGTTAGAAAAGCTGGATAGTGAATTTGTATGTTTGAAAAACACTCCAACTATGCATTAAGCTGAACCTGCTAGTCACCTTTTTCTCCCTTTGCAGTATCTGCCAATTTATGAGTGCCACTCTACACATGGAGATGATAGCAGAGCTTCAGGCAGTCTCCCAGAGCAGAGAAGGAAAGGCCAACTGGGAAGGACCCTGGAAAATAGCATAAATTTTCAGTTAAGGCAAACAAAGGAGTGTGTCATATGAATGTAGCTAAACTAAAAATAGACTCTCTCTCAGTAAGAAGAAAAGCAAACTGTGAGTTAGCTCTGTCCCATACAAGAGATATAAACTGTCAGCCAGCTACATGGTCTGCCAGAAACAAAAAAATACTATTTCTCTGGATAAAGACAAAGATTCTGCTGGGACAAAGCCTGTATCATCCAGAACTTACGTTATCTTTGCTATTATTTAATACGTTATGCTCAGAATTCCCTGGAAATTTATTGACATGCCAGGAAAACATAATAGTTGGCCAAAAGTCAAATGAATAATAAAAAATAATAAAAAACATATCCACAGAAGAGCTAGAGAAGATGAGTTTAAAATAGCTGATTAATATGTCTAAGAACTTCTATGACATAGTTGAGAATTGTAGCAGAGATCTGAATCACATAAATGTGATTTAATTGAAATGCCAGAAAAGAGTTCTTAGAGCTCAATTCTTCTTCTTCTTCCTCCTCCTTCTCTTCCTCTTCTACCTTCTCCTTTTCCCCTACCTCCTCCTCCTCCTCTTCCTGCTCTTCTCTCTCCTTTGTGGTAAAATGTCCCCAGATTTACAGTGCTAGCCACTTGTTTAGTCCAGCTTTCTACATAAAGTGGGGTGGGGGGGCCGCACCATATATTAGAGTTCCTCAGTCTGGAGAGAAGACCTCACAGGCTTGCTCATCCTATCCACTGTAAACTTGTAGCTTTCCAGTCTGGCTATGCTCAGTTCATCAGTTTTGAAATTGTGATGTCCATAACTGGAGTTAAATGAGTCTTGTCTCTGTTATGCTCTCTCTCACTGCATTGTAGAAAGTGTTCTTGTCTTGCCACTTAAAAATTTTTATTTTGATTGCACACATATATAATTTAAAATATACGTGTGGGTATGTGCACCTGAGTGCAGGTGCCCATGAAGGCCAAAAGAGGGCATTTGTATAAGCCACCTCTATGTGGGTTTTGGGAACTGAAGTTGTGTCCTCTAAAAGAGTAGTATACACCCATACCCATCTCTTCAGCCCCAATACTAGTTGTTTTATTAGTTATTTATCACAATTTCCAACTAGAATGTAAGTTTAATAAGAAGAGACAGCAAGGTAGAGCCCTCACTGGCTCCTCTGTCTACTCTACCAGACCATCCCAGGACTCTGCAGATTCTTCTGCAAGTAGAGACCTTACCTCTTCCAGCTCTGCATTTTTAAGCCCAGAATTTTTTATTTATATTTCACCATGATAACTTACTTAAATGACATTCTGGTTTAAATAAAGCATTTTATCTTACAGCCTGTGTTCTGTCTCATTACAAATGTGATTCCATTTCTAGAAATTCTGAAACAAGGATTTTGCTGTTCTATTTATTATTCTATTGAATAAAACAATGATGACAATAATTTGGGGATTTTATTTTTTTGTAGGAAAGCATGATGGGTAATACTACAGATGTACACAGAGGAACTTGATAAGAAATGCATTAACATTCCCTAAATTGTGGCATAAAGGCTAAAAGCCAAGGTAATGCATGAGGCAGATGAGCTGCTGGAATGCTTTTCACAGAGTTCCTTCTCTGTTCCAAAGCATCACTATTTGCTTTCCCAGAGGCGAGGACTGTCATACCAAGAAGACATGCATAGCACTTGAAGTCCAACTTTGAGGATGTAGAATCAAGAAGAAGGGTACCTAAAGCCTCAGGTGGACTCCTAGCTGAGACAGAGATAGAGCAAACGGGATGGGGAAACTTCCTCTTGGACAGCAGCTTTGTCAGATGCAGGAGAGAAAGTATGAAATGACCAAGTTCTGCTGTTTATTCTAAGCAGAAACCAGCTTCCTGTGGCATGATCAGTCCATCATATGGTTATTTCGTATGGCAGTGCCACACTTGCCAGCACAAAATCCAACAGCCACAGTGAGGAAAAGAGCAAGCAAAGCCACAAGAATCCGCCAGTGTAGTTTTCCCTGGGACATAAGGGCTGTGCACTATTGAGTGGCAGAAACACACATTTGAGTTTGTTGCCTCTCAACTGTTTCTATAATGGAAAGGAAGGGGAAGTGTTTGCATACATTTTCATCCAGAAAAGACTTATAAAAACAACCAACCAACCAACCAACCAACCAACCAACCAACAAAATGCAAAACAAAATGCCTAAATTAATTATCTCTTTTCAATTAATGAGGTGAGAAAAATAGGATATTTTATAATAAACATTGGTCAATAATAACAATCACAATGAAATAAAAAGGAAATGGTTGTGGTTAAGAAGATTAATTACTAACAGTAATAAAATTCTAAATAACATAAAAATTGTGAAAATTAAAATTTCAATAGTAATATGGAATATAATTTTGAAAATTTACCCCAATTATTGAGATATACTAGAAAGGCAAAAAAATATCAGAAAGGCTATGACAGAAATGGGAAGAACATCGTGTATCTTACCCCAGCAGTCATGAAGAAGGAAGAGGTAAGAGCAGAAGGAGAAAGATAACACCATCTAAGATAGATCAGAAGACATATTTATGAATATGGTAATAGTTGGATTTATCAAGAGGTTCTATATAAAATTTGTTAAGAGATCAGCAAGATGTTAGATTAGAATTAGGTCTAGATAGATTTTCTAACTTCAAATTTTTAATTATTAATCTGCTTTAAAAAATGCATTTATTTGATTTTTCAAGTTTTTGTGTATACTGTAAGTTGAGTATATTTTCTACTAGTCAAATATGTTGTAATATGATGACTTGGAGGGGGGAGTCTTTCTGGTAAATACCCAGTAGTGGTATAGCTGTGACATATAAGAAGGTTAGTTTTAGATTTTTGAGATACCTACATACTCTTTTCTTTTTTTTTGTGGTGGTTGGACTAGTGTACATCCCCAGTAGCAGTATATCAAGTTTTCCTTTCCCACATCTTCACAAGCATTTGTTGTCACTTGTTTTCTTAATAACTGCCAATCAAATAAATTGGGAAGGACGAAGTCAAAGTACTGATATTTGTAGATTACATGATAGTGTACATAAGTGACCTCAGAAAGTCTACCAGGGAACTCCTATAGCTGATAAACACCTTCAATGAAGTGGTTGGATACAAAATAAACTGAAAAAAAATCAGTAGCCCTCCTATACACAGATGATAAATGGGTTGAGAAAAAATTAGGCAAAAAACATCCTTCACAATATCTTCAAATAATATAAAATACCTTGGTATAACTCTAACCAAGCAAGTGAAAGACCTGTATGGCAAGAACTTCATGTCTTTAAAGAAAGAAATTGAAGAAGATATCAGAATATGGAAAGATCTCTCATGTGCATGGATTCATAGGACGAACACAGCAAAAATGGCCCTCCTACCAAATGCAATCTACAGACTCAACACAATTTCCATCAAAATTCCAACACAATTCTTTAGAAAACTTGAAAGAATACTCAACTTCATATAGAAAAACTGTATAGCTAAGACAATTCCTGACAATAAAAGAACTTCTGGAGGGATAACCACCACTGATTTCAAGTTGTACTACAGAGTTGTAGTAATGAATAACCATATGGTATTGGCACAAAAACAGACAGATTCATCAACAGAACCAAATCAAAGAGCCAGATGCAAATCCACATACTTATGGACATCTAACTTTTGATAAAGAAGTCAGAAATATACAATAGAAAAAGAGAAGCATCTTCAACAAATGGTGCTGGTCTAACTGGATGTCTGATGTAGAAGAATGCAAATTAGATCCATATCTATTACCCTGCACAAAACTCAAGTCCAAGTGGATCAAAGACCTCAACACAAAACCAGATACACTGAATCTGATAGAAGAGAAAGTGAGGAATAGCCTTGAAATCATTGGCACAGGAGGCAACTTCCTGAATAGAATACACATAGCACAGGCACTAAGATCAACAATTAATAAATAGGACCTCATGAAACTGAAAAGGTTTTCTAAGGCAAAAGACACTGTCAATAGAACAAATTGGCAGCCTACAGAATGGGAAAAGATCTTCACCAACCCTACACCTGACAGAGGACTGATTTCCAAAATATATAAAGAATTCAAGAAACTAGATATCACCAAACCAAATAATCAAATTAAAATGGGGTACAGATCTAAACAGAGAATTGTCAACAGAAGAATCTCAAATAATATAGAAACACATAAAGAAATGTCATCAAGGAAATGCAAATCAAAACAGCTCTGAGATTCCATCACACCTGTCAGAATGGCTAAGATAAAAAACACAAATGAAAGTTCACCCTGGCAAGGATGTGGAACAAGAGGAACATTCTCCCATTGATGGTGGGAATACAAACTTGTACAGCCACTTTGGAAATCAAGATGGTGATTTCTCAGAAAATTGGGACTGGATATACCCAAGACCCAGCCATACCACTCCTGGGCACATACTCAAAGGAGGCTCTACCATACCACAAGGTGACTTGCTCAACTATGTTCATAGCAGTTTTATTTGTAATATCCAGAAACTGGGAACAACCTAGATGTATATCAACTGAAAAAATGGATAAGGGAAATGTGGTACATTTACACAATGGAGTATTTTACTCATCTGTTAAAAACAGTGATATCATGAAACTTGTTGGCAAATAGATGCCTAGAAAAGATCATCCTGAGTGAGGTAACCCAAACCCAGAAAGACAAACATGGTATATTCTTACTTATAGGTGGATATTAGCTGTAAAGAAAAGGACAACCATGTCACAGTCCACATACTCAAAGAAGTAACAAGGAGGGTGGAGGTAGGAGAGAACATATGAATCTCACTGTGAAGGGGAAATAGAACAGACATAACAGTTGCAAGAGAGGAGAGGTCTAGATGAGGGTAGGTGGACATGGAAACAGGAGAGGTCAGGTGAGGTGAGGATGGAGGCAGAGAGTACTGGGAAAGAAAACTAAAATCAGGGGTGTCTCTGGGATGAGCTATAAATCTAGTGCAATGGAAACTCCCAGAAATCTGTGATGGTGACTCCAGCTAAGACTTCAAGCAATGGGAGATATAGAGCCTGAACCAGCCATCTCCTGCGACCAGGAAAGACTTCCAATGGAGGGATTGGAACCCCAACCCAACTACATAACGTTGGACCTACAATTTGCCCAGCCTACAAGATATTATGGGACAAAGGTGGTACAGAGATTATGGGAGTGGCCAACCAATGATTAGTCCATGTTGAGATCTATACCATGAGAGGGATCCTACTCCTGACAATGACTGGATGGCCAGGACATAGAGGCTGAACAACCCAGAGACCTAGGATAGAACCAAATATGACTGGCAAAAAAAAAAAGTCAGTGATATTCTGTTATACTCATAGAGAGGCTTTACCCAGGAACTGATGGAAACAGATGCAGACACTCACAACTAAACATTAGTTAGACCTTGGGAATTCCTATGGAAGAGTGGGAGGAAGGATTATGGGAACCAAAAGGACTGAGGACATCGCGGGGAAACATACAGAGTCAGCTGACTTAGGCTCATAGGTACTCACAGAGACTGAGCCGCCAATCAGAGAACTTACACGGGACTGATCTGGGTCCTCTGCACATGTGTTGCAGTTGTGTGGCTTGGTCTTGTGGGACTGCTGGCAGAGGAAGTGGGGGCTGCCTCTGATTCTGTTGCCTGCTCTTGGGACTCTTTCCTTCTTTTGGGTTGCCTTAATTGCAGAGGAGGTGCCTAGTCTTGCTGCAACCTATATCCCATGGCTGGGAAAAATTAATTAATTAATAAAAAATTAATAACTGCCAATCAAAATCTATACGGTTTTTTTTTTTTGGTTTTTGGTTTTTTTCGAGACAGGGTTTCTCTGCGTAGTTTTGCGCCTTTCCTGGAGCTCACTTGGTAGCCCAGGCTGGCCTCGAACTCACAGCGATCCGCCTGCCTCTGCCTCCCAAGTGCTGGGATTAAAGGCGTGCGCCACCACCGCCCGGCTATACGGTTTAATTATACACTCAACAGTGAAGCATCTGGGGTAGTGAAAAAATAAATGTATTGGTAAGTATATGGTAGTGTTACTTATAACAATAAAAAATGGGAGTAGCCTAATACACATTGCTACCTCTCATTTGAGTAACCAAAGATGTAGAACTGTACTAAAACACATGCCTCATAAAGAAAGATGGAGATCTAGTTCCTGAAATGGACAGACACATATAACATAATATTTCATAGGAACATGTTTAGAAATGCATATTGTTATCCCATTGACATAAACATTACCAATTAAAGTGTGCAAACCATGCTTACAAAAATATTCCTAGAAGCGTGGGCATGATAGAACCAGTTCAGGGAGTTATTTCCTTGGGCTAGTTAACTTTCTGCATTATGTTAACTTTTTAATAATTTCAATTGTATATATAAAATGAAAATACTAATATAAAAACCCATCCCATTAAAAGGCACGTAGTACTGAAAAATGTGCGGGCAGACTAGGCTTTATGGAGGCTGGATGGCAGGTATTCTGTGTTAGGAAGTTTTACGAAGCATTCAGAATAAAGGCAAGCATGTTCATAAAGAATTATGTGACAAGAAGTTCCAATCACTAAGACACTTTCCATTGAAATGATTTAAGTACAACTACATGGCACCAAGGTTTAGGCCTAACATAGGCCTGACAACCAAGTCCCTGTTCTCTGGAAGAAAAGCCTCAAAAGTCCCACTCAATTCCACATAACAATACTTCAAAGATCAATTAGGTTTTCCTTTCCTTAATATTTTTGTTTTCGACTTCTAATCTTAAAGACTAGATTAAAACTTAGCTCATTTCCCAGAAGGCATTGCTTCCCTTTGCTCTATGAAAGAGTCCACCAAGACCTCTTCCTCAAGTGCAGTTTGGAGTTCTTCCATTTGAAAAATGTGATATTTGCATGGGATTGTTTGAATTTTGTTTTCTAGTCCCTCCCCATCACCACCCTCATAGTCTGAAGGTAGATTTTTCTTTCGATAAAGGAACAAAAAAAGTGAACATCTTGTTTGTAAATGGGTATCTAGTAGCTAGTGGTAAACTTGAAATGGTAGAATTCTTTAAAGCCTAATTCTAGGTAGTCTTAAGAAAATGTATCTTAATTATTTTTGAACCTGTATTCACCTTGTTTTTTTTTTTCAAATATCTTAAGTTATATTTTCTTTTTCAGAGCTGCTTCTTATTTGGGGCTACTTTTTTTTTTAATTGAGGCATAATTCATAAAAGGGTATATTGTTTTGATGAGACTCTCTACAACTGTGGCTGGATGTCTTTCTTTAGTCTTCCAAGAAGGACCATTTTACTTTTTTAGAGTTACTTTTTAAAGTCATGAGATCAACAACTTGGACTACTATGCATGTAAGTGCTAATGCAAATTAAAGCCCAAGTTGACCTCCAGCAGCAGTTCATTCTATGTTGACAGTGAGAAAACACTTTGCCTGTTAGGATACTGTTACTCGTGGACTGAAATGCTGAAGAAACCCCTCCCCCTATTTTGTTTTTTGCAAAAATCAAGGTATATTCTAGGGTTTCCTGGTTGACCTCAACAGATAAACTGAGATGATAGTTTTAGTTCAGAAATGATCTGAATGTAGATTTACAGTCTACGTGTACAGCTAAGTGAGATCGCTTTCACAGTTCTGCATGTATCCCATCGGCTCCCCATTAGTCACTGAACTCTTAAAAGTGGTATTGTAACATTACCACAATGTTTTGCGCCAATTTTATAAACTTTACAGTGCAATATGTGTTCCTTTTCTGAGGCAAACCAAAGGTATATTTCTCAAGGTTCTGCTTCTATCAGCAGTGTTGATGGAGGATTTTTTATACATTTGTAATAGATAGAAATAAACCAGAAAAAAAAAGAAGAAAAAAAAAGTGGTGGAGGAAAAGGTGAACACTGCAAGAATACTCAAAAGGGCTGAGAGTTGCAAATGCCAAGAATGGCTTTGCATAGTAAATGGAATAGAACAGCTCTGAACTATAGCTTACTTTTCCTGGTTTGGTCTGACAGAATGATTGAATGCTTTTGTACAAAAATCAGAGCCTTAAAAACAAGGATTTGGTGAGATTGTAAAATGGTGTGCCACTTTGGCAAAACAGTTTGGTGATTGGTCAAAATGCAAAACATTGTTACTCTGTTACTCAATAATTCTACCCTTAGGAATATAACCTCAAACTACTGAAAATGTGCACCTATGAAACATGTACATGAAGGTTTACAGCAGTGTGTTGCTAATAGTAAAAAAGTTAAAACAACTCAAATAGCTATCAAATACTGGAGAGAAATAAAATGTGGCTTATTCATACAATAGAATATTATTAAGACATAAAAATGAATGAGAAACTGACAGATTAAATGACTTTGGTGAACCTTCATAATTTCATTTGTACATCTTTCCATTTCTAATTTATAAATACATTTGGGGTTATAAATTATAAATGTACTGCCTCCTGTCAACATTGTATACTTCTATTTGATGATTTCTGTGTCAAACATTATATGGAAATGTTTCCAAGTATTTTCTGTATTAACTGTGAATGAATAGAACAAAATAAATTGCCTGTGATGGAAAAAAAAAAAGAATTATGTGACAAAAGTTAGAAGTATGTCTCAACAGGTGGGCAGAAGACAGAGGCTAGAGCAAATGCCTGGTAGAGAAACGGGAGAGAAAGAGAAGCAGACCAGTTCATGTGCTGTGGGGAGAGCGGCAGAACTGGAGACTTGGTGGTGAGGAACAGGCCATGCGAGTGACCTGCACTGACCTGAGGCCATGTGATGTCAGTGCCTCTGCTGCCACTGATGGCCATGTCTTGGTCTATGACTCTACTGCAGCTGGGATCTGTGTTGATGTCCGTGGCCCCGTGTTACCACCAAAGGCCACCCAGATGCCTGTGATCAGGACTGCTACCCAAAGCCATGTCGATATCCAAGGGCTATGCTGAGCTGGCCCTGTCCTTCACTAGTCTTTGGAGAGCTGGCCTCGCCCTTCATAGGAGAGTTGGCCCGGCCATTCAACACCCTCCACTCCCCACCTCCTGTTATGGGCTTAGGGGAGCTGGCCCCTGAGGCCTGGGAACAGAAGAACTGGCCCTGCCCATCACTGGCTGCTGGAGGCACATGGAGAATCAGACCCTCTCTGCTCATTGCTGGCTGCAGCTAAGTGACACTGAAAGCTGGCCCTGCCCCTTCCCTGAGGGGGCACTTTCCTGGCAGAGGCAGAGGCTCAGGTCTGGGCTCACCAACTCAACCACCACTCAAGCCCAAATCCATGGTTTTAAATTGGCCCACCACAATTATCTACCCCATCTATGAGCTGCTGGAGCAAGTTTAGGGGCAGGTTGTGTGGCCATGGGAGAACTGACCTCCCACTCGCTGGTCACCACAGCAGGGGAGCTGGTCCCACACTTGGAAGAGTGCCCCCACTAATCATGCATAGGATAGCTGGTCCCCAATGGCATGGGCAAAGGAGAACTGCCCCTAATCCCTTCGGGGGTGGTCCTGGCGGCCTCCAAGCTACCATCCAGGCCCACACCCAGGGCTTTGAGTGGGCCCACCCCAACATCTACCCCATCTATGACCTCATGGAGTGTGTGAAGGGACTGGTTCTGAAGAACCATAGCCGCAGGATCTCCATGACTGGGGCAACAACGGATATCTGAGGGGAGTTTTGGTGAGGGTCCAGTATTGATGCACCAGAACCAGACCAACAACTCACTACAACCAACATTTGTAAGTAAAACTGTTTGGACAAAAGGGTGTAGCACATGACACACTGCAGCTCCCTATGGGGAATGAATATGTGAAAGAGAGATGGGAAAGAGGGAGGAACAAAGTGGTTATTATTATTATTATTATTATTATTATTATTATTATTATTATTATTACTCTTTCCTTTTCTTTTTTTGGGGGGAAGCTACAGAGTGGAGGGTGGATGTGGAAGGACTGGGAAATGGGTAGAATTGGGGTGCATGACGTGAAATTCCCAAAGAATCAATAAAACATTATGTTAAATAAACACACAAACAAAAGAATGTCTTACCGACACAACTGCTTAAGTGTGAGCAGAACAAGGACAACAACAAGAAACAACAATAAACATGCTAAAGTGGAAGGGGAAGCCCAGGAGACCTCAGTCCTACACTAAGGAATGCTGAAAGTGGGAGAAATAGTATTCTCAAACAAAGAGCACGTCAATTGGTTATCCAATACCAGATGGTTGGCCCTGAACACATACATACAAATAACATGATGCAGATCAAGCAGATGAACTTTAGTAATATATATATATTTGGACAAAAGGGTGTAGCACATGACACACTGCAGCTCCCTATGGGGAATGAATATGTGAAAGAGAGATGGGAAAGAGGGAGGAACAAAGTGGTTATTATTATTATTATTATTATTATTATTATTACTCTTTCCTTTTCTTTTTTGGGGGGGAAGCTACAAGAGTGGAGGGTACATACATATACACAATGCTAAATATATACACACACAATATATATATATATATATATATATATATATATATATATATATATATGCAGCTAAGAACAGTTAATGGAAAAAGAGGCCATTAATTGTATACATATGTGTGTGTATGTGTGTGTATAATATTGGTATATAGGGTGAATGATGCTGTGTTTCCATAAAATGCTTCTTGTAAAAAAAAAAAAGAATGGAAAAATACAAATGGTAGTTAATACCAAGCGTTTAATACATACCTTCAGACAAACAGAATTGAATGAATGAAATATTTTATGGGCAGTAAGTCAGACCCAAATCAGGCACTGCACAGGTAGTCTAAGTTAATAGAAATGCCTGAGGAATCCACTGACAGCTCTAAAAATCCAAATTAAAGCACCACATGAAGATTTGTCCTTTTAAGACAGCAAGGAAACATGAGATTTATAGTTTGTTATCTATGCTATTGGAGGCAAAGAAAACTCAAAGGCCCATATACTCTGTTGTTGAGAATATGAAGTAGTCGAAGTAGTGTGTATTAGTCTGGGAACCATTAATTCCATTTATTTTTTAAAGCATGAAAGCTTGCTCAGTGGAAGAGAATTCATAATAGATTAAAGTGAGGAAGAGCTTAAATGTCAAGCAATAGATTAAATAAACCCTGGTATAGCTGGAGTATCTGGAAGACTAGAGACACTGAACAATCTTTACAAAGGAATATTAAATGAAAAATAAATATCAGGACAATATAATCATAATTACACTTTGTTTTCATTCATTTTATGCATTCATGAAATGCTTCAAGTATACACATCTTCATGGTGTCTGCATTTGTATCTGGATAAGATGACTCCTGATTGGGCACACTCTCAAGGGATTTATGTCTTCCAGGTTTGCATAAAGTGGTATCTTTTACCTTATTAGTAACAGCTATTTCTATAAAAGTTATACATGCATAACAAAATAAAACTAAGATTGTTTGGGGTGGAGGGGAGTTTCAATGCACATTTGTCTTTGTTCTCTCAGGACTACCTTGTCATACCAGAGTGCAGATGCAGCATGTTTTATACCCAAGTGCTTATCTACAAAACTATTCCTCAAGTGACTCTGTAGACCATTGCTCTTGGCTGCCACAGGATGAAGTAGTCTTTGGAGTAGTGATAGTTGGATAACACTGTGTCCTAATTACAGGCCAAGAAGCATGGTGAGAACTGTGTGCAGGTTGCCTAAGTTCATTCACACAAGAGATCCAAGGGATGGGGTTTATTGCCATCCTCATGTTTCACAGACAAAATGTAGGTTTACATAAATCAAATACTTGGTCAAGTTCATTACCAGGTATGTGGGAGAGGTAGCCACCAAAGCTTCCCATGGGGAATAGAGTTGAAAATCCTTTTGCATTTTGAAATTTAATGATGTAAATTCATTTTCTACTTTTTAAAAATTTGAGGCTAATTGCGCAGCCTTTCTATAGAGAGCTAATGTGGTGTCTGGAGGTTGGAAGAGAATAATCTAAAGTGACGTAGCTGCTGCAAATTGCTCGGAGCTGGAATTCATCAAGATTCTGAAGCCTGGTTTTCTCAGGGACTGTGTATATTAAGCCACTGTCCTGTCAAAGAGCCATTCCATCATTCCAGGTGTCTCAGCAGCTCATTCCCAGAGACACCTGTCAAAATAATGAATGGAAGTCTGCCATGCTCATCCCCACATAAGGGAGGAAAGCGTTTATCTCTCAAAGATAGCCTTTATATTTTACTTACTCTTTTTAAGATGGATGATTGATTTCACCCTCAAAGGCAAATGGACTAAGTACTGTGGGGTCAGAAATGTTAAGTTTCTTCAAAGTAGGTTCTTGTTTGGGAAACATATTTTCTCCTTGGGTAAAAATTCTCAATTCAATACGTAAGCCTGATTTTTATTGGCTTAGACCAAAAGTAATTGTTACTGTATACACAGTATTACAACGAGGATGTCTGAGACTAGAAACTTGAGACTGTACTGTTTTTCTTTCTTTTTAAAAATTAACCCAAGTAAGTGAAATCTAAAGCAGCTTAAAAGCAAAAACAAGAAGAAGAAAGAAAAGAGACAAAGGTTCTGAACTTTGTTTCTGGGAAAATGAATAAGTAAAGCAATGCTGTCATTTCCCCTTGCCTGAATTAATTTAACAACATTTGCTAAAAATTAACTATGCTATGTCCTGGGGATGAAAAGACAAATAATCCAGCCACCTTGTTCAGAGTCTAAGTAATGGCACACAAATATATATTAATAATTAATAAACTATGTGCCCTCAAAACCTGCTTATAGCGATGAGGGTTATAAACATTCATTCACACTCAAGGAGAGGAAAAAGAAAGAAACCTTTATAACAACCTCTGTGTTATAAAGAAGAGCTGAAGCCAGTAGAATTTGGAAACACAGGGGTGGTTTTCAAAAGGATGAAAAGCTGGAGAAATGTATGCTAGCTACATGAAGATAAAAAGAAGGAGAAAAAGGAGGAAGAGAAGAGAGGATGAGCAAATAAAGAAAAAGGAAAGTCAGGCAAAACACATGAATTAAGTTGTGTATGTTTCTGTAAATTCAGCAGCCTATGTGGTCTAGTGAGGGAAAATAGAATTTAAATACCTGTTGGAAATCAATGTGGAGTTTTATTTAAAAATCAAACAAACAAAGATCAACCAAACCCAAACCTAAAATGTGACCCACTCATACCACTCCTGGGCTTATCCCCCAAGGGCTCCAAGTCCTATCAAAGGGATTCCTGCACACCCATTCTTATTACTGCACTATTCACAATAGCAAAGCAATGGAACCAGTCTAGATTTTCATCAGTGGATGACTAGAGAAAGAAACTGTGGTATGCATACACGATGAAAATTTATTCAGCCCTAGAGAAAAGTGAAGTCTTAGCACTTGCTGGAACATGAATTCAACTAGAAATTATTGTATTAGGAAAAAATAAACCAGAGTAAAAAAATGCCACATATTTTTCCTGCACATGGATCCTAGATTATAACTTTGTATGTGCTTGTGCATGTGTGTGTGTGTGCACATATTTGTGTTGAAAGACCCCAGCATACTAGCTTAGCCTAACGCCATTTCGAGTAAGGCCTGAAAAGCACGGGGAAAGTTCAGTTAGAGGACATGGGCACAGGAACAAAAGAGGTATCTACGGTCGACCACCTGGCCCCAGAACAGGGTACTAAAGGTCAGAAAAACAACTTGTAACCAAGCCAACAGGCGTGTCGAGCTCGGGGAAAAACCACGAGCTGTCCTGAGTCTGAACCTGGCCTCATTTGAATCGTCCAATCAGAACCCTGTAAACCATGCTTCTCGTGCTCCTGCTGCCCGACCCTATAAAAACCCTCCACTCCAGCCCGCCGGCGCGCCAGTCTCTTGAGCCTCTTGAGGGACTGTGTTGCCCCGGGTACCCGTGTTCCTGAATAAAGCCTCTTGCTGTTTGCATCTGACTTGTGGTCTCGGTGTGATCTCTGGGCGAGGGTCTCTCCAGAGGGAAGACTGCCTTCGGGGGTCTTTCAGTGTGTGTGTGTGTGTGTGTGTGTGTGTGTGTGTGATTAAATCTGAAACTAGAAAAGGGATTGTGAGAGAGGAAAAGGGTCTTAGAAAGTGGGTGTGGGGAAAGACTGAAAGTAGAAAAGAGTGTCCACCAGAACACAGGTGACATGAGCACTAAGGTGGAGTACTAAGGGGAGGCAAGGGGCCAGCAGACAGAGGGCAGGGGACAAGACTAGAGGAAAGTAGGGAAGGTGGATAAACATGGGTACTCTCAAAATGCCATCATGATCCACCAGCCTTAGGTGCAGCGTTTGCTGTAGCTGTATCATTAGAGAATAGGCTCCTCAATACTGCACTTTGATTGGTTGTGTTTTTCTGTTGCTAAGAGAAGTTTTCTTGATGAGGGGTGGGGACCACACTTACCTGTGGATATAAGAAGAAATATTTAAAATCAAGTAAGAGATTATGCTGGTCTCATGAAGTGAGTATTTCAGGTTGTCCTCCAAGATATGTAACTTCCCTAGTCCTGGGTAGTTGGTTACATTTCCAGAAGTGATTTTTTTCCTTGTTGAGTGGGTCTTTGACCCATCTAGAGAGCTGCTGCTGATTGCCAATGTATGCACGCCACTACCACACCCTCAGGATTTTCTTGCTATACTGGTCATTGCTGTGGTTCAGAGGTGTCCTAGCTGGGTAGGGTTGTTGGTTGCTTCCTTCCTGTGGAAGCTTACAGAGTGCTTTCCGGTACCACAAAAGCTAGTCCTCAGGGAGGATGCTTTCAAGACAGTTCCGGCTCAGGGGCCTCTGGGCCCTGTGTCTGATGTACATAGTATTTTCAGCAATAGGGACTTACTTTCAACCTCGATGGAACGAGCAAGAAGAATAGCTAACAATGTTTTAGAAGTTGTTTGGACAACCCTGACCAACAATCAAAAGAAGGATTCTCGTGTCTGGTGTGTGGGGTTATGTTAGATGATCTTTAGACCTTGGAGAGAACATTGTCAGTATTGATGGGTCTTTTTATTTAAACTATGTATGCACATTCATATACTTACTTACATGTATTATTGTCAGGTAGTTGTTTTAGTTAGAGTTTTAATTGCCATGAAGAGACACCATGACCATGGCAACTTTTATCAAGAAAAATATTTAGTTGGGTCTAGCTTACAGTTCAGAGGTTTAGCCCATTATCTTCATGGTGGGAAACATGGCAACATGCAGGCAGATATGGTGCTGGAGAAAGAAGCTGAGAGTTCTACATCCATAGGCATCAGCAGAAGATTCTGTACCTCATTGAGTACATATAAGACCTCAAAGCCTCCACAGTAACACACTTTCTCCAACAAGCTATACCTCCTATTAGCACCACTCCTTGTGGGCCAAGCCCTCAAACACATGAGTCTATGGCAGCCCTATTTATTTAAACCACCACAGTAGTTAATAGTATGATTTCTTATGACCTTTCTGACATCATTACTATTATTTTATCCTCCTTTGGTATTTACCTCCCTCCCTCATCTATAATTAGAAATTCTACCTTGCTCTTCCATTTCCCCTTCAGATCACTTCAGATTACTTTTACCCTGTTCTCCCCATATCTATTGCTCCCCCTGTGCACAGCGGTCCCCTTTTATACCTTCCTGGTTTCTATCATTACTCATGCTATGTGCTCAAATCTGAAGATTTAGAGCTAGGCACGTCAGATGAGAGAGAATATGAGACTTTTGTCTTTCTGGGCCTGGATCATCTCACTCAGTTATAGTATTTTCTAGTTTGAGGAATCATTGAGGCAGAAAGATTATAAGAGCCAGAGAAACAGGGAGTTTGCTATGCAGTTGTTTCTCCTAGTAATATCAGAAAGTACACCTATAAAGTCTCATCAACTTGGTTGGCTAAACATGAGCTGCACAAGGACAACACTAGACATGTTAATGCAGGTATGGAAAAGCTCTGGAGGCCTCAACCCTGCACTAAGAGTAGGCAGCTAAGGAACGCTGACAGGAGGAGAAAACTTTTTCTCCACAGAAGAGCACATGAACTGGTTTTACAGCACTGAATGGTCAGTTCCCAAAACAGATGCATGCAAGCAATATTATACAGGCTGAGTGGATTGTATTTGTGTATTTAAGAACACACACATGCACAAACATAGTGTTTTAAAAGTACAACTTTTAAAAAATCAAATAAAATGCCATAATGAAAGCCATTACTTTCAAAACACTAATAATTAAATATAACATTCAATTAGTTTTTAGTGCTTTTATGTCTTTTTTCGGTTCAGTCCTTTTCATTTCCTTGAATGAAATTTAAGCATCATTATAATTGTTTACAGCAGATTAGAATTTTTGGAATCCTTGATGTGTACTGATTGAGGCAAGAAGCAGTCATGATCTCGCCCAGAGAGCATCCAGTGCCACTTATGCCATAAACACCATGGCAGAATACTCAACACAAGAGCTCCTCCATTAACACACCTTCACCACCCAGTCTCATTCACTATAGCATGAGGCTGTACAAAACAACCCTAGAGTCAATGAAACTTGATACATAATGCTACTTAATAAAGACTTGAACAAGAAAACGGGACCAATCCCCTGCTACAGTACAACTGCTGACTGCAAGACCTTTGAGAACATGGATGAATTTATCATTGTGCGATAAGAACTGTCCTTTCAGAACCTATCCAGAATCCATTGATGAGTTCCACCAGAATCAGTCTCTCATTTTAGAAGCGAGGTTCAATCTGACATTTTACAAAGCCATCCTCTGAAGGCAAAGTGAAGGCAGCATCTTTGGAACAGCCCCTGGCCATCTGTCCTGCTTTTGATAAAATGTGAAAAGGCAGTAGGCTCTGCCACCAGGTTTATCTGGAGAAGATCCCCCGCCCCCCAGGGGTGTTCATGCCACCATGTGTCTCGTCTCTGTCACTGACTCTTGTACAGATGTGCTTATTCTCCTTGTAAAATCACTTTCCATTCAGTGCCCATGTGTATTGTCAAGGGTGTTACGCACTGACAGTGCATGAAAAATGAGTAATGAAGGCCAAAGAAGGACCTGAATGTGCCATTTACAAGGATAAAAGCAGAATTTCTGTATTCCTAACTATTTGTTTTTTTTTATCACCTCATTATGGAAATGCTATATATTCTTCCTATAATAAAGCAAGCCAAGAAGACTAGAAAAGGTTGTTGGAACAAATCCTTTGAAACTCCGCACTTCTCAAAACATTAATAGAACAATTGGAGAAAATGATCTTGGAAATAAAAACCAAAGGTCCCAAGGCACAGGCTTTGAAAATATTCTGCTAGATAGCTTCTAGATGAGGCCAGATTAAAGCTCACAGTCACTTTCTAAACCAGATTTAGTGATGCCAAAAGCAAACAGAAGAGATCCTGATAAATGCCAAACATAGGCATCAAGACCCAGGGCACTAGGAATGGCAGGGACAAGAGTTGGCATGCTGCTTGTCTGAGGACACTGCATGGTTTTCCTGCAGACTACAAAGACTTAATGCATTCAAATGCTTTACAAGGATTTGCATATACTTTGACCCCCAAACTCTGCTTCTCAGAAGTTAGCTCAAAGAAAAATCTCTTGGATTCTCACAAATATTTAGCTATATTTTATTGCTTTTAAGATCAGCAAAGAATTATATGTAACCTATATGAAAATAACTACTTCAAAAATGTGATATAACTATTATTGGATATTACTTTGTTAACCTATTGAATATTATTTTATTGTTAGGATAATGCTTCTGGAAACTGGGGAGATGTCTCAGTGGGTAAACAGCTTGTTGTGCAAGCATGGGGACGTGAATGTAGATCCTCAACATCCTCAACATCCTCAACATGTGAATAGTTGAGCTTGATAGTCAATTCTTACAACCCCAGTTCTGAGGGGTCAGAGACCGGGATATCTCCGGAATTCTCTGGGCTAGTGTGATTGCTGAGTTTTGGGTTCAAAAAGAAACTTTGTCTCAAAAAATAAGGTGGAACACAGTGGAACAGGATATCCAGTGTCAATCATTGGCCTTCACATGTATATGAGCAGGTTACACACACACACACACACACACACACACACACACACACACACACACACTGACATTTGAAAGGAGTGACTAATAATATGAGAAATATTCCCAATAAATGTTCTTAAGTGATTTCCAGGTACAATAGAAGACTGGAGGCTGCCTCTGTGAGTCAGTAAAGAAAAGAGTCAGAACAAGAAAAAAGTAGACTATACTTCCAAGAAAGACATTGAGTAAACACTTCAGAAACTTCATGAAGGATGTGGAAGGGCACTGGCAAACAGCGACTAAAAAGCACAGAACTCAGTGAAGTAAGCCAGTATACCCTCAGCCATGGATTCTCCCTCAGGGAAAAGAGAAGCAGAAGACACTTCCAAAAGCCACATGAAATATGGCTTTACCACTATAGGACAGGCCTGCAGCCCTCAGATCTTAAAATCCAGTTGCAAGTTTTTTTTTTTTTTTTTTTGTTTTTTTTTTGTTTGGTTTTTTGAGACAGGGTTTCTCTGTGTAGCTTTGCTCCTTTTCTAGAACTCACTTGGTAGCTAGCCCTGGGATTAAAGGCGTGCGCCACCACCGCAGTTGCAAGTTTTGATGATCCAGTGATATCCCCTGTGTACAGAAGTGGGGGTCCCCTGACCCCACCAAAGAATTAGGCCCACCGCCAGCAGCAGACCTTGATTGAGGAGGGGTAGTGCACCACCGGGTTGTCCACCCCATACGGGAGACAATCAAACGCAGTGAGGAGTCATGTCAAGCAGGAACTCTTTTATTAAAAATCAGCACACCCTTTATAAAGCACCAAACCACAAGCCAGCTTTCCTTCTACCAATCACAACAAAGGTCACATGTCCACGAGCCTCTCTGGGAATATTCAGCATGATGATCATGAGGAGGCCATGCACCTACGTCATCTCTCCTGATCCCAAGAGCCAATCATAATTTTTGGTAAACAAGTTAGGTCTCCGCCCAGCTCTCTTCCTCTCAGCGCCATCTTTGGCTTTTGCCCCCCGACATGTGCTTGGCATACCCACAGACAGACCTGTCATGGAAAGAACTCAAGCTATATGACTCAGGAGGCACTGAATAGGTGCCATCTTAAAAAAGGAGCTAATCCAGGGGTCTGCTTCAGATCAGGGAGCCCCAGTCATGCCTCCCATAGTCCTTGCATGAAGGAAGCTCAGGAGGCAGTTATGGAGAGGAGAAGAGGTGCTGACAGCCAGAGTCTAGATTGCAAGAGAAACTTTATAGTCTTATACTGGGAAGAGAATATAAAGCATGAATTTTTCACCTACTCTTGTCTATAGTTTATTAATGTACATTTTTACATTTCTAACCCCTCTTTGAGTCTTTAATCCTATATATTACTAATTCATACCATGCTAGTAGACTTTACTTGATGATCTGGCTAGTTTTCCATTGGCCAATCATGAGTTACAATCTGGAGAGTTTAGAGAGAATGACTGGAGTGACAGAATCTGCCCAGCTTATAGGCTACAAGGCTAACTGTGGCCAGTTCAGAATGAAAGTGAACTTCCAGGGTGAAGACAGCTCTATTGCAAATGAAACACTTTCCAAACAGACTCATTCACAGCAGAAATCATGGGAACAGTGGGTCTATGAGTCCAGGTGACCCTGCCACATTCCATGCATGTGATTGGCAGTTTCCAAGCCTTGGAGACCCTGGAAGAAGCTGCTTGGACACATCATTATTTTTTTTTTCTGTTTTCATGCTCTGTGATTCCACTCTGTATACTACATATTTAGCAGAATTTTTACTTCATTGGAGTTTTAGAGTCACCTTATGGCTTTGTTATTTCTTCCTGTATGTTCCTTTTATTTTGATTATGCATTATTTTTTCTAGTTGGGTTATTTACATTCATTTCTTTAGTCCTTTTTTTTCTCCCTGTATTGCATTCTATTCCTTTCTCTTTATTTAACAACATTTTATTCATATTATTATTTATTTATTTTTGATGGGTGAGAGAAATGAAGCCCTGAGTGAATGTGTGCTGTTGAACATGTCCAGGAGCCCAAAACCTCAGACAGACCCATAGAGGGATGGCAAAGTTGACAGATGAGCAAGTTGCAACACAGAAATATAAGAAACATGAAAATCAAGGCAAAAGGATACTTCCAAAAGGATGCAGAATTAATATTGTAAAAATGACTGTTATTGAAAGTGATTACAGATTCAACTCAGTTGATCAGAAGTTCAGTGCTATTTTTCAAATAAAGAGGGAGAAAATTCTAAGTCTTTTGTGGAAGTACAAAAGATCATGAAGAGCCAAAGTAGTCCTTAGGAGAAAGTGCTGGATCAACATGATACCTCATCTCAAATTATATTTCAGAACCATACTAGCAACACGTACACGGTGTAGTGCAGACATGTAGGCCAAATGGGACAGAAAAGGGGCTCAGGAATAAATGCACACAGACAGAGCCATCTAATTGTTGACAAAGGTATCAGAAGCACAGACAAGAAAAGTCATTGTGGAAAAGTAGATTTCTGCATGTAGAAAAATGAGACTAGATCTATATTTCTCACCCTGCCCAAAACAAAATGCTTCTGTTAGGTCTGAAAATTTGAAAAAAAGAAAAGGAAATGGAAACACTTCAAAATATTGACACAGGCAAGGATTTTCTAAAGCAAATTCCAATAACAGAAGAAATAATCCCCCAAACTGATAAATAAAATTTCGTGAAATTAAAAAGCCTTCATTCTACAAAGGAAGTGGTCAAAGTGCAGAGACATCCTACAGTATGGGGGAAATTCCTTGGCAACTACAAATAAGACAAGAGATTGGTATCTAGGATGTATAAAAAACTGAAAATGCTAAATAGCAAAATTCCAAATCACCTGATCAATCAATCAGCTAATAGAATTGAATTTGTATTTCATCTTTGAGAACTACTTCTTAAAGTTCAGGGGGAAAAAAAAGAAAAGAAAAAAGAAATACAAATGGCCAGAAAAAGGAAGAAGTGTCAACATCCTTAGGCACCAGACAAATACAAATTAAAACCACCTTGTGACCTCGTCTCACCTCTGTCTGAATGGCTAGTATCAAAAAAATCAGTGAAAGCAAGTGCTGGTAAGGATGAGGTAAAAGAGGGACCTATCCATTGCTGGCGGGAATGCAACCTGCTGCAGTCACCAGATAAATCACTATAGAGGCTCCTCAAGCAAACTGAACGTAGAAGGGAGGTATGATCCAGTTATACCACTCCTGGGCACATGCCCAAAGGACTCAGAGTCTATGCACCTGTGTTTATTGCTTCACTATGCACAGCAGCTAAGGGATGGAGCTTGTCTAGGTGTCTATATACACAAAGGCACTGAGCTGTAAAAAACTGAAATCATGACATTTCAGGAAAATGTATGCCACTGGAAACCAACATTTGAAGTGAAACAAGACAGATTCACAAAGGCAAGTACCATATTACCTCTTCCATTCGTAGATAAAAAAATATAAATATATATCTGTTTGTCAGAGGCTGGACCAACAGCTGGGGAGCTTGCATGGGACTGACTTAGGCCCTCTACATATATGTAACAGTTGTGGAGCTTGGTCTTCTTCTGGGACTTCTAATAGTGGGAGCAGGGGCTGTCTCTGACTCTTTTGCTGGCTTATGGGACCCTGTTCCTCATACTGGGTTGCCTTATTCAGCCTTAGTACAAGGGGAGGTTCTTTGTTTTGCTCTACCTTGATATGCCATGTTTGGTTGATATCCATGGGAGGCCTGCCCCTTTCTAAATAGAAAGGGAGAAGGAGGATCTTCAGCAAGCAGAGGGAGGTAAGGGGAGAGACTGGGAGGAGAGGAGGGAGAGGAAGCTGCAGTTGGGATTTAAAAACATAATAAGTAGTAATATCATTAAAATGTGTTTGTGTCATAAAACTACAAAGGGAATGATGGGAAAGGAGGGAGAGACCCCAAGGAAGTGGTGAATACAGAGGGTAATGGAGTACATGTGATAGGAAAGCAGAATGCAGGCTAAGGAAGGAGGCAGTGGCTGGAGAGGAAGGGAGAGAGCAGGTAAGAAGGTCTCAGTGGTGGGGGCAGTGGAGGAGGAGAGTGCATGAGAAGAAAGTGTACTGAGACCAATGTATGAAGACGCCATGTTGAATCTCACTGCTCAGTGTGCTAACCTTTAAAAAAATTAACAAATAAATAAGTAAATAAACAACCAGGAAGTAAAGGAAAAAAGCAAACAAACAACCCCCCCTCCCATGGCTTATGCTATTCTTTTGGTGAACACTGTAGAGGCAGTTCTCTGTATCTGAAAGTTTCCGACTCCAAGATGCACACTTTGTCCACATTTCAGAATCATGCCTATTTCATGACTAATGTCAAAAGTTTGAAGCATCTGGTTGCTAAGATGTGGTTGTCATTTCCAGCAGGATGGGAGCCCTGTGCAGCAAGGGACTCTCTGACTGATTATGCCTTCAGTTATGCACATGGGCAGGCTCCCAGGCTTTTAAATTTTAAATATGCACACTTAATTGTTGCTAAAAATAGCTTCCAAAATATTGTTTGAGATGAAACATCAAAATTAAAGTTATTGTTCAACCAGCATGTCCTGCCACACACAGTAGTACAATTAAAGATGTTGGAAACTACGAACTCAGAAAAAGTTCTAGAATATTCAACACCACACATAAGTCTTATAAAGGAAGCTTTTTTTCCCCCGTTTAATCTCTCAGAGGGCTTAACATTCTGTGTTTGTACTCATTTTAAAAATAAAACAGTCAGTATTGGCAGGCCTTTAATGGGCTTGGAAATCGTGTAGAAGTCCAGGGTTTGATTTACCTGGAAAACTGTGCCGCTGAGCACAAAAGGTCAAGCTTCTGATGAGGACTGAGGAGAAACAGCATGCCTTTGCCAGGCCATCTCACAGTGGCCAGGAGGAGTCATGTAAGGCTTTTCATCTCTTACGGTGAGGGCAGCCTTGATTTAAACTTCATAATGCAAAATGAGAAAGTTTTATAAAGAGAAATTGATGTGCTAGTGTCTTTCTCACTAAAACTTTATATTAAATATTATTTATTTTTATCTCTTAAAGCTCTTATTGAGTCATAAAGTTGTGCTACATAAAATGAAAAAGCAAAATCTGTATGTTAGAATTGAGAAAATTTCACATATTTTGACATATTTTTGTTATATTCATTACAAATATGTGTCCTTCACACTTATAGCAATAGTACTTGAGTACCCTAAAATGTAACCATTTCTTGCTGCTGCTTCTTCTCACGGTGCCCTTTCCATTTTATCAACTACTACCCCATATTAAGAACTGCCAGTGAGAATTTTCTAGAATACGCTGCTGCTTCCTTCTAGGCCACTGGGTGGCTGTTGAAAATGGGGTTTGTGTTCATCTTAAACATCTTCCTTCTGAACTGCTTCCATTTATAACATCAAAGTAATGTTTGTTTTACATTATCTAGTCTTTCAGTTGGGTATAAGTAGAATTTTCCAGATTTGTATGTTTGATAGTTTCCACCAGCTTCTCAGTAAAGCAAGATTGTGAGGAGGAAGTTGGGATATGAGAGAGGAGCATCATGACCCTGGAATTTGGATATCA
Organism: Peromyscus maniculatus bairdii; assembly: GCF_049852395.1. Classification (NCBI taxonomy): domain Eukaryota; kingdom Metazoa; phylum Chordata; class Mammalia; order Rodentia; family Cricetidae; genus Peromyscus; species Peromyscus maniculatus. The sequence continues at coordinate 64,698,843 of NC_134853.1, read as the reverse complement.
CATTCACTCATCTTCTAGTACTTGCCTGCCTTTCTCTGTCATAATTCTACCTAGGACATGAAAATGCCATGTATTTCACAGGGGGAAACTGAGGCCACTAAGAATGAACTCCAGAAATATAATAGTTCCTATTGCTAAACAGAGCCACAGGCAAGTAACCACTCCTGGCTTCCTCCAGCTACACACGGATGACCTGCTGGGTGAAGTTATTTTCACCTGAACTCTGATCACTAACTGTGTCTTGATCATTTCTTGACTTACATTTCCAATCCCATGCCTCTGGAAATTTCATAAAAGTTAAAATTCTAATTTTTGAACAATTTATGGATTCGTACAAGGAGTTTCTTCCAAGTCTGACTCTGCTCGTGGGTGACTCTTCTTTCACTTCTTAAAAAATATTGTACTTGATTTTATTGCAACTTCATAAGACTTGTAGCTCCTGAAGCAAATTATCCACTCATTACCTCTCCTTTTCTTTGTTTAGTTCTGCCAAGGAATCAGCAAATTATCAAGTTATTGATTTCTCTGTTTTGCATTCTTCTCTGAGTCCATTCCCTCATTAGGAGGACACACTATTTGTCTTTGGAGGTTTTGGGTAGACTGTCATGATAGATGTTTAAGTTTTTTGAGCACTTGTGGTTTGTAATTTAATGTACTGTCTAGCCAATATTAATTATTTTCCTATTTTACTTGATGATAAAATATATTTATAAATTTCCTGGTCTCCTGGGCTAAACTCTGCTTGGTTTTCTTAGATTCATCTTTAGTATGCTTCTTAAATCTATGCTCTGAGATTTCATTTACAAATGTTGCTTTTACATTTGTGAGTTTTGTTTGTTTATCTGTACTGATTGTTATATTTTGGCTTCGATGCTTGTTATAATTTCAGAAAAGAAATGTAATGGTCTTTCATCTTTTCCTGTGCTTCAAAGAAAATTATAATGAAATGAACTTGCCTATTTTTCTGACAATATGAAATAAACTGCCCTTAAAATAATCAAAGAGCCCCAGGTACCAGTAACTAGTTTATACGACTCTGAAGATATGTAGACACATAGAGATGGAAGTTTGTGCATAAAACCAAAAAGGTATTCGGTTCACAGTAATATTGTTGATTTGGGATGATGCCATGTTGGCTGTCTGGATCTGATGCTTTTATTCCTCTATACTTGCTAAATTGTCTATGCTGAACACGTTATACTTACGACAGCTAAACACTTGGATGCAGATGTGCATTCCTGCACAAGATAACTCTGAAATGCTTTCAAGGGCCTTCCAAGTAACGGTTTCTATCAGTTGTCATTTTGTGTAATATTGAACTAGGTATAAATGGGGGATGAAACTCATTCCAAAGGACTTGTTAAAGTCTCTTTTCACAAGGCTATTAACCAAGAAAATTGTAAAAGCATTTTAAAATAAAATTAATTCATTCCAAAGATGATGAATATTTTATAGTGTCAATACTAGAATAGCTATGTAAAATTCTATCTGTTCTTTTTATAGATGACTCTGAGAAACATAGAATTATAACATCAAGAAAGAAATTAATGTTCCTTTTTGATTGAAGTTTTAAAACATAAGATTGAACAGAAAAATTTTTTACTTAACAGAAAAGAGGTAGGCACATCTTAACAATATGCTATTAATGTGTCTTAATTCACAAGCTACATCATATTTAAATTCTAACAATAGTCTAAATGTGTATGAACACATAAAACATCAAAAAGCAGAATGTTTTTGTATATTCTTTTTAGTATTTATTATAAAACTAAGGTTGTAGAAGCAGTGTGGTATTAATGCAACATTAGATACCCCAGGATAAAGAATAAGAATGAGAAATTACATATACTCCTTCTCTATATACACAAAAGACTTTTTAATAAATTATGGTGAGTGAAGAAGATTAACTCTGTGAAAAACAGCAAGATCAACCATAATGCTATTATATATACAAACAGTGGGTATATATAGACTTAAACAGGAAAGGCAAACTATGACTTTAGACTATAGTATCAAAGAATATCTTTATTAACTAGGGAATATAAGATATGAATGTCTATATATTAAAGAAAATAATAAATCCAGACAATGTAAAGTCCAACTATAATTCTTTTTTCAGCTTATCAAAATATGTCATGAAAGGATATGAGCCAAACAATGGGAGAAACTATTACAATAAATGAAAACCAAAAAAGAAACATACAGAGCATTCACAAATTTGTATTTTATGAAGAAAAAGCTACAAAATATAGCCAAATACTTGAACTAGTATTTCATAAAATATAAAATTCAAATGGTAAACTCAATTGTAGCATCAATTTTTTTTTATTTCATTTTTGAGACATGGTTTCTCTGTGTAGCTTTGGTGCCTTTCCTGGAACTCTGTAGCCCAGGCTGGCCTCAAATTCACAGAGATCAGCCTGCCTCTGCCTCCTGAGTGCTGGGATTAAAGGCGAGTGCCACCACTGCCTGGCTGCATCAAATCTTAATAATACATAATATTTAAAACTATGCCACCATATGGGTGAAAATGAAAGATGTCTAACAGTACCAATGTTGATGAAGATATAGGAACACAGAACTCTCATTTACTAGTGGGTAATTGGTCCAAAATTTTTGAATAGAAATTCAGCATTCTGTGGTACATTTAATGGTACAAATATCTTGAATTTTGGTAACTTTATGCATGAGAGTACACCCTAAAAAAATCCATGCTCACATTGCAGAGATTTTACAAAGAATTCCACAGCAACACTGTTTGCCATATACATGAAATAGGCCCTATCTATGAATAGTAAACTGTGTAACTTATAAGTGGACTTCCTATGATATCAATGAAAGCAAAATTCACTAGAGCTTCATGCAACAAGTGAATTTCACAGATCGTGGATTACAAGATTTCAGACACACAAGAGTATATTTATTTGTACAAAAATTTAAAATATGAGAAGCTGAATATTTGATTAAGGATGCACTAATGGGTTAAAACCATAAAGGAAAGCAAGGACATTATTAGAGCCATCACAATTGTTATGTTGGGGAGGATGAAGAGGATGACAGAAGGTGTGCCCAGTAGAGGCAGTGCTCCATCTTCTGACTGTGGGAGGGTTCCCTAGGTTCCCATGCACGAAGTGTTCATCACTAAAGGTTTGAATGCACTCTTCTGAGCATATGTGCATTTCCTTAACATTTCAAAAAGAAAAGCTGGAAAAGGATTGGCAAGCTTTCACTTTGTTGCTAATTCATTTAACAAACAGCTTATAGCCCTTAGTAAGTAATCAGTTCCTAGGGACTTGATACATTGATTTACCTTCCTTACAGACTTAGGTATTGCCTCAAGAGCGATGCTTTGAGAATGTCTTGTGTCTTTGTTACTCTCAGTAGTTAATCTCTCCAAGTGTCAACTTTTAGAAAAGATGATTTTTATATTCCAAGGCAGGTATCCTTTAGATAGAACTTTATAATTGCATTACTCTAAATTATTTTAAAAATCATGTAGTTTAGATTTCATATGTGGGCTGACTATATTTTTCTCTCATTTTTCTTTATTAAGAAATTTTTTATTCATTTTACATACCAATCACAGATCCCTGTCTTTTCCCTCCTCCTGCTCTACTCTCAGTCTTCCCCAACAAACTCATCCCCATTCCCTTTTCCAAAAAGGTAGGAACTCCTATGGGGAGTCAGCAAAGCCTGGTACATTCAGTTGAGGCAGGTCCAAGACCCTCTCCCTCCATCAAGGGTGTGTGAGGTGTCCCACAATAGGTAATGAGCTATGAAAAGTCCACTCATGTACCAGTGATAGATCCTGAATCCTACTGCCAGGACACCCCTTAAGCAGACCAAGCTACACAACTGTCTCCCGTAGACAGAGGGCCTAGTCCAATCCCATTCAGGCTCCACAGCTGTTGGTCTAAAGTTCATGAGTTCCCACTAGCTTGGTTTGGTTGTCATTGTAGGTTTCCCCATCATGAGCCTGATGCCTCTTGCTCATAAAATTACTCTTCCCTCTCTTCGACTGGACTCCTGGAGCTTGGCCTGGTGCTTGACTGTGGATCTCTGCATCTTCTTCCATCAGTTACTGGATGAGGGCTCTATGATGACAGTCAAGGTATTCAGATATGTGATTATTGGAGTAGGCCAGCTCAGGCACCCTCTCCACTATTGCTAATAGTATAAGCAGGGGTCATTTTTGTGGATTTATGGGAACTTCCCTAGCACCAGGTTTCTCTTTATCTCCATGATGTCTCCCTCTATCAAGATATCTCTTTCATTGTTCTCCCACTCCAACCTCCCCCAGCTCGACCATCTCATTCCCTCATGTTCTCATTCCCCATCTTCTCCCCTCTATTGCCCCCCACTCCCAGTTTACTCAGAAGATCTCATCTATTTTCCTTTCCTAGGATGATCCATGTGTCCCTCTTAGGGTCCTCCTTGTTAGCTATCTTCTGTGGAGCTGTAGGTTGTAGTCTGGTTATCCTTTGCTTTACATCTAGTATCCACTTATGAGTGAGTACATATGTTTGTCTTTCTGAGTTTGGGTTACCTCACTCAGGATGATATTTTCTGGTTACATCCATTTGCCTGCACATTCCATGATGCCAATGTTTTTTACTGCTGAGTAATACTTCATTGTGTGTATGTACCACATTTTCTTTATCCATTCTTTGGTTAAAAGGCATCTAGGTTGTTTCCAGGTTCTGGCTATTATGAATAATACTGTTGTGAACATAGTGTCCTTGTGGTATGATTGAGCATCCTTTGGATATATGCCCAAGAGTGGTATTTCTGGACCTTGAGGTAGACTGATTCCCAATTTTCCGAGAAACCGTAATACTGATTTCAAAAGTGGCCATTCAAGTTTGCACTCCCACCAATAGTGGAGGAGTGTTCCCCTTACTCCATGTCCTCTCCAATATAAGCTGTCATGAAAGTTTTTGATTTTAGCCATTCTGACAGGTATAAAATGGTAACTCAGTGTCATTTTGATTAGCATTTACCTGATGACTAAGGATATTGAGGAATTCCTTAAATGTCTTTTGGTAATTTGAGACTCTTCTGTTGAGAATTCTCTGTTTAGCTCTGTATGCCATTTTTTAATTGGATTATTTGAGATTTTAATGTCTAGTTTCTTGAGTTATTTTTATGTTTTGGAGATCAGCCCTCTGTTAGATGTGGGGTTGGTGAAGATCTTTTCCCATTCTGTAGGCTGGCATTTTGCCTTTTTTACTGTGCCCTTTGTCTTACAGAAGCTTTTCAGTTTCAAGAGGTCCCATTTATTAATTGTTGCTCTCAGTGTCTGTGCTATTGGTATTACATTTAGGAAGTGGTCTCCTGTGCCAATGCATTCAAGGCTACTTTTACTTTCTCTTCTGTCAGGTTCAGTGTAACTGGATTTATGTTGAAGTCTTTGATCCATTAGGACTTGAGTTCTGTGCATTATGATAGATATGTATCTATTTGCAATCCTCTACATGTTGACATCCAGTTATGGCAGTACTATTTGTTGAAAATGCTTTCTTTTTTCCATTGTGTAGTAGTGGCTTCTTTGTCAAAAATCAGGTGTTCATAGGTGAGTGGATTAATGTCAGGGTCTTCAATTTGATAGCATTGGTCCACATATTTGCTTTTATGCCAGTACCAAGCTGTTTTTATTACTATAGTTCTATAGTAGAGCTTGACGTCAGAGATGGTAATATATCCAGAAATTTCTTTCTTACTTTCTAATTTGTATCCCCTTGATCTCTTTTTGTTGTCTTATTGCTCTAGCTAGAACTTCAAGTACTATATTGAATAAATATGGGGAGAGTGGACAGCCTCATCTTGTTTCTGATTTTAGTGGAATACCTTTGAGCTTCTCTCCATTTAATTTTATATTGGCTATCAGCTTGCTGTAAATTGTCTTTATTATGTTTAGGTATGTTCATTGTATTTCTGATATCTCCAAGACTTTTTATTATGCATGGGTATTGGATTTTGTAGAAGGCTTTTTCAGTAACTAATGAGATTATCATGTGTTTTTGTTTCTTTCAGTTTGTTTATATGGTGTATTATATTGACAGATTTTTGTATGTTGAACCATCATTACATCCTTAGGATGAAGTCTACTTGATAATTGTGGATAATTTTTTGATGTGCTCTTGAATTTGGTTTGCCAGCATTTTATTGTGTATTTTGGCATCAATGTTCATGAGGGAGATCGGTCTGTAGTTCTCTTTCTTTGTGGCATTTTTGTGTGATTTGGGAATCAGGGTAACTACAGCCTCATAAAAAGAGTTTGGCAATGTTCCCTCTGTTTTAATTGTGTGGAACAATTTGAAGAGTATTGATACTAGCTCTTTTTTGAAAATATGGTAAAATTCTGCACTGAAACCATCTGGTCCTGGATTTTTTTTTTGCTTGGGAGACTTTTAATGACTTTTTCTATTTCCTTGGAGGTCATAGGTCTGTTTAAATTGTTTATCTGTTCTTGATTTAACTTTGATATGTGGTACCTATCCATAAAATTATCCATTTCTTTTAGATTTTCCAATTTTGAGGGATACATGTTTTTGAAGTGTAACTTGATGATTTACTGGATTTCCTCATTGTCTGTTGTTATGTCTTCCTCTTCATTTCTTATTTTGTTAATTTGGATGTTTTCTACCTTTTTGTTAGTTTGGATAAGGGTTAACATATCTTTTTGAGTTTCTCAAAGAACCAACTCTTTGTTTCATTGATTGTTCTCTTTGTTTCTATTTTATTGATGTCAGCCCTCAATTTGATTATTTCCTCATGTCTATTCCTCATGGATGAGTTTGCTTCTTTTTGTTCTAGAGCTTTCAGGTGTGCTGTTAAGTGGCTAATATGAGATTTCTCCAACTTCTTTACGTGGGCATTTTGTGCTGTGAATTTCCCTCTTAGCACTGCTTTCATAGTGTTCCATAAGTTAGGATATGTTGTACATTTATTTTCATTGAATTCTAGGAAGTTTTTAATTTTTTTCTTATTTCTTCCTTGACTCATTGGTGATTCAGCTGAGCATTATTCAGTTTCCATGAGATTGTAGGCTCTCAGTAATTTTGTTGTTGTTGTTGAAATCTGACTTAAAGTCATGGTGGTCTGATGAAATACAGGAGGTTATTCCAATTTTTTTGTGTGTCTGTTGAGATTTGCTTTGTGGGTGCTGAGAAGAAGGTATATTCTTTTGTGTTAGGGTAGAATGTTCTATAGATACCTATTGATGACCATTTGAGTCATAACAACTGTTATATCTCTTATTTCTCTGTTAAGTTTCTGTCTGGCAAACCTGTCCATTGGTGAGAATGGGTTGTTGAAGTCTTCCACTATCAGTGTGTGGGGTTTGATGTGTGATTTAAGCTTCAGTATTGCTTCTTTTACAAATGTGGGTGCCCTTGTATTTGGGGCATAAATGTTCAGAGTTATGACTTCATCTTGGTGGATTTTTCCTGTGATGAATATGTAATGTCCTTCCTGATCTCTTTTGATTGATTTTTAGTTTGAAGTCTGTTTTGTTAAATATTAGCATAGCTGCACCAGCTTGCTTTTTAAGTCCATTTGATTGGAAAGTCTTTTCCAAACCTTTTACTCTGAGGTAGTGTCTGTCCTTGAAGTTGAGGTGTGTTTCTTGTATGCAGCAGAAGAGTGGATTCTGTTTTTGTATCCATTCTGTTAGCCTGTGTCTTTTTATAGGCGATATGAGTTCATTGATATTAATGGATATTAATGACAAGTGATTGTTAATTCCAGTTGTTTTTTGTTGGTAGTGTGTGTGTATTTCTCTTCTTTGGGATTTGCTTCTGTGGGGTTATCTATTGCCTGTGTTTTTGTGGGTGTATCTAACTTTCTTAGGTTGGAGTTTTTCTGCTAGTGCTTTCTGTAGGGCTGGATTTGTGGATAGATATTGTTTAAATGTGATTTTGTCTTGGAATATCTTGTGCACTCTGTCTATGGTGATTGAAAGTTTTGCTGGGTATAGTAGTCTGGTCTGGCATCTGTGGCCTTTTAGTGTCTGCATAATGTCTGCCCAGGACCTTCTGGCTTTCAGAGTCTCCATTGAGAAGTCAGGTGTTTATTTTGATGGGTCTGCCTTTATAAGTCACTTGCCCTTTTTCCTTTGCTGCCTTCAATATTATTTATCTATTCTGTATATTCATTGGTTTGATTATTATGTGGCAAGGGGACTTTTTTCGGGTGGTCTAGTTTATTTGATATCCTGTAAGCATCTTTTATCTTCACAGGCATTTCCTTCTTTAAATTGGGAAAGTTTTCTTCTATGATTTTGTTGAATATATTGTCTGTGCCTTTGAGTTGGTATTCTCCTTTTTCTCTTCCTATTATTCTTAGGTTTGGCCTTTTCATGGTGTCCCAGATTTCCTGGACATTTTGTGTTATAACTTTTTTCACTTTTTTTTTTGGTTTTTTGAGACAGGGTTTCTCTGTATAGTTTTGGTGCCTCTCCTGGATCTCGCTCTGTAGACCAGGCTGGCCTTGAACTCACAGAGATCTGCCTGGCTCTGCCTCCCGAGTGCTGGGATTAAAGGCGTGCGCCGCCACCACCACCCGGCATGTTATAACTTTTTTGGCTTTAGTATTTTCTTAACTAATGAATCTATTTCCTCTATTGTATTCTCCACACCAGAGATCCTCTCTTCCATGTCCTGTATCTGTTGGTTATGCTTGTGTCTGCAGTTCCAGTTTGTTACTGAGATTTTCCATTCCCAGCATTCCTTCAGTCTGTGTCTTCTTCATTGCTTCTCTTTCATTTTTTTAGGTCTTGAACTGTTTCCTTCACCTGTTTAATTTTTTCTTGGCTTTCCTGAAGGGATTTATTGCTTTCTTCTAATTTTTTGTTTGTCTTTACCTCAGTTTCTTTAAGAGAATTTTTCATATCCTCTTTAAAGGCCTCTATCATCTTCATAAGGTTATATTTAGGGTTGCTTTCTTCTGCTTCTTCTACGTTGTGATGTTCAGGTCTTGCTGTTGTAGAATAGCTAAGTTCTAGCAGTGCCATATTGCTCTTTATGTTGTTGTATGTATTTTTGCACTGGCATCTACTCATCTCTTCCTAAATAGGTGAAAGAGTGCCTGTGACTGAGGGAGCTGCTCTCTGTCCAATCTGTGCTCTCTGTCTGTGTCTCAGGGGGCCACTCTTGGTCCAATTGCAACTCTTGGTACAATCAGAGTTGGAAGATTGGCAGAATCTGTGTTTCAGGGAGCTGCTGTGGTCTTGGGAAGGGGGTTGGGTATGTTTGTGGGAGGGAGTAGGTCTGGTAGATTTCAGATTATAGGGTCCAATGGGAGGTTTTGATGAGGAAGCCTGCCTGAAGGAGTCTCTTCCCTGATCTCCTGCAACTAGGGCAGTGAGAGGTGGGGATCAGGGGCATGGGCTATGCCTCAGGGTCCTAGAAATAGGACTCTCTGAGTGGAAGAAGAGTCACCCACCTTTTGGTCCAATTAGATCTGGTAGAATCTGTGTCTCAGGGAGCTGATGATGTTGCAGGGGGATGAATGGGTTTGGGCAAGGGAGTAGGTCTTGTAGATTGCAGGGTCCGATGGGGTGTGTTGGTACGAGGCTTGCCTGAAGGAGTCTCTTCTCTGATGGCTTGCAACTGGGGCAGTGATGGGTGAGGGTGGAGGGGCAGGGGTTATGCCTCAGGGCCTAGGTCCTAGACACAGGACTCTCTGGGTGGGAGAAGAGTCATTCACCTCTTGGTCCAATCCTGTGCTGACTATATTTTTAATTGAAATAGAATTACATCACTTTTCCCTTTCTCTTCCCTTCAGCCTCCCCCAACTCAAACCTCTTCCACTCCCTTCTAGTTGATAACTTCTTTTTCTTTGATTATTATTTTTATATAGTATGTATATATGTATGTATGTATTATGTATGTGCATGAAAAACTATATATAAATAGAGCCCAATGAGTCTGTTTTTGTAGTTTGTGAGTATATAGGTTCAGGGATGACTACTTTTCATCAGATAACCAATAAGGGGGCTCATCTCAAGGAGAGACTAATTCCTGTTCTCCCAGCAGTCATTATTAGTTGCCTGTAGTTCTTTGTCCAGGGATGTTAATCTATGAAAATTCCCCCTTCAACATTACTGGATAATTTTTTATGTTAACTTGATGTAGGCTAGAGTCATTTGGGAAGAGGGAAAAATCTATTGAGATAAGATCACATTGTTGATGATTCTACATACTTGAGTCCTAGAACATGGAGAAATAAAGTTGGCATTAACCTGGAAACTTTATTATAAACTGGCAAGCTTTCATATCTCTGAAAGGTGCTATTCATAATCCCAGGGAAGAAAGTACCTATTTTAAGCAGGTACAAACCCTGTGAGCCACAGTACCAGCCAGCTTGGCAACATATGCCCACAGGTACAAGAATGGCCTGAGTGTTATAGGAAAAACCAACCAGTTTCTTTTTTTAAATTTAAAATATAATTACATCATCCCTCCTTTACCTTTCCTCCCTCCTTTGTCCTCTAAAATTCATGGCCTGTTTTCCCTGTACTTGCTACTGTCCTGTATACATACCAACCACTTTCTGATCAGATTTAAAGCCTGCCTCACAAGACGAAACACATACCTAGCATCATAGTTGCATCAAGAACCTATGACTACACAGAACATAGATTGTAGTAGAGAATCTACTACTATTTTTTCTGCTAAATGGACACAATTTTAAATTAGTTCCTAGTGATTTATCACTATTTTCATTGGTTAGTACATCTCTCAAACCTCCCTAGAGAAGCTTTTGTTTTTAGTAGATGATGATGAACATAGAACCAACAACTAGCGCAGGTGTAGAGAGGAAGACACTGCAGCAGAATATCTAACCCTAGATGGGACATACACATTACACACCCTCCTTCAAAGGCTTAGGGTCATCGTGGAAGACAGTACAGAAAGAGTGTAGAAGCCAGAGTGGGTGAATGAGTACTAGGAGAGTGGCTTCTGGACACAAGAGGGGAGCTGCATGTATGGACTCACGGTGGTGTAACCATATGCACAAGGTCTGTGCAAACCCAAGACAGGCCAAATCACAAGATAGAGAGGGGAACTGGGCATGGAATCCCAGCCCTAGCCAAGGAGCTGTTGACAACAGTCAGGCACTGCATAGAGAGAAGGAGAGAAGGGCTCACCTTTCTCTTAGAGTGTAGCCTGTAACAAGTCACCCTTGTTCCAGTGGAAGGCCATACATCCAAGAATATTTGAAAAGAAACATTTGTACACACAAAGTTGGGTGGGAAGGGATAGCGATATATTTAGGTAGAAATAGGAGAGGGTGTTCTATAGGCTTCTTGTATCTTCATAGGCATTTCCTTCTTTAAGTTGGGAAAGTTTTCTTCTATAATTTTGTTGAATATATTTTCTGTGCCTTTGAGTTGGTATTCTTCACCTTCTTCTATCCCTATAATTCGTAGGTTTGGTCTTTTTATGGTGTCCCAGATTTCTTGGACATTTTGGTTCATGACTTTGTTGGCTTTAGTGTTTCCTTCGACTGATGGAACTATTTCTTCTACTGTATCTTCAATGCCAGAAATCCTCTCTTCCATCTCTTGCATTCTGTTGGTTATACTTGCATCCGAAGTTCCTGATCTTTTACTCAGGTTTTCTATTTCCAGCATTCCCTCTGTTTGTGTCTTTTTTATTTTTTCAATTTCCCTTTTCAGTTCTTGGACTGTTTCCTTTGTTTGTTTCATTGCTTTTTCATGATTTTCTTTCAGTGCTTTATTGTTTTCTTCCAGGACTTTAATGTTTTCTTCCAGGACTTTATTGTTTTCTTGGAGGGCTTTATTGTTTTCTTCTAATTTGTTTGCCCTTTCCTCTAGTTGTTTACAGCGTTCTTCCAATTTTCTTGTCTTTTCCTCTACACAAGCCTCTACCTTCTTCATGAAGTTACTCATAAGGCTACTTTCTTCTGCTTCATCCAATTTTTGGTGTTCAGGTCTAGATGTTGGAGGCGAGCTAGGTTCTGGTGATGCTGTATTGCTCTTCATTTTGCTGTATGTACTTCTGCCTTGACGTCTGCCCATCTCCTTGTGGTATTGGTCCCAGGTCCTGGGCTCGTTGCATGAGTTGGCTGTTTGAATCCTGGGACTTATGCAGGGACACTTGGCTCGGTCTGGGAGGGGGGAATGGACCTGCCTGGACTGAGTCTACCAGGTCAACCCCGGTCCTCGGGGGAGACCTTGATCTGGAGGAGGTGGGAATGGGGGATGGGCTGGGGGGAGGGGTGGGGGAGAGGGGGAGAACAGGGGATTCTGTAGCTATTATGTTGAACTGAATGGTGTTGTAAAATAATAATAATAATAATAATAATAATAATAATAATAATAATAGAAATAGGAGAGGGAAGGTGAATGTGATCACAATGTAGTTTACAAAATTCTCAAAGATTAATAATAAGAAAATATGCAATCTTCAAAAATATGACCTTTGGTTCTTTAAGGAGGCTAATTATTAAATTTACAGGCATCACAAGTCTGCCCTCCCAAGGAAAGCATTAGCCTGTGCAATCAAATTATACATTCAGAAGGTGCTCGATCTAACACTGACAGACATTAGGGGAAGAAATGCTTGTCTGGGCTTTAGAATTTTTATATCTTTATTCAATAATCTGATTCAAAGATTCTAGGCTAGATTGTATAATTACCAAAGACTAGCTTAATTTCCTTCCCCAGAGAAGGAAAAAAATAAATAAAGAATGCCATGCAAGCAACAGAAATGGTGTTCAGAACAGGTGCTATTGTAGAAAGGTCCAATTATCCATTATGACTAGGAAATACCAGATTGAAGTTAAATTAGACCATTGTTTCTCAAATTATGATTTCCACTCTGCAGATAATCTTGGTGCCAAGCAAAGGTATAGGACAGACCACTGTGTAAGTCTAGGATGTCTTTTTTAAAAACCAGTATATTCAGAAATGCACTGGACATAAATGGGAGACAAGTGTCAGTGGGAATTAAGTAATTCTAGTAATGAAAATACTATGTTAAGTTTATATGTGGATAAAAGATAAAAATGAATGAAATTTGTCTGGACACACAGCAAGTGTATAGGAGTGTCAGTGTAAGCATGTTCCACACACTGAGTTTTTTTCTATTCCTCTCCCAATTCAAACCTCTTCCACCCCCTTCTAGTTGATAACTTCTTTTCCTTTGATTATTATTTTTACACAGTACGTATAGATAATATATACTATATATAATACAATATAATAAGATTTCAGGATTTCTGCTGTATTTTTGAGAGGCTCTCAAACATTCTCACACTGACGGTACTTTGGTATACCAGTAGGTGTGAATACAGGAACCGTGGCAAAATCAACCTCTTTGTTCTCTTCCAGCTTTGCCATCATTTTTTCCCTTTCTCATTTGATTGCTGCTTGTGTTTAACTATGTTAAAACATGATTCCAGCCATCAATACATTTTCCTGTAACTTAGATGTCTGTTTATCAAACATGTGAGATGAATAATGATTTCTTTGTGTTTCTAATATTACATCAGTTCAGTTTTCCATGTGTTGTTAATTTCTATGGTAAAGTATTGATTGCCCACCTAGATATCTTCCCGTACTTTGTAATAGGCTGAAGTATTCTGGTTATTTGCTATGTGGCTTGTAATCTTTGATAGAGTGAGAGGTGAACTGAATAGAAAGATGAACTTATCTCATGGTTATTACAAATGTGTCCCTTATTAACTCTGTTCATGCATTTTTGTATGTTTTTATTATATAATTACTAATTATTATAGGAAGTTATCTGTTGAAAATTGTGTTTCAATTAACTTTCATGATATTTGTGTTTGTTTATATTTCCTCATGTGTAAATAGTCTCACTAGTCAAATTTGCCAGGATTTTCTTTGTGCTTCTGGATTTTGCTTCACATGCAGAAAGATCTGATAAAGAATTATTCAAGGCATGGAATTTTGTGCTCATTTGGGTCTGTATATGATAATGACTGACGCACATTAGAGAGTCCATAGGCTGGGCAGGGTGACTGTTGCATGTGGAGAAATGCACCTTTGTGTGAGAAACGGACAGCAAATTGGATGAAAGAAAAGGCGTTGGACCAGGGTGAGGTGGAATGTTGTTTGAGACAGTTTAAGCTGTTTACTTATCTGAGCCTTAACCTAATTCTGTACAATGGCTGCAATACAGAGCACTTTGTCAGAGGTACTGCCATTGCTTATTCTTGAAGCTTTGGGTATGTGATCCATGAGAGACGCTGTTTGTGTTTGTGTGTGTATACCTGTATGCATTCACTGGCTTGAAAGTTGCCAGCACATGGAACTAACTCACTATGTGACTGATTCAAACAGGATTATCTTGTGGACCTTCTTTTATACATACAGGATGTCTCATGACACTTGGTGATTTCTAAAATTTTAAGTTGTTAAAATTCCTTTATAGTTTTGTGTGTTTGTCCAGACAGGGTCTCACTATTTAGACCTGGATGGCCTGCAACAATTTATGGAGATGAGGTTAGCCTCAGATCATAGAGCTCTGCCTGATTGTGTGTCCCAAGTGCCAGGATTCAAGGCATATGTCATCAACTCTGGCTAAATTTTTGACAGTAAAAATCAGCACATAGTTTTAAAAGTTTTGAAAGTTGTACTAGTTGTACACAATGCTCTTACCTCCATTCTGTTTTGCACGCGGCTCTACTAATTTGCCTTCTCATTCAATTTATAGGAGGTTCCTTTCTTCACATTCTTGCAACATTTACATGGCTTCTCTTTTCCCACAGGGGTGAGGCAACACTCCATTGTGAGTTGAGTTGCATTTCTCTATGAAAGGTAAGTGATGTGGGATGCTTTTTTCATATACCTTTTGGGTATATGTGTGTGTTGCTGAAAAGTGTAAAAATTTCTTAATTTTGACATTTCTTGTCTTATTAAATTATTTCTTTGTATTTAAATTATTAAATTAATATTTCCTTGTATTTTCAAAGAAATTTGCTGGGTTCCCTTACAAAGATTATTTGAATTGCCAAGCAGTTCATAAGCACCCATTTCTGGATCTTTACTTTGTTATTAGGAATGCCATGTTTTCTTAATCTTGATTCTGTTTTTCATGCATTCTCTGTTATCAGTGCATTTAAAGAACAGTAGTTTATTCCAGTCTTTGCACATATCTCTCAAAAATGCCTTCAGTATTCAGCTGGTCCATGGATTCTGGAGAGGCCATATGATATGGTAGTCAAAGTCTTGCTTCTGAACAGTTAATACAATTCTGATGGCCCTTCAGTCAGCAAGTGAGTGAGCGGGTTCCTTTGTCTGTTGGCTTAGGTCTAGATCTGGGATCCAGTGAGTTGGTCTTGGAATAAATTCACAGAGGTGGGTCTGGGCTCTGAGTGCAAGGGTAGGCCTGGGTGTTAGTTCCTTGGAAGCTGAGTTGGAGCCAGAATCTGCAAGGTATGCTATGGTACACTGGCACCAACTTTGTAGGATTCATCCTGGTGGGTATAGACTTTGTGTCTTCTGAAATAGGATTGGACCTACCTTAAGTCCTCTAGAGCCTGAAGCAACATGTATTGACATAGAGACCCCAAAATGTGTTTACTTTAGTATAATAAAAACTAATAGTTTTTCTAGTGTTAATAAAAACTTGGGAGTCAGAAATTGAGATTAAAAACCTGATAAATCCAAAGAACATTGAAAGAACAATTGGCTGACCCTTCTCTCCATGTTTCCCAGGTTGAATAGCCCTCAAAATCTCTCCAAGCCCCTTTTTCTCTTCCTGTACTTTGCTATTCTTTTCTCTCTCTCCTCCAACATACCTATAGCTAATTCTGGTCAGCCGAGCACTGACTCTGCCCACTGAGTCAAGGTTTGACTTTATTGGAAGTCCTGCAGTGTCAGTATGAACTAATATGCCACAACAGACCAAGGCTTGTATAGAACTAGAGCAAGCATGAAAACCAAGAATGAATGTATAAATGTATAAATTATCAGGTCCTGGAGCCATATGACCTCATAGTCTAAGTATGTGAGTGCTGGACAGCATCTCCAAGAGATGGTCTGAATTCTGAGGACCTGGATTCTGGGGACACTAGAAATTGGATGGGGGGCACGAAGGCATTCCAACAGTTTTTACTGGCTAGTGTTGGTTCTGCCTGGAACTTTAGTCTCTTGGGATATGAATAGACACTGCCCTGGTGGAGCATGGTAAGTCAAATAGGCTTGTATCCGTAATTGCCAGCCTGGTGTTTGATGTCAGGAATGCTGGCCTCAATTGAACAGGACCTAGAGTTTGATGTTGTATGGGTTAATGCAGCTTTTGTTTGGTCTGGAATCTTAGATGGGAGTGGAATTTGCCTTCACAGAGACTAAAGACTAAATCACAGAGGTTTTTCTGGAGGCTGGACCCGTAGGTGCTCAATTGATAACAGGCCTTGTAGAAGTGGCTTGGTGCTGGAGCAAACCTGGAATTTCGTTCTGCAGGTAGACATATGTACTGTGAGACCATGGGGCTGCCCAACAGTAGATTTTCTTGGTGTGTGAAGCAAAGTCTGTGGATGATGATCCCTGCCCATTCCTTCCTCCAAGTCAGTGATTTTCAACCTATGGGTTGTGACCACTTTGAGGGTCTCAAACCCTGTGTGTCAGGTATTTACATTATAATTCAAAACAGTAGCAAAATTACAGTTATGAAGTAGCAGGGAAATAATTTTATGGATAGGGCTCACCATAACGAAGGGTTGTATTAAAGGGTCATGGCATTAAGAAGGTTGAAAACCATTGCTCCAAGGCTCCAAGTGGAAGGTTTCCTTTTGCGCTGTACTTTCTGGGCTGGTCCTTTCTGTTTTATTCAGTGCATTCTTGTTGCTTTCTTAGCTACATTTAGGTGCTATGATCTCCCCCCCTGCTTTTCTTTCTCACCATTATTATTATTTATAGTGCTGGGAATGGAACCCAGGCCTTGTGCATGCTACACACAATCTCCCATTGAGAACTCTATCTCTAGCCCTTACTTGGTTCTCTGGACTCTTGAGAAGTACTGTCCAGGTAGTTGTTATAACTGACGTTTCTGCTCAGGCATGAACATGGAAAACTTCCACTCTGATATTTCACTGACCCCAAGGACTTCTCCTTATAATTTCTATTATTGAAGTACAAATGAAGTTCAGGTTGTATAAAATATATTGCATGCATTATTTTATCTTTATAATTTTTGTATAACATATATAAAACTTTTTACATTAATGTCCTTTGAAAACGTAATTGCTAATTATTGTTAGATCCAACACTTGACTATCTAATAGGTAATTATTTGCTTGTAGCTAGATATTACTTTAAAAAAGTTTTACCATTGTATCTAATGTTGCATAAACTTAAAAAAAATCAAGATTTTTGTGCATTTTTCTTAGAGTCTTTTAAGAGTCAAGTCTTAAGTAAGCTTCTTTGTTCAGAATACTATTAATTTTAATTATCTTAATATATTTTGCAAAATTACTTTTCCAAGTGATTTCACCAATATTTACTTCCCTGAGAAGGCTTATTTACATATTCTGAACAATGATTTCTTAAACCTTTGCCAATTTCATACTTGAATGGTAATATTTCATGTCAGTATTTTTTAATTTCAAATAAAGTTGAGTATGTGTTAATATGATTGTTATCATAATTTCTGGCCTTAATTTATTTTACACTGTATGTGTGGGTATCTGTGCTTATGCGTGTGTACATGTGTGTGTGATGTGTGTGTGTGTGTGTGTGTGTGCACAATCTTGGTGTCAAACCTCACCTTCTACCTTTTGTTCTCTCCTACCTATACTAGGTTAGCCATCACATGAGTTTTGTTTGTCTTCATGTTCCACCTCACCACATTCCTATGGGAATGCTGGGATTGCAGAGACAAATTACTCCATCTGGCTTTATGTGGACTTCGGGGATCTGAATTCAGATTTTTACGCTTGCTCAGCAAGCACTTTACCCATTGAGATCCTTCCGCAGCTCTATTAGGTCCCACAGCGGGGAGAGATAAAGCACATGTGTATGGTAGTGATTGGCCTACTTTCTTCACTCGTACACAGTTCAGTATCCACTGCCCAGGGAATGGTGCCACCCAGAGTGGGCGGGTCTTTGCACATCAATGAATGCAATCCAAACAATCCACCTAAGATGTTCTCAGAGGCCCCTCTCCCAGGTGATTCTAGCTTGTGTTGTGTTGACGGTTAAAGCTGACCATCACACAGAGGTACACTGAAGGATATGGAAGAATTGATCTTCCTTTAGAAGAACAGTATACACTTCTAACCACTGAGCCATCTCTCCAACTTCTTTCCTCCAGTTCTCAGTTGTGATATGTATACTAAACGTCTTGTATTGATCTCTGTCTGGCTTTCTAATTTATCACTAATCAATCAGTATTCCTACTTACTACATACCCATTCTCACTCCAAACATGGAGTGATTCAAACAGGTAGATGAGCTCGAAGTATATCAGGTTCTCTGCCTCTGGGTCATTACCTCAGTGTTGCTGTAATTCCTTTCTTATACCAGGGGCTGTAGAAGATGGCAACAGAGACCTGCCTCCTAACAGAAATGCACTTGAAGAAGTCTTTCCTGATAGACATGGAGTGATTCTGTCTCTTAAATTCTATTTCAATGATAACAGCAAACATCTGACCATTCCTGCCTGACCATCAGGGAATTTCTAGAGGATTTCAAATATATTCTTTCCCAATCAGTCTTATTTGTTGGATTTTTAACAACCAGAATGGAAGATACCATCCATAGATGACAATCTTTCTTCAAGTTACTTCGGAAGTTATAATGTCTACCTGGTTACAGGAGGAAAGATGCCATCAGGAAGTCAGGGGACAGGAAAAAAGCATCATCATATAGAGATGGCAGACTGTGTTTGGATTGTTGTAACATAGGATGGAGGAAGGAGTCAGAAAGCGGGTGCTGCCTTTCCATCTTCTCTCATCTGAGATTGATGAAGTCTCACCATGGCAGGCACCTCAGCTCCAAAGCTTCTGTTGCTAGAGAAATTGCCTCTGGAGTGGCCATTAGACTAAATGTTTAATCTGTTGTTAATATTAATATAAACTTTGTTTTTAATGGCTCCATTGGAATTTTAATGGTGAATTGGAAGAGACTGACTCAGAAAATATTGTCTCATGAAATTTTTACCAGAATCTTCCAGTGCATTTATGTTTGCCATAAAGTGCTCAAGATCTAAATTTATGGGAATCCAGGGTTTATGGTTTACTATGCATAAAATGCATGAGGTTAGGAAATAGACACAGCTGTGCTGTTCCTTCAAGACAACCATTCTTCTCCTATGGTCCATCTTTAATCAAGAGCAAAAGAAACAACAGTATTTATACTAGCTAAGCGCTATGTTTCAAAAGCTTCTATATGTATTTACACTGCAAAAAGTTCTAAAATGCAACATATAACGAAAATAGTATTTTAGCTTCTACAGCATGAAGCTATAAGTAGTTTTTCAAAATGGCTTTATTAAAATAATTTTACAATTATAATCAAAGTCCAATATTGTAACAAGTAACTTGAAGGACTATTTTCAGCAAATTATTTACATAAATACATAATTTTCTTTCTTAGTTATTTAATTCCAGACAGAAGGGGAACATTTAATGCTCCATGAGAAAAGTTATATTTCTTCTCATTATGGTGATTTTCCTTCCATGAAATTAAAAGTTTAGATGTACTCATTTGCTCATATTTTTATCTATATGAATTATATTTTCATGACAAAGATTCTACTTAATTTTCATAAAAAGTTGCAAGTGAGCTCAACAAGATTTAACTCTGGATTGAGATTAGTGAAAGGAGTAGTTTCAAGTAGGTTTTATTTATTTATTTTGTCTTTGTGTGTGATGCATGCAGAGGTCAGAGGACAACTGGTAGGAGTTGGTTCTCCAACACCATGGTGATTTAGAACCCATGTCATCAGGTTTGGTGGTCTGATGGTGCCTATACTCCCCGAGCCTTTCACTGGCCCTCAGAAGGTTTCTATAGTCCTTTCTTTCACCGTCGTGTTCAGTGAGACCCTTCTACATGTCTTTAAGGATTCCTATCTTAAATGTACTACTTCTACAACATCACATTAAAAGACACTAATTTGGATAGTAAAAATGATTATTGGCAGTGTAACTACTCTATATACTGTCAACCTCTCTTGTTTGGATTGACCGCCAATATGATTATGTAACTTGTTCAAAGCCATACGGCTGTTAGGCACCACCTGGAGGGCCAGAGCAAGAGCTCTAGACCTCAGCCCCCTGCAGATTGTACAGGTCCTTCATGAAACAATGTGATGCTGGGTGGATAGCAATCTTTCTCAGAACAGATAGTGGAGGGGAGAATTAGTGGTTGCACATACCTCCAATGGTCTATTTGAGGTTGGGTGATTTTTCTGATTTCCCCTTTAGTTTGCCCTTCCCAAATGTTGCTTTTACATATCAAATATGAATTGTTCCTTCCTACAAAACCCATCTTGGTAAAATGTATTGAGATAGTATAGGGTGCAACTCCCTAGTTTAAAAATCTAAAATGCTCAGATGAAGCTGGTTTTGCCTAGAACATTCCAGGAACCTAAACTCCTGTGACAGGCTGCTGTCAAAATTGGCATAACAAGTGCTTTGTTTCCTGTCCCCAATGGGGGAGAGGCCAGAACTTCCTTCGGCTGTTACACATATACTTATGAAAATATAAATACAAACTTCTAGATCTAGCACAGGAAAAACATTGATCCACACAGAACCTAATCCAAAGGAGTCGAAACATGGAGACTGACTTTACCCAAGTTACTTCCAATGGCCCAGAAATTAGCAAATAGATGTCCAGTGACATCTATAATGTGTGATGTGAGAAGGTCATGGTGTCCCTGGCCAAATATGGGCTATAACAAAATCACCTTAAAGGAGTCACTCATGGGCATCAATAATAAAAAGAAAACACCAGCCTCTTGGTCTCCACTCTGGTGCCTGCCATGAAGCTGACACAGAGGGCAGTGAGTTAACTAGCTGAAAGGCTCAACATTCCTGCCAACCCCAAAGAAGCAGTACTTGAGATGAAATGTGTCTGCTTATCATTAAAAGCCATTGAGGATTCTTCCATCAGTTCCACTCAGTATGAAAGTAATAGGCTTCCTGTTCTCCAGATGTTAATAAAAACGCCATCTTTGTTCATGATGTTTCTGGGTCAGATGACAGCTATGGTTTTTATTTTTCCTTTCTTCTTTCTTGTTCCTATTTGAAAGTTCTACACCTTGGGAAACTGCACACTGGAAATATTATACAAGCTGTCCTGAAATATCTCAGGATATTCAGAAAATGGGGATCTGAGGTGGGATTTATGGCCAGAGTTTAACACATTCTGTTCTGTGATGGAATGAGAACTCTGATGTGATTTAGTCTTTCAATGGGTGCAGCCATGGGGAATGGGACAAACTCTTGTCATAGGGAAAAGTTCTCAGTCCTCATTCTCTGGATGAGTGTGGTTGACGTTGTTCTTGATGAGAAGTCACGTGTGTTTATTTTGTAGCTTGAAATAACCTTTTCCCGTACTCTTCCCTTAACTCCAACAAGATATTTTTGTCAGAAATCACATTTGCGGGGATAAAATTATTTACAATTCATGTTGACTCTTTAGGCAGACTGAATATATTATATAAGAATTGCTTTTAAATAAAGAATGTAGGATTAATTCTAAATGTGAATGACTTTGTGTGTATATATACACATATGTATATGTGTGTGCGTGCGTGCATGCGTGTGTGTGTGTGTGTGTGTGTGTGTGTGTGTGTGTGTGTATGATTGTATTTTTCATTACAGTTGAGTAAAATTCTATTGTGTTTATGTCCCATGTTTTTCCAATCCATTCATCTGTTGAGGGATCTCTAGTTTGACTCCATTTCCTTGATGTTGAGAACAAAAGAGCAGTGGGCATAGATGTGCAAGTGCCTAGGCGTGGTATAGTTATGTCATATGGCAGTTTTAATTCTAGAATTTTGAGGAATTTCCAGACTGATGTCCCGAGTGGCCTGATTCACACTCAGCCACAGTGTGTGAGAGTTGCCCCTTCATCACACCCTTGTCAGCATTTGTCATTTGTGCTCCTGATGGTGACTATTCAGACGCGGAGGAGAGGGAATCTTAGCTGCAAATTTAGTGCCCCGATGGCTAATGGTGTCTACCACTTTTTTATTTAAAAGAAAGTGTTTTTTTTTTTCATTTTCCTTCCAATCCCAGTTCCCCCTCCCTCCTCTTCTCCTGCCACCCTTCTCCCCTCTTCCACCCTCCATCCACTCCTCAGAGAGGGTAAAGCCTCCCTTGGGGAGTCAACAAAGTCTAGCATACTAAGTTGAGGCAGGACCAAGCCACTCCCCGCTGTGTCAAGACTGAGCAAGGTGTCTCACCCCAGGGAATGTGTTCCAAAAAGCCATTTCATGCACCTGGGTTAAGTCCTGGACTCACTGCCAGGGACTCCCCAAACAGATCCTGTCATGTAACTGTCACCCACACTCAGAGGGCCTAGTTCGGTCCCATGCATGTTCCCCGGCTGACAGGACTGAGTCCATGAGCTCCCACCAGCTTGGGTCAGCTGTCTCTGTGGTTTTCCCCATCATGATCTTGACCTCACTTGCTCCTGTGATCCCTTTGCCCTCTCTTCAACTGAAGTCTCGGAGCTCAGCCCAGTGCTTGTTTGTGGACCACTGCATCTGCTTCCATCATTTACTGAATTTAGGTCCTATGATAGATGTCAAGCATTTTAAAAAGTGTTTCCTAACTGTGTGCACTTCTTTTGAGAAATCTCTGTTATATTCTAAAGCCCATATTTTTAAAATATTGTATTTTTGAGAATTTCACACATGAGAATTGTGTTTACATCATTATTGGGATGCCAGCTATCAGATAGTATCTTTTGTATTTATGACTGGGAAATTACACTCATTAAATCCCAACAATATGATCATCTAAATCAGACCAGCAAATGACAACACCAGTTCACTTGCCAACACGAATGGGAGAAATGTCACTGGGCTTTACCCTTATTTGAAGAGCTAGAAGCAACTGATGACTACTGAGAGAGGGAGACTTAGTCTTCATGAATGAGCCCCCCATAGGTTATCCAGTTTCAAGTGGTCAGCCCTAAATATAGCCCAGATTTTTAAAAATTTGGTTATTTCCTTAATGTTTAGTTTTATGGATTCTTTGTATATTTTAGACATTAATTCTCTAATGAATAACTGGGAATTTTTTCCTAGTCAGTCTATGTGCTGTATATTAATTTGCCTTACTGATTCCTTTGTGGACTTGAGACCTGCCTTACGGCAGAAATTTTATACCAGCTACTATAATTCTGTTAAAAGCCCACAGCTGGGGAGGTTGTAGGCCCTGAGATGAGCCTTTTGTTTCCCCTAAGTGGTCATTTTGTCAAATTGTGTTCTAAATGTATGTATTTATACCTATAGATCTAAGCTGCTATTATTATTCTTGGGCAGAGAAACTCCTTTTTGCAGTGGGTGACAGATAGTGAAAAGATACATAACCATTCACAGTGTTGAGAATTAAAGACAGCTCATCCTTAAATGGGACATTTGTATTTAAGCTTCCCACCACCTTGTCCCATGGAGCATCATGGAAGGGGAAGTAGAAATAATGTAAGCACTAGAGGATGGGGAAGAGTGCTCTGAAATGCTGTCTTCTGGATATGAGGTCAGCAATGCACTTATGAACTCACAGAAACTGTGGCTACCTTCACAAGATCAAGAGTTTCAAAATTACATCATAGATGGGTTAGTCTCCAGTCCCTACTCAATACCGAGGAGCTAAAGACAAGTAGATAGTTGCTGGAGGAAGCTGTGGAAGGGAGAATCATTATTTTTGAGTGGGTGATATGTTGCCATGCTCCAGTGGGGAACCCCACACCCATTCACAAGTGGGCAGCATTAATTGGACTTAGTGGGTCATCAAATAAAGAAAAAGGCATGATGAAATTGGCAAGAGTTGTGCTTGAGGCAATCTGGAGGGGAATGGGAGGTGTATGTAATTATATTTCAATGTACATACATATGAAATTCTCAAAAATAACAAAAATTTTAAAGAGTGATCTTTTTATCATCTAATGATCACTCAATGTTAAAGCATTAACATTCAAAGGGGGTGAGGTTTCACAGCCCCACAGCTGTTGTAAAGACAGAGGTTCCTCATGCAGACAAGGTTAGGGGATCAGTGTAGGTTCAGATGCACCTTAACAAACTGCTTGCTTCTGTGGCCCTCAGCTCTTAACATCATTCTTGCTGCAAAATTTGCTATCTCTATGGAAACCTAGAGAGAGAGAGAGAGAGAGAGAGAGAGAGAGAGAGAGAGAGAGAGAGAGAGAGAGAGAGAGAGAGAGAAACAGCCTATATGTAAGCACTGATGTCAGACTCTGACTGAAAAAGGCAGTTCACCTGTTGAGGACAAGATGCTGGGAGCACATTGTCTGAGTGAGTCTTCATGGAAACTAATACACTGCCAACGAAGCCAGAAAAAAAAATCTTGAATGCACTAAGTATTCATTATGTGGAAGAGAACTATCAAGGAACCAAATAGACAAAAAAGAAATCAAATTTTAGAAAAAAAGGACTCACCCTTTACAAAAGAAGTCAGCTGCAAATGCAACTTTCCTACTGTAGAACCATATAATTAAGGTAGCGCACTCACCTCATGTAACCAATTCATTCTCTGACTTTTCACTCAGAAACCAGAGTCACACTGGTTTCTGGCAAGCTGACTGAGTTTCTCCTTTAAATAAACACCCAGGGAACACTCTGTGTACAATAATTATTCCACTTGCTGTTTAAAAAAAGTAACTCCATCCACATTGAAAAAGAAATCATTGCAATGGAGAAGATAGAATTATTCTGAATGGGTAAACTACTGAGTTGGATAGGGTGGTTTTAATTCTTGGAGTTTACACATCACTTTAGTGATATAGGAGAATTTGTTCATCCAATAGCACTCACAAGAGCCTCCTTCCTCATTATCCACCATGTGTTTGCTGGACCAATAACTGGAACATGTGAGTTCAAGACAAGAATTTGACTACATGACTACATGGAGGGGACTCAGCTGAACAGGGATCAGAAAGTGCAGTCTGATAGAGTTGGTTTTGCTCCATTTATCCACACTCACTGCAGAACTCTGCTCAAATGTCATCTGACACAGATCCCAGAGGGTTCTTCTGAATCTCATGCTATTGGAGCCTCTGGTCATACTGAGAGAATGGAAGTCAAAGGATTTTTAACAGTCCTCAATTATAGGTGGCAGTTCATGTCATATCCCATAACCAGAAGATCAAACAAATGGAACAAAAGGACAAACTCTCCATGTTTAGTTCTAAGTAAGTGAGACTTGAATTACTCTCCGTAAGTTTCTGATTTGAAACTGTTCTAACACTATCCCTTTCATTTAAAATGTGGATATTTACAGTCATATCAGGAAAGGAAAGGATCATTCAAGAACATTGCTTTTTCTCTTTCATGCTCAGACTAACTATAAATACAATAACCTAGTATTATTATAGAATATATATATATATATATGTATATATATATATATATATATATATATATATATATATATATATATTCCTCCTTCCCCAAATTGGTTTTATTTTTTCAATCATTGTGTGAGTAAATGATTTTTCTCTATATGTTTTTTTGTTTTTGCATCTTCCTTATGCAGTGGCTAAAACATGAACTTAAATCTTGTTCTATTTAGACTAGATGGATCTGGAAGATCATATTCACTTCAGCAAGTTGAGATCAATATTTCTTACACAGTAGCAAATGAGATGTCCTAAATTACAGTTCCTCTCCACTTCATCTATCTCATTGCTAATGGGCACAAGATTATGGATAGACAAGAGTTTGCTATCAATATTTGGGCTATATGAATTATTTAGTTTTATAGAATAAGAATTATAACTACCCTTTTCTCAAAATTTGAATATAAGCAAATCAGTCAGCCATTGCTAAGAGCCAAAACACTTTGGAACCAATGTGCTTGATGTTCAGCTCCTGCATATATAATGTTAAAAAGCAATAAAATAATACAGCGATAGAACAAAAGCATATTGTATAACACCTTTTCCTTTCTTAACCTTTTAAACAAATTCTAGACAAAATTACTGGAGATCATATCCATGAAAGCTCCTTTGATTGTTGATTGCATACTCATGTAAGAAATTTTTATGATATGTATTTATTGCCTTGATGAAACAGAAGGATGCTTATGCTCTTGTTTGCTTTGGAATTAAAAATAATGGTGGTCCTGTTGGTTCCTGTAAAGCAGGGAAACAGAGGAGGCCCTTCAAGGAATGAGTTAAAGTGTAGATTTAAGTTGCAGAGTCAATCTGTTGAAGACATGACAGAGAAATCTATTGAATTGGAAATGTAACCTCAATTCAGCAAACTATGGTTGTATTTAATTCCTTGTGAATACTCCAAAGTAAGAGGAAGTGAGGAGGGAAAGTGAGGTTTGCTGAATGAAGTCTGAACAACAAAGCTTAATGAGATAAAAGGGAAGTCTACAGAGGGGAGGGACCAGCAGTGATGTGTTGTCTTTGGTACTTAATATTTGAATTGAGACTGTGCAAACTTGTAAAAGTCATTTCTTCAGAGTTGCTATAGCAATGAAGCAGTGTGGACAATTGCAGCCAGGAAACATCTGGGTTTCACTACTATTAGGCAGCATTGAACTGAAGGGAAGAATTCAATAATCATCTCCAATAAGGCAGACATGGAGAAGGATGTCTTGTGTGGGTCAAGAAGACTTAATGAAATCATTACCTGAGTCAGATTTCAGATGCAGTCTTAGAATAAAAGAAGAAACAATTCTCCACGGAGTCTGTTTGTGCTAATGGAAGTACTAGACTCTAACTTTGGTATGTGAAAGGTTTCTTTACAAAAATCAATCATTTGACTTCCTCGGTTCAGAGATTCCCATTGCAAGACGATCAGAGTTCGGGTTTCTCTGGGAAGCTTCACAGGAGTTTAATAGATGCAAGACCAGAGTGGAGCGAGCACATTGGAGATGTGTGAAGTCCAAGACATTACTGGACTCAGCAGGGGGCTTGCATGCATGGTGTGTGTGCTTCTGTTGTGCAGAACTCTCCTCTAATCCAAACTACCACCATCTTCATGAGTTCAGTTGTGACTGCTTGCAAAAGATCATCACAGCTGGGCTTTTAACTGCTGATGTTCCCTCACAGAGGAAGGGCATGAGGAGGGTCATTGACTCTCACCTTCAAACCAGTTGTATTGTATACAGTTTGGCTCTAATTGCATATGACCTTAGGGTCTCAGGGAGGGGCTGATGTGTATAGGGCAGGGAAGACCAGGGGAATGGAGCTTCATGTAAGCAGTCATTGGGGCACCATCATACATGTTGAGTGTAGACCTTTCAGTGCAGCTGCTTAAGTTCAACCAAGCTCCAGCCAATAGTCCCTCACCATTGCTCTACCAGTAAGCCTAAAACAAAGCAAACACAACACAACACAACACAACACAACACATTGGTTCTCCAGGGTTGATGTTGGTGGAATCAAATGTTGTTTTGAAGTTGAGACCTTCTGAAGTAGGGGATAGACTTTGTCTAGTCCACCAACACCCAGATAGAAAATTCTCACAACAACTTCAGAAATAATTGCTGGGGCACAATGTCTTTTATACTTCTCAATATTGGCCATCTTCATTTTGAGATCTTATGGTCATATAAGTTGGACCAACTGTCACTTAATTCACACTTTAGTTTGGCATCTTCAACCACTTGCTAAAGCTCAGACAGTATGCTTTGTGATATATGCTTCTAGAAACGTATCCCTCTTGTTAAGTGTATGAAGGAGAAGGTGCGTTCTTAGTTTTGCGTCCATATAGAAAGTTGATCAACATCTCCTCCAAAGTATTTCTGAAACAGAGCCAGATATCCTAGATGGTTGTGGAGGTGACTGTTGGGTTCTTCTTGCTAGTAATTTGGTGTGAGGAGTGGCTAGTGATATAGATATTTGTAAGCAAAATCATAAGTCAACACTCCACACATGATTATAATTACATGTTTGAAGCAGGTAAAAGTCTAAAATTTGGCCTTTTTATCTCCCTCTATAAATCTGTTTTTGAAGTGTCTGGGCCATTTTATCATGCTCTTTTTCCTAGTTAAACATGTGATTTTGCCTCTAATAGGGAATTATTAGATAATTAATGGCTCAAGCTGAATGCTTTTCTAGAGGTGTGAGTCATGCTTGGAGACTTTCATCAAAAGTTTCCCAGGCTGGAGGAACTGAGCACTGAAACTCAAGAGACTGTCCAGTAATGATGGAGATATGTAGCTAGTGGTCAGCTAGACCCTGTTGTCCTTGTCATTGACCTACCCTGACAATTTCTCGAATTTGTGGCTGGAAGACTGGAGTCATGGTTCAGGTGCTATTATTCATCCCTGTCAATAAAACATTTGCTTCCCTTGAGTGACTTACTTTTTATGTCAGTCTTGGTCTTCTCTTATGCTAATAGAGTTTCCTGGAGAAGATTTGGCAATGGGCTGGATTTTAAATTAATGGCTCTGTCTATGAAATGGGAGCAAGTAGATATATAGGAAAAGTTGCAAGGAGTTTAAGATTAACTTGAAACTCTCTGAAAGAAATTGAGGAAAGCAGTCACATTAATCCCAGAGCTCTGTGAACTGTACAGTCCTGGTTTCTAGAGAATGTGCCCAGCACTCTCGACTACCCCCTGAGATGCTCCTTCACACTGCAGGGCCACAGCTGTGCAATTTGATTTCCTAATGCTTCCTTGACCTCTTGACTTCAGCAACAGACAGGCTAGAGTACTCAATGAGCACACCAGAGGCCACTCCATAAAGAATGAGGTCCTGCAAAATTACTGGCCTCTCTGCAATGGTATATCCTAATAATATTTGTAATAAAATGGGCCAGGATAATTTTTGAGTGCACCAAAAAAGAAACATATTCAAAGTAGTCAATAGATAAGCGTACAGGCCTGAAGGCTTTTCAATTAATTAATCTTGTCAGAAAACTTCAAAGTTCACACAAGGAACCAAATAACCTTCTAATGGGCTCTTATCAATCTTACCAAATATCCAAGATAGGAGTTATGAAATTTTCTTTTGCAGAATGGTATATAGCACCTGCCATTTGGGTGGGTGGGATATTGTGAAATAACAGCAGGAACCAATGCTATAAAGGTTTCAAAAAGGTCTTTGAAGTCAGACTATCGCGTTGTCAATTCCAAGTTACCTACTTGTTTGAGCAACACACTTGGTTGCGCTGTTCCTTCTCCACTGAGATGGGGAAACATAATAACACTTAGAGTATCAGCTGTTTAGAACATCAGAAATTTAGAATAGTACCTCGCAATGAGTGTTAGCTATTACCAATAAAGGCACCACATCAGGGCTCCTATATTCAGATCATTACACAAAGCAGGGCTGGGACAGGAGAGCCCATTAGATAGCAACATCACTGAACACCTGAGTTTGCAACCATTTTTCTGTCCCTGAAGTAGGAGCTTGGGAGAGGATCTTTTCCCAGCTGGCTCATTATGATTTGCTAAAGTCAAGAGTAAGTCCCCTGTCTTATCTGGGTATAATTTTAGTTTGTTTGAAGTAAGTAGCAGGATGGAAATTTAGGAATACCAAGTGTGCAAGAAACCACTCACAGAATTATTCTTCTTTATATTCTCTATTCCCTGTAGCATTGCATAACACTCAGACATCATCATGTTGGGTTTATCCCACTGTGGATGAGGCGAATTCTTTCAAAAGTTTATTGGATGTTTCTTTCCATTGTGTGCAAATACCCATTGATAAATTTGTCTGCTGTAGTGATAATTCTGAGTAAACTGTTTTCTCACTTTTTTTTATTCCCAAGGACAGAAATAAGTCGGCTTTGATAAATAGATTCCTGTTTTAAAGGCTAACATTGAAAAGTAAGTTGGCAGGATTTTTGAACTTAGGAGGCTCAGAGGAAGTTTGTAAGCATTCTATCTGCTACCACATGAGATGTACATCTCTGAGAAACGGCACCTACCAATCTCATTACAATTTTCTTGATAACAAAAGTTAACTGTTACAATGTATTGCTTCCTGGAAGAAAGGAAACCATCAGTGTGAATGTAGTTAGAGTTGAGGAGTACCAAGGCCATCAGGTGCAATTCCACTAAACTGCTTTTCCTGTACTTTCTTGCTAAAAGAGTTGTGGTCTGAGTTCTAGTCAGAGAAAGGCTCTCCTGCTTGGACGGTGGGAGAAGGGCAGCTGCTCTGCCTCCAGCAAGTGAGAGCAGGAATGCTCATCCCAGCAGACAGCTGTGGGCCCTTCACAACAGTTTTGAGCTGTCTACCTATGATTCCACAGAGGTGGTGAGCTGAAGTTCTTTAATTATGTACGTATTGATGGGGGTACCACATAATATTTTAATGCATTTGTGTACTATGTGGTGTTTAAGTCATGACATGCCTGTTTCTGTTTTTACCATTTCTTTCTGTTTTTTTCAAAGATTTGTTTTATGTGTGAGTATTGTGTCTGCATATATGACTTTATGCCAGAAGATGGCATCAGAGCCTAATATAGACAGTTGTGAGCCACCATGTGGTTGCTAGGGATTGAACTCAGGACCTCTGGAAGAGCAGCAGCCAGTGCTTTCTGAACTATCTCTCCAGCCCCTTAGTATTTCTTTATGGTGAAAAAATTCAGAATATTTTCTTCTAGATTTTTGAAATATATTATATATTATTGCTGCAGTTATGTAACTATAACTTGTTATGTATTTATTACATTTTCTTCCCCTTTCATTTTTCTTTATCGTCCAATCTCTGGCAGCCACCAATTTACTCTCAATGTCTATGAGATTATTTTTTAATGTGCACAGATGATGGGATCATGCACACATGTTTTTCTGTGATTGGCTAATTTCATTTAATACAATGATCTTTGCTTCCATTCATGTCACAAATGACATGATTTCATTCTATGGCTGGGTAGTAGTCCATGGTATATGTA
Source organism: Peromyscus maniculatus bairdii (assembly GCF_049852395.1). Taxonomy (NCBI): domain Eukaryota; kingdom Metazoa; phylum Chordata; class Mammalia; order Rodentia; family Cricetidae; genus Peromyscus; species Peromyscus maniculatus. The sequence goes on along the minus strand of NC_134853.1, from coordinate 64,667,795 downwards.
TCATATTTTCTTATTGGTTGACAGATATGTAAGCTGTTTCCAATTCTTGCTGGTCATGAACAGTACTCCAAGAACATGGGAATTCAGATATTTCTTTGATCTACACACTTAATTTTCATTGACTACATATACAGTGGTAGGGTTGCTGGATCATACAGTAATTCCACTTTTAATTTTTTTGGGGGGATTCCACATTATTTTCTGAAGAGGCTCTATTAATTTGTATTGTCACCAGTAGTGTTCAAGCACTCCCTTTTCTTTACATTTTCATTAGTGTGTGTTACCATAGACGTTTAAAAAAATGATGGCCATTCTTACTAGGATGAGGCAATATTTTATGTCCCTGATAGTGATGCTGAGCCTTTATCACAGGCATGTGGGCCATTTGTGTATCTCAAAATAGACATTTTGAGAAATGTCTCTTTAGGTCAGCTGCCCATTTTTAGTTGGGTGATTTTATTTTTATTTGCTATTGAGTGTCTGGAGTTCTCTTGAAACAAAACAAAACAGAAGACAGCAGAACATAGTTAATGGTTTCCTTTCAAGGCCCTTAGCATGCTCTTGCTCTCAGGGTACCTTAAGAAGCTCCCAAGAGAGTAAGAACTGAAGGCTTTCTTTACAAAGAAGAATAAGGTAGCCAGGAGGATTTAGTGTGGTAGTGGTGAGAGCAGTGTCAGTTTCACTGAAAATCACATGTATAGTATAGTATAGTACATGTATCACCAGGTCCCACTTAAAATGTCATTTTCCTAATGAAGGCTGCCATTCATTCACCACACTGGCAACCTCAATTCCATGATCCCCCAGGACTCCTGCTTTGAAAACACTTACTTGTGACCAGGAAATCACAAGTGTCAAGCCTTCCCCCTCAGCAATTCTGTATCCTCTCTGGCTGAGTACCAAAGTTTTCCTATTACCCCCCCCCCCCCCCCCCCGCACACCCTCCCACCCCCCCCACCCCCGTCTCCAGCATCTTGTGTCTCGAACGTGGTAAGAATTTGTGGGGAGTTAAGAAAAAGAAAGAAAAGGAAGGTAGAGAAAGTCATTGTTTGTTAATAGCTGTGATGACTACAGTAATTAAAATGACCCTGTTCTTCAAGCATTCCTTCTTTAGTGATGGTTAACAGGAAACTTCTCATAGCAAAGAAGTAAGCAGTGATGACACCTGCCTGTTTGCAAGGCACTGCAGATGAGAAAGGAGAGAAACAGCATAATCAGCAATTAACCCACCAATGTTTCTACAAAACCTGTATGTATGCATGTGTGTCCGTGTGTCCGTGTCCGTGTCCGTGTGTGTGTGTGTGTGTGTGTGTGTGTGTGTGTGTGTGTGCATGTGTGTCTGTGCAGAACATACATGTACTGCTTATATATTTCTACTTATATACAGAATGTATATTTTAAGAGTCAGAATACAGGAAGTATGATATGAATTCTCTTGTAGAAATGGCTGCATAAATAGACTGAAACAATGGCAACATCAATGGATATGTTAACTTTTCTTTCCTGTTGAACCAATGAGCTTTTTGGGTTGATACAAAGAATATTGGGAAGTAGTTGCTTACTGGAGCACGGGGACTCAAAGACAGTGGTTATCACAAAGTTCTAACTGTATCCAGCATGGGATACAGCATATACGTACAGAGCAACAGGAACACACCGCACACCTGTCGGCACATCTACTACTTTAAAAGCATCCTATCTTGGTGATCATTTTGTCAAATACTCTTCAAGAACTAGGATCTGAGTTTCTTCATTTGATTTAAGCATACTGAATCCTGTCAGTTTTAGGGGTTTCTTGAAGATTTTTTGAGGTGTACATTTTCTGACTTAGTTCCTGTACAAGACACATGCCTTCAGTCTCCAGGAAACTGCTACATAACAGCACATTCTTCACGTTTCTGTGTTTTATCTTCATCATGAAGCATTTAGGGTTGCATAAGTATAAAAAATTCTAAGAAAATTTTCTTACATTTCAACATCTTCAGAATTTCCCCCAATATAAATTCTAAATGTATTCTAAGATTTGAACATTACTGAAAAGCTTTCATAACTTTCTTATGTTGACAATTAGTCTTGAGAGACAGTAAAGGCTTTTTTTCATGTGGTACATGGTAAACTTTCTCTCCTGTATAAAAACTTTGATGTGTTCTCAGGGTTATTTTGTGGCAAAGATTTCTTGCATTTAGTATATTGTAAGGTTTCTCTTGTGTATAAATACTCTAATTTCTTCTAAGAGATGCGGGCACAGGTAAAAGATTTTTCACATCCAATACATATGTAGATGTGTTAACTTTAAAGGGAGAAACCTAGACAAAGAACTACAAGCAACTAATAACTGCCAGGAGAACAGGAATTAGTTTCTCCTAGTGGTGAACCCCATTCTTGGTTGTCCAATGAAGAGTGGTCAGCCCTGAAACCATATACACACACAATAAACTTAGACTCAGCAGGCTGTATTTATATACATTTTTGAACAAATACATACATAACAACAATAATAAAAGAAAAAGAGGCTATCAACTTGAGACTGAGTGTCCTGGCAGGAGTTATAGAGTAGGTACTTGGGAGGGGCTTGAGGGAGGAAAGGGGGTGCTATAATTCTATTAAAATTAAAAACATTTAAAAAGTAAGTATATTTGAAGAAAACAAAAGTCATTGATTTTTCTAGTCAACAAATTCTAAGATGAAAACTGTTTCCCTGGTCAAGTCTCCAATCATGTTATAAAATGTTTTCTTGTTAAGCTTATTAAAAGGCACAGCATTAGATGTCAGATTTATTTTTATTTAATTATTTTCCTTGTTTGGAAACATTTTAAAGTCAATTATACAGTTTTCTAATAGGGCAAAGTAGCCATGTCAAGTGTATAGTTCTGAATATTGGCCAGTGCACGCAGGCATGAGTAGCCACCACCATGATTGATATCAGAAAACCTTCATCACCCCAACAAGCCTTTGTCCCCGTTTCTTTGGTACCCCCTTAAAATCCCAGAAATCCTTTATTCTGTTCATAAAACAAAACTAATGTCTGTATCTGTGAGTTTTATTAATCTGAAAAATAGTTATCGTAAGTGTTGTGAAGCTCTAGGGGGGGGCGGAGAGAGAGAGAGAGAGAGAGAGAGAGAGAGAGAGAGAGAGAGAGAGAGAGAGAGAGAGAGAGAGAGAATAAAGTGAATCCAAGGGCAGATCTCAAAGAACCATTACAGAATGGCTCAGACAAGGCACTTACTTTGAATGTACTGCAAAACAATAGTGAAGTTCAGCCAACACAGTTGAAAAGCTTTGAATTCTACTACACCATTCTTTCCCATAATCACACTCAGTCATACCACCTCTTCCTTCTGATATGAACCCTGGGAATTCAGGAGCTTAATTTTAGTGCTGGGTGACTTCTACTCCCAGCAGGTGAGTGCCTGTCACAGAATTCATTATAAACGGCTGATCCAATAGGAGCTATAACAATGTCTTCTTCCTTTGAGATGAAATTATGTTTTGATTTTCCGGCATTCATCATCCATAAGACTTTCTGGATGACTTAATTTCTACATGGGTTTGTATGTTCAGCAGGCCAATCACCTCACTTTGATTCACTTGCTAAGGTGTGGGCATCAGCCAATATTCTCTTAAAGATGACCAGTTGATCGGAGGAGCATGGAGAGATAGTGTGATGGACCCCTGTGGAATCATTGCTGGCTTGTGGGAGAGCAAAGATGTCTCATGCCAAATTCAGTCCCATTCATCCCATGCATAAGAATTGGCAGAGTCATTATTTTCACTTTCTGCCATGGTGTAAACAACACAAGCCAGAGAGATTAATTGGCCGGTTTCTTTAAAGAATGAGAAACCATTGAAAAATAGTCCATGTTTATTAATTTACAGTGTCACAGCAACCTAGAAATTAAAAAACAGAGCTTGCACTTCTCCTTTTGTACAAATAAGAACAATAAGTTAGAGAATTGGGATATCAATTATGTAAGTACAAACAGTGATGAATTGGAAGACCAGTAGAGAGTGACTGAGAGAGAGGTGGGATTCCAAAGTGCTTTCCCAATCGGAGGAATGGAGAACCTTAAACACTGATTAATACAAGGCCCCAGCAAAGTCATAGCAGAGTCATACCAAACAGACCTTTTGGGGGATAGAGCTGCCTCCCTGTTTCCAAGTGGGCCCACTCCATAAATATTTTGGCTGAAATTTTCACTGTTGGGCAATAGGGAGTGTGGTTACATTGACTACCCGTGGCTCTTCCCTACTTACTAACTTATCTATATTCTCTTGTAATGTGCTTCAGTATATCTGATTCATTTTAGCAATGTGTCACATATGGCAATTTGCCAAGTCAATGACAGTTTTATAGTATTTTAGTTAACATTCCACTTACAGTTCACTAAAAGACTGCTTTGCTATTCCTATACCCACACTATGTGCTAGCTTTAAAATACCAAAATATTTTTTCAACTAGTTAAGCACCTCATAACATTACAGCTTCCAGAGCTGTTCCTTTCTGTCAGTTTTATGTTGAGGGTCTCTGAGAGAGAGAAGAGAGGGGGAGAGGGAGAAGGAGAGGGAGAGGGAGGGGGAGGGAGGGAGGGAGGGAGGGAGGGAGGGAGAGAGAGAGAGAGAGAGAGAGAGAGAGAGAGAGAGAGAGAGAGAGAGAGAGAGAGAGAGAATGGCCAAATTTCAGAATTGGTTTGGTTGACAAGGTAGTCTCATGCTGTTTAATGTTATAGCTCCTTTTGATGGTCTGTGTGGATGCGTAACTTTGAAAATAGGTAGAGATACTAGAGGCCACACAGTATTTCTATCTGTCTTAATGATTTCTTATTTTCCTCTGGTTTAGAGAAAGATATGTGGTATATAGGTTTTAAGAAGACATTACATATTATTTCTTTATTAATAATGCAGTAGATAACAATTCTATTCCCAATCTGGCGGCTCTTTCTCATATTCAACATATAGGTCTATAGTTATTATTTGCCGTTCTGTTTCTTCAAAAAGTTGGGAGTGGGTCTTCCGAGCATGGATGTGCCTATCATGAAAATCTGTGAGGACTTTTGAAGTCTCTTCATTTATGTCAAACTATTACTAACACAAACATCTTAAGAAAAGTGAAATCCCTCTACAGAGCAATATACAAAGAAAAGTAGTGCCCACTCCACTCTGCTCTCCAATAACACTTAACCATCAAAAATAAGTCAAAAGCATAAAGCACACCCATAACTGTGTGATGAGTGATATGGCGCACAGTGAAAATGAAAATGAAGAATATAATGAAAATGATAAGAATATCAAGAAGACTCTTAATAAGGTAGGAATTGGCATGGTATCATCAGCAGTAAGACACTTTGTATAAATTCCTAAAATGATACCTTTCTCTTTCCAGTAGGCTGAAGCTCTAGTTGGGAACAAGCAGTTTACATTAAAAGGTTGTGCACTGCAAAGGTCATGAACGTAATGAGAGCAGCCTCCCTGGGCTGGCAGATTCGTATTCTGTGGTGGCTGCTGAGTGTCAAGGTGGTGATTGGGTTGCATTAAGTAGCCATTAGGAGCTATTGAGAGCTCCTGAATAAGGAATAGATTTGATGTTAAGTTTTATTGTGCTATAGTATTCTGTAGCAATATGAAGTCTAGATTAGAATAAAGAATGGAAATGTAATACTCAAATGCCAAGGTATTCCATTAGTCCAGGAAGAGGGTATACTTAAATTGGAGAGCTAGAGGTGAGGAAAAAAATGAGGAAAGTGATAAAGAAAAGTCCAATAGTAGCAAAAGCTAATGACTAATACATAACTGAATTTGGGAGAAAGGATAGGGCTAGTTCAGTTGCCTAGGAGATCGATTACTTTATGATGACATTAAAAGATGATGAAAAGAGATGAAGGTCACGGAGGAAAAGAAATGAGGATGGATTCAAACTTTTTAAAATCTATCAGTTTTTATTTGTTTGCTAGGAAGTCAATGGAACAAGACTGATTGGAAGTCAGGAGAGAAATGGCAATTAGATACATTTTGGAGCCATTAGTATAATTCATCTTGAAAAAGTACAGGAATCAAAATGGGTGAATTAGAACATTTTCTAGAAAAAAAAGGAAAGGACAGAATGGGCAACCTTGTTTGCAGGCGCAGGGGCTCTGATCACTCTGTGGAGAGTGCTGTTCTGAGAGAACAAAGCCAGGAGCAGAAAATAGAGACGAAGCTTCTACAGTCCTGTGACCTTCTTGCCCCGAAGAAATGTCTACTTTGCCCTCTGAGGTTATTCAAGCCCTTTAACAAAGAATCCCTTTGGAGACAACTGTTAAATTAGCTTGAAGAGAATTGCAATAATTTCTAAGTAAGGAACCTTGGCTACGACGGCACTGAAAACTCTGAAGTGGTCTGTAGTGTTTCCTTCTTATTTTAACAATTTATTTTCTCATTTATTTAATGTTCACTAAGTGTCCTCTGTCTGAGGCAGTGTGACAATCTCTGCAGACAAACTGGATACTGATTAGGAAGGAGAACTGAATGCAGGAGTTTTTCAGCGTCTAATGGCAATGACAAGCCTCAACTCATGAACAGACAGCATCCCCAATGGCTTGTGTGCTTGTTGGCAGTCAGAATAGACTATTCTAGAAAAATATCATTGTGAATGGTGCTGACTGCTCAGAGGTGTTTGGAATGACAACTCTATACAAAACATATAAAATTAAACATAAAAGCGGAAGTTTGACCACATGTGGCACGGTATCCAGAAAGCTCACACTAGGCAGCTCCTCAGGACAGTAGGTGTATGTCAGTCACACATGGATCCCGTAAGCTGGAAGAAGACTTTGTTCCTGGTTCTGTTGAGTAGAATGGGATTAGGGTATCATCTTGGCAGCAAAGGGCTCCCTCAGCACCTTGAAGAGACAGAACTGAAGCTACTAGTCTCAGCTCTGTGAAAGATTGCTGTGAGTCAGACTTTTCAGAGTAAGATGGATATATCAAGTGGCTGAATTTAAATTTCATTTTTGTCAATATACTTTCACATATATGTGTGTGAAAATGCCACAATAAAACCATTATTTTGTAGTTATGCTAACTTAAAAATAAATAAAAATAAAAGCCAAAATTTTTTACTATCTCTGCAATAAAAGGGTAGACATACCATGAAAGTGCAATTACTAAGTTTTAAATACTGAAATAGAATGTAAAGGAAAACGATGAAAATTATACATGTTACTTCATACAAGTATTCATGAGCAAACAATAAATCTACATTAAATATCTTTCATACTGTTCACATGCTCAGCATGATGCCTGTAAAGTAAGAAGGAACATAAATTTGGGAACCAATAATCTAGTATTAAACAAATAATTATTTCAAAATGATCTTGGAGTGGCTCAATGGCTTAATGTGTAAAGTCACTTAGACCTATCCTGATGACCTGAGTTTTATTGCTGGGACTCACATTGGTGGAAGGAGAGAACTGACTCACACATGTCATTCTTTGACCTTCACACACACACACACACACACACACACACACACACACACATACACACACACACACACACTCACCACTGGTACGTTTCTCATAAAAAGTTAAAAACAAAAATAATTATAGCATTAGCATTATTCGGTCAAAGAAGCCATGTTACACAGTTCTTCATAGTCTTCTCTTCAAAGCTCTTGTTTGTGCTAGGTAGTAGATCTTAAGTGTACACTGGCTTGCTATTTGTCCATCCTGACTTGAAGTCTTGTGAAGTCAGGGGAAAGGTGAGCTCAGGCCTTTCCACCTAGCACCAGGGGGAAGGATGAGGAAGGCATGCCTTCTACCAGACTGCTAAGGAGAACAGTGCAGAGAATGGTAGGAGAGAAAACAAGTATTTCATACAGTTTACCTCCCATTGTCCTTGGGGAAGAATGAGAGTGTAACAAGACTGTGTACAGCAATGATTTTCGGAATTATAACATTCCCTCTAGGAAGGAGCAGGAGGCTCATGAGACTCAGGGAGAAAACAAACTCTACATGTCTGAGAAAGCAGAAACTTAAATGGCTCTGCAAGGCTGCTTTCTCAAGGTTACAGAAGCAGAGAACAACTACTATGGGAGGATCCTAACCCACTGATCTGCTCAGGGATTAGCTCTGCTGCCTGCAAGAGGGTCTCCGTACAGTCACAATGCCTCCTACTCTGCACAGAGCTTGAGGATGCCGCATTTTTGAGTTGTTATCTGTGTTGAAGTGAGCTTTTGTGGTACAGCTGCTTCTGAGTCTCTCTGCTCTTCTAAGCAACCCTACACACATATTCGTGAAGGAGCTCCTGTGAACACATTGGCTCATCAAGTCAGACTTTGGTGTAGTTGTTACTTTGCTCTCTCATGAATGTCCTGTTAGGGGCAAGTTGACACGTGTTTTGTGCCTCCCAGAAGCCTCACACAGTGCAAAAGTAGAGAGGTACCAGTTTAGATGAGCAGGAAGAACAACAGTTGTAGGGCTGGTGATCTGTGGGGCCTGCGGTCAATACCTGGGGCTTCAGCCCATGCCACCTTCACAAGATTGCACGTTGGTGCAGTCATTACTCTATTTTACGGCAAAATGCCACTGAAGTACAGAGACATTTTGTCAAATTTCACTCCTAGCCAAATTTAAAGAAGTACATTTCATTGTCACATCACTCATGCTGAATGATGAACATTTTATTCATTTGTTTTTGTTTTTTTCTGGTTCAGTAATCAAATATATCAAATGGCAGATTCATTTCAGTTTTGGGTTGTTGTTATGGTTTGGATATTAAGTGTTTTCTGAAGAGCTGTGTGTTAGAGACCTGATTGGCCACCTGATGATCCATCGAGAAGTTGTGGAATCTTTAGATGGTGAGGCCTGAAAGAAGGAAATTGAATCGTGCTCGGTGTGCACTTGAGTGGAACTTTGGCTTCCTAGTTCCTGTTCTCCATCTGTTTGCTTTCTCACTGACATGGGGTATGCAGCTTTGCTCATAGCTCCTCCTCCTCTCTCTAATCACAGGATTTTAAACAATGGAGCCAACCAGCCCTGGCTGAAAACTGTTCAACCTAAGCCAAAACCAACCATTCTTTTATTGTGAGTAGATTTTTTTTTTATGTATTTTGATCCAAGGATGGAAAACTAACATAGTTTAGGATAGTTTCTATTTTCACATTTAGAGGTTATTTGCACTTTTCCACATATAAAATATTCTCTCTTTGTTTTTAATCTGCACATAACACTTTTCCTTTTTGGTCCCCAAGATCTCTTGTACTCATTTCTTAAAATGACAGTTTGATGATGAAGATAAGAAATTACTAATCTAATGCTTCCATGGAATGACACTGTGGTTGAGTTAAGACTGAAGAATGTGTGGATGCCAGTAATTACTTGATAGCTATAAGTGTATAACGATGATCAAAACCTCTGCACAGGTAAGATGCCCTGGATATACCCATTACATGTAGAAGAGAGGGAGGGAGGGGTGCATTACAGAATAAACGAGAGTGGTTATACAGGTGGGATGACAAGAATCTAAAATAATGGGGGTAAACAATGACATAACCCTGACCGTAACTCTGGATAGAAAGGAAACTTCCAAACTGAGAGTGTAGCAGTGAGACATTGTGGAGTAATAAAGAGGAAGGATACATGCAAGTTTTGCTTGGGCTAATAGGTAACCTCTCACATTAGCCAAACAGGACTCATAGAGCCTTAGGGGGGACTTAATGCCATTATGTCAAGAAGTGGCTAAAATAACAAGTACAAAGCCTTCAAGCATACACTGCTTTCCCCAGAACTTTGCTGGTAATAAAATGGTGTAGAAAGAGTGACATTGCTGAGTATAAAGAGATGAAGTATTAAGGACATTTTATATTATAAATGAATGTTTTTACATGGCAGGGTGAAGTATAATGGCTAACCTATTGTCAGTTTTATCTATACCATTGTTGCATATATAATGGAAGGACTCAAAGTCAGTAAGCATACTACTGAGGTGCCTGCACATCCTTGTTTATTGCTGCATCATTTACAATAGCTGGGAATTGGAGCCAGCCTAGACGTCCATCAAAATGAAGAAAAATGAAATCATATTTGAAGGAAAATGGATGGAACTAGAAATAATTATGTTGAGCAAACTAAGCCACCCTGAAAGACAAATACTACATTTATCCCTCCTGTACAGAACAAGATTTACACACACACACACACACACACACACACACACACACACACACACACACAGAGAGAGAGAGAGAGAGAGAGAGAGAGAGAGAGAGAGAGAGAGAGAGAGAGAGAGATGTGCATGTGCATGTGTGCACAGTTCTGTGCATACATCAGGAAAGTAGAAAGGGGATCATGAGGGGAAGAAAAGGTTTTAAGGGAAAGGGGAAAAGAGAAGATAATATGGAATACATAGGAAATGGAAGCAGTAGGAGTGCTGTTTAGGGAAGGAAGGAACCAATGGGAAGGGGAGGGAGGACATGAAAAACAGGTAGTCAAGGAGGGAGACGAGTTCGAGCAAATTGTAATAACATGCAAATGACAAATTCATTTCCACAATGAAATCCATTACTTTGCATGATAACAAAATGATGATGATGTTGTTGTTGTTGATGATGATGATAACAATAGAAATATCCATGGATCTGGGTGCAGTCGTTGTTATCTTAGCACCCAAAGCTGAGACAGAAATATTGTTGAAAGTTTGAGGTCAGCCTGGCCTATATAGTGACTTCAAAGTCAGCATGGGGCAGATAGCAAGACCCTAACTTATCTCTAGTTCCCTCCCTCTGCACAAACAAACAAACAAACAAACAAACAAGGGGAAAATATCTAGGTCATTTAATAAGACACAACTTTGAGTCTGTGAAGTTATTTCCAGATTTACTGAAGGCAGAACACGTGCCCTACTTGTGGGCAACAACACCCCTTGGGATGAAGTCCTGCACTGAAAGAAAAATGGAAGCTGGAAAAAGCCAGAGTCACACCGGTGTTTCTCTCTGCATCATGACCCACCCAGAGGTGATCAAGTAGCTGCCCTATGTTCTCATCACCACAGAAACACAACCAGCATTCCTTCCCCCACTGAGATGTAATGTATCCCTGCAAACCACAGCACTAATAAATCTCCTGTAGATTGCTTCTTGACAGGTGTTTGCTCACAGCAACAAAAAAGGAATTATTATGACTATTGTAAAATATAAAAGATAGAGTAAATACTGAAAAAGATGTAAGAAGATAGACTGGACAACTATTCTTAGGAAAAATGAAGCCTGTAAAGATGGATGTGCATATTGCTGAAGTTATGTTAATTCAGTGAATGTGCATTAAAAGTTAAGTAGAAAACATTGTACTTGGCTCTGTAGACAGAAGTATTATGTATAACACAAATATTAAATGGTCTTACTAATAAAAAAATTCAGGAGCCAGATATTGGGATGAAATCTGAAAGATCAGAGAAACAAAACAAGCCACAGCTAACCTCACCTCACCAACTTCTCAGCAGATCCTGATTCCTCAAACTGGAAGCCTTTGAGTCCTTGTCTGGAATGGATCTCAGTTGAAGTTCTGCTAAAAAGTCTAAGAGCTAAAAAGCCTCTAATTCCTGGTCCTCATGCCTTATATACTTTTCTGCTTCCTGCCATTACTTCCTGGGATTAAAGGTATGTGTCTTTTCCAAGCAAGACATGAGATCTCAAGTGCTATGATTAAAAGGTGTGAGCCACCATGCCCGGCTGTTTCCAGTGTGACCTTGAACTCCCAGAGATCCAGGTGGATCTCTGCCTCCAGAATGCTAGGATTAAAGGCATGTGCTACCACTGCCTAACCTCTATGTTTGATATTGTGGCTGTTCTGTTCTCTGATTCTCAGAAAAGTTTATTGGGGTGCACAATATATTAACCACAATGTTGAGTCTGCATTTATGTCCTTTAGAAGTTTGTAGCCTGATGGGGATATTAGTGATAATGGATAGGATAGGAGATAAGGAAAGGCCTGAGAGATGTGGTATATTTTTCTGTGAAACAGACAACAAAATCATATCTTGTGGAAATGAGGAGCAGTGGGGTTGGAAAGGGACTTGAGAGTATGAGGAATATTCAGAAGTAGTGGTAAGAGTAAGAGTAATGAGTGCTGAAATAGATCAGGTACAGTGAACAGAGCTACTGAAGGCTTTAGAAGTGCAACAGAGGTCAGCAACTGTAGTTAAGATGTTACCAATCTTTGAGCCTCTGTGATTTACACTAGTGCTTCCTGGAGAGGGGAGGAAATGCATTTATCTACGTATGAGATATCCCAGGTTGGATAGCTCCTACTAAAAGGAAACAGCAGAAGAGGGAATTTCTCTAAGGTATTGTTGACTCATAAAACATTTATGGTTCTGGATAGGGAAGGAACACACACAGAAGTCAAATAGTAGATACAGGAGAGAAACTAGAGAAGGAAAACCTTGAAGTTGAAGAACAGGTGCCAGTAATTACTGAGAGCTGCTGCTAGCAAAAAGCCATGGGAGTATACAGAAGGTAACAACTAGTATTCAAAAGGTCAACCCACCAGAGTCAAGGATTCTTGTGGAGGATTAAACCAAAATGCAGGGTGTACGATGAATTGCAAAAACAACAAAAAACAAAAAACAAAAAACAAAAAACAACCCAGAGCTAGATATTGGGGTGAAAACTGAGAGATCAGAGGAATAGGACAAGCCACAGCCAATCTCATCTTACTGACTCCTCAGCCTCCAAAGAGAGCTACTTCCTGTATACCCATGCCTATATGCCTTTCTGTCCCTGCATCTCACTTCCTCTCTCTGCCCAGCTACATCACTTTCTCTTTCTGCCCAGCTCTATCACTTCCTGTCTGTCTGTACAGAACTCCAGACCTTTATGGTTAACTAGTGTTGGAATTAAAGGTGTGTGCCAACATGCCTGGTTCTGTTTCCAGTGTGGCCTTGAACTCACAGAGATCCAGATGAATCTCTGCCTCCCGAATGCCAGAATTAAAGGCTTGTGCTACCATTGCCTGATTTCTATGTTAAATATAGTGGTTGGCTTTTTCCTCTGATCTTTAGATAAGCTTTATTGGGGTACACAAATAAAATATCAACACAGCAGGGCATTTTGGAATTATTGCCTTTTGAATGAATTAGCTCTTTTTTATTTTAATTTTTTATTTTATAATTTAATTTAATTTTACATATCAGCCACAGATATTCCCCTGTCCTCCCTCCTCCCTCCCTCCCCCCAAACCACCTCCCATTCCCATCTCCTCCAGGGCAAGGACTCCCTTGGGGATTCAGCTCAGCCTGGTATATTCAGGTCCAGTCCCCTCCTCCCTTCACCCAGGCTGAGCAAAATGTCCCTGCATAGGTCCCAGGCTTCAGACAGCTAGCTCATGCACTAAGGACAGGTCTAGGTCCCACTGCCTAGGAGCCTCCCAAACAGTTCAAGCTAATCAACTGTCTCACTTATCCAGAGGGCCTGATCCAGTTGGGGGTTGCTCAGCTCTTGGTTCATAGCTCATGTGTTTCCACTATTTGTTTGTTTGGCTATTTGTCCCTGTGCTTTTTCCAATCATGGTCTCAACAACTCTTGCTTATACAATCCCTCCTCTTTCTCACTGATTGGACTCCCGGAGCTCCACCTGGGGCCTGGATTGTTTAGTTTCTCCGAGCCTTTCAATTTATGCTGGATAGCTGAGGAACTGAAGAGGAAGATTGGATGTGCCCACATGATATATCCTAGAAGTACCTCATTTAATTATATGCTTGTGAATTCTGATCATGATTTGAACGTCACCTGAATACTTATTTGGGTGTTAACTAAATCTCATTTAGTAATCTTGTTTCTGACATTGAAACAAATAAATAGTCCTTCTGCAACATTATTTTTGATAATCCTTGCTTTGAAAGTAGCCTGAACTCAGGTGTTAATCATTTAAAACAAAGCTTTTTTTTTTTTTTTTTTTTTTTTTTTTTTTTTTTTTTTTGCTTTTGTTTTTAAGACACATGGAAAGTGAACACATGCAAACATTTTTGCTTCCTAAATTTGCAGCCCAAATTAGCAAGTACTCTTTTCTGTGTAAGTCCGCTAGGGATTAGCTTACTCTGTTTCTCCTTGTTCCTTAGGTAAATATGCTGTAAGATGTGAACCACCATTAGATACTCTGTATTTACCATCATTAATGTGGGTAACAAAAGTCTTAAAACACTGAGACAGTGTGAGACAAATGTGAATATAAATACATTCAGCTATTTGTTCTTTGCAGTGTGGTGAGACCAGAAGCTTTTGACAAAGGAGAGCTGTAAGCATGTGCAACCTGTGTGTGATAATTACAAAATGCCAGGGGAGTCTTGAATTTTGCAAGAGGTCTTAATGGCTCCCAAGACAATGGAGTATAGCTTGGATCTGGTTGAGGGAGTACATACTTAATGTTACAGGAGAATGATTGTAGGCTGCATTGTAGAAAAGGGAAGTCTCCCAAATGTTCTCTCTAAATTGTTGAATGGCCAATGGGGGAGATTTAGCTTTATGAATTGCATTTCTTTTCCCTTTCAACCTAACAAAATCATAGCCAAAATGGTGGAGGAAGAATAGAGCTACAGAACTATATTTAAATTGTATTTATAATGACCACAGCCTTCATTTTCCTGTTTTCTGAGCAACAGGGCACAGAAGTAATTTCTTAAAGGCATATGAGGTCAGTTGAAATAAATTGTGTTGGTGGATGACAGTAAAAACATAAAATAACAATGTACATTATTTAAATGATTCAAATAAAAATCATAAAAGTTGGTGTGGTAGTTTTAAAATAGGATCAAAAAAAGAAAGATCATCACTCTTTCTGTGAGTTTAGAAAAGGTCATTTCTTGGGAATGTTTTTACTCAATGGTGTAGCTAGAGTTTTCCTGCCTTGCCCACAGTCAGGACAAATCTTTGTCACCCGCCAGTTCCACAGCCGCTGAGACCCAAACAAGTAAATACAGAGACTTATATTGCTTTACAAACTGTATGGCCGTGGCAGGCTTCTTGCTAACTATTCTTATATCTTAAATTAATCCATTTCCATAAATCTATACCTTGCCATGTGGCTCGTGGCTTACCAGCATCTTTACATGCTGCTTGTCCTGGTGGTGGCTGGCAGTGACTCCTGGTCTTTCTTTGCTCCTCTCTGTTAGTCCCATCTGTACTTCCTGCCTAGCCACTGGCCAATCAGTATTTTATTTTTTGACCAATCAGAGCAACACATTTGCCATACACAACATCCCACAGCACAATGGTGCTTATTAATGGGTGTGTTTATACTCCCTACCCAGAGTTCTAAATACAGGTTGTGTATCTTGTATCTAAAATGAGTGGGGCCAGAAGTACTTTAGATTTAGTGTGTTTATGGGGTTTGAAATATTTGCATATCTGTAATGGAATATCTTGAGGATGGAATATAAGTTTAAACCGAATTTATTAACTTTTCCAAGTATGCTAATGTACAAAAGAAAAATATTTTAAAGTGTTTATAGATTTTATGCATGTATGTGTGTGTACCACACATGTATGCATGTGCCCACAGATCTCAGAAGGCAACAGATCCCTTGAAGCTGGAGTTACAGAAAGCTGTGTGCCATCTGTGGGTACTTGGAACTGAAACACAGTTCTTTGCAAGAGGAGAAAATGCTCTTAACCCACAAAGCCATCTTCTCTGATCCAGGAAAACAACTTATAAAGTATTTTTGTAAAATGCTTAATAGTATAATATTTTCCACTTGTAGATCACTGAACTTGAATAACTGTTCAGTCTCTAGGCCATTTTAACATCCAGGTGTGTGGTTTTGTTGTAGAGTTATATATAGTTCTTTGTGTTCTGTACACACTTCAGGTATTAAGCCCTTATGATTTATATTATATGATAGTATTTTTTATCATTCTGTAGGGGGAGCTCTATTTTTCTGTTGATATGCTTTATTGCATGAAAGTTTTACTTTGATGACATCAACTTTTTCTATTTGTTTCTTGTCTTTTTTAATTTAAAATCTTAGTTATAATTGACAAATCTAATGACAAGATGTTTTCCCTTGCAGACACTCAGAAGTTTGTCCCCTGGGTGGTTCTAGGCCATTCATGTTAGAAATACTGACCATCACAAATTCACTCCTGTCAACTTGACAACCAGACATAACACTTTTAAAGCATAATTTTCTACCTCTTGTCTCCATATGTGCATGGCTATCTCATACTAAAATATATCAGATATCCCCACAGTCTTTAATAGCTTGCAACTCTGATAATCAAAATCATTGGCTTGTAATCTTCATTTTTTTTGCTGCTGTTGTTGGTATATTCTGGCCTAGATTTGTTCCCAGGGCAATGCCAGCCTTCTAAAATGAGTTTGGAATAATTATGTCTTCCTTTCTTTGAATAATTGAAAAAGAAACAGTGTTCATTTTTATTTAAATGTTTAATAGAATTGATAGCAAAAGCTTTTGTTCTTAGGCTTTTCTTTAATAAAAGACGTATTACTGAATCCTTCCTAGTCTGTTCAGGTTTTCTGTTTCATCATATTTTAATCTTATTAAGTTGTACATGTGCAGGAACTTATCCATTTCGTCTAGTTCCTCAAGTTCATTTATCATAATAATTTTAATGATCATTTTAATTTCTTTACTTTACTTGTAATAGCTCTTTTATCATCTTTAATTTTAAAATCATAATGACTACCTTTTTCAAACTTTATGTGATGAAAATATAAATGAGTAAGAAGAAAAGCATCAGATATTATGTGAATTCATGGAAATCAAACAACTTAAAATTATTGGTCAAGGAAGAAATAAAGAGGGAAATTAATACATTTCTTGAAACAAATAAAAATGTGAACATAACAAAACAAAATGTGTATGGTGCAATAAAAGCAGT
Source organism: Peromyscus maniculatus bairdii (assembly GCF_049852395.1). Classification (NCBI taxonomy): domain Eukaryota; kingdom Metazoa; phylum Chordata; class Mammalia; order Rodentia; family Cricetidae; genus Peromyscus; species Peromyscus maniculatus. Next base: position 64,650,928 of record NC_134853.1, on the reverse strand, counting down.
ACTAAAGGCAACTGCTGGGAATTAAGGACTTCATTAGATTTTATCAAGAGGTCACAAACAACCTATTCCTGCTCATCAAGCAGCTAGAAAAAGAAGACTAAACCAAATTCAAATTAAGAAGATAGGAAAAAAGAAAGTTCAGAGCAGAAGTAAAATATAAACTAATAAATAAATAAATAAATAAATAAATAAATAAATGTCAATAAAATGAACATGTTCTTCAAAAAGATAAATTTGGCAAAGCCTCAATTGCACTAATTATACAAGCAAGATGACTCAATTCAAGTAAATCAGAGAGGTCCTGATTTTTTTATGTGGTATACACTGAGATTCCACCATTTGCCTGTAGACCTTCAGTTTTGTCACAACCATTTATTGTAAAGACTGTCTTTTTCTATGTAATTAACAAATTGTGTATGTGATTTGTGCATGTGTGTGCACAGGTGTGTTTGTGTGTGACTATGTCATGCATGCATGAGTGGAGGCCAGAGAGCCACATCAGGTGTCTTCCCTTTAATATCCACCACCATGCATTTTTGAGACAGGGTCTTCCACAGAACCTGGAGATTACCTTTTGGGCTGGACTCACTGGCCAGCAAGCTCCAGGGGCCTCCCTGCCTCTAGCTCCTAGCACTGGGTCACAGGTGTGCATCCACACCTGGCATTTGTTTACACAGATTCTGGAGATCTGATCTCTAGTTTTTACTCTTGCACATCAACTACCCACTGAAACACATATTCAGCACCCTCTCTTCATTAATCATGTTGGTGTCTTTATCAAAAATTCTTTTACCACCTTTGTGAAGTGTTCTTTCCCCAATCAGGTTTTATTATATGGCTATACGTGTATGTTTTTGTGCCAGGACTATACTGGTTTTCTCTTGTGAACCTAAGTCAGAATCCTCTTAGCCTAGATGACGCTGACATTATTCCTTCCAAGTTTGTTATCCCAAATTATGCTATCTGTTTTTTTCTTATAGCACTAACATTACAGAACGTGACCTCTGATTTTCTTACTTCTTAAATGTACTAAGGTTTTATTATGGAGACTTAAGTAAAGTTTCAGCCTCTTGTGAATGTAATGATGTATAACCCAAGTTATGGGGAAGATGGCAAATCTTTTTTATAAAAATAATCAAAATTAGCTTCTAAGCTAAGCAGTGCTTACAAGATAGATTAAAAAGATAAAAAGAACAGGGTTTGGAGGGACACACATGAAATTCCAGCATTTGGGAGGCAGATGCACATGAACCTTTGTGAATTCAAAGCCAACCTGGTTTATAAATCAAATGCTAGGCTAGCCAGGGCTGCATAGCTAAACTTTGTCTAAAACCAAAAAGATTCTTTTAACTGAAGTGATTTGTAACATGAATCTTAAAAGATCTTATTAATAAAAACAAACCCAGGAGCCAGATATTGGAGTGAATGCTGGAAGATCAGAGAGACAGAACAAGCCACAGCTTCCTCACCTCAACAACTTCTCAGCTGTGATTTCCCACTTTAATATATAGAAGACATTATTGTGGATTAAAAAAAAAGTTGCCTGTTATTCAGAGCATATGGAGTGCTAATATTACTTTTAGGATGAAATTAATTAATTCATTGAGTGTTTTCTATGGCAATTTGTGTGTGTTACTTATACATGTGTTCATGTGAGTATATTCATGTGTGTGTGCATGTGCACATATGCGGGCATGCATGTGGAGGCCAGAGGTGACTTTGGGACTTTCTTAATCACTCTCCCTTTAATTTTAGGAACAGAGTCCCTGACTGAAGGCTGTGGCTCATTAAGTCAGTTGGGTTGACTAGCCAGCCAGCTCTGTCTCCATTCTCTAGCACTGATGTTACAGATTCACACTACTCTGCCTGGGTATGTGTGAGTGCTAGGGACTCAAATGCATGTCTTCATGCTTGTGTAACTGGTGCCTTACTGAGTCAGTCAGCTCACCATTTCCTATGGCAATTTAAAAAATAACACAATTTCTAAAATTTATTTTTTTCTTTTTTTAAATTTAATTTAATTTTATTTTACAATATAATTTAGTTCTACATATCAGCCACAGATTCCATTGTTCTCTCCCCTCCTGCCCCCCTCCCCTTCCCCCCAGCCCACTCCCATTCCCACCTCCTCCAGGGCAAAGCCTCCCCCGAGGATTGAGATCCACCTGGTAGGCTCAATGACGGAGAAATGGATGAGTTCTACATGAACAGCCTGGACATGAGTGGGGGTAATGAAGGGCGAGGGTTGAGGGAAAGAGAGTAAAATTTATTTTTTAGTAAATCAAACAAAACAGTTTTGAGAACATTTTTCATTTTCATAAATGATGTTATTCTGACCTATATATCTATTTAGGTCTATTATTATGTTTGTGCTGCTGTCATTTTTATATCTGTATATTGAACAGCTTTTACTTTATGAGATAGATGCTGCCAGCAAACTAGGGATGGCTAAAATCTGGAAAACATCACCGAAAATGACTCCACTTGGAATGTCAAAGGACACTGTGATTTATTTTTGCATAAAAAAATTATTAAAGGGTATTTGTCTTAAAAATAAAATTTGTATATCATATGCTATGTGTATGTTAAAATAGACCACTCTCTTTACTCTTAGAGATGTGACTATGCTACAAAGAGTGGACAAAGGGAATAATGGTTTTGAAAAACTAAATTTTGCTAACAGCACAATGCATCAGCCTTCCCTGGACACTGATGTTGGCAATAACTCCAGAAAGAGGTTAATTTTAAAAAGCAATATTTCATGGCTTTGTCAGTTTTCCCCAAGGCCTCCTTTAATCCTCCAATCTTCAGGTCATTCTCTTGAAGTATCTGTCACATCATATGCCCATGGAAACTGGTCTCGATATTTCAGCATCTTTTAGGACACTATCTTTTGTTGAGATTTCAGCAGCCCCCAAAGCAATACCTTCATTTTCTTGTGAAATATTTCAGGTTTACAAGATTTGAAAATAACATTATATATATATATATATGTGTGTGTGTGTGTGTGTGTGTGTGTGTGTGTGAGTGTGTGTGTGTGTGTGTATGTATGTATGTATGTATTTCAGTCAGTGATTAGGAATGCTGTGTTAAGCAGGGAAGAATGTGTGAGAGATCATTTTGAAATTCATTATCTGACAAATTTTGACTTATTCGTCATGCTCAAAAACATACATATAAATAACATTGTATGAACTGAGCAGACCACATTTAGGAATGTAAGTGTATATTCTTAAAATATATGTATATGTAGACTTATATTCCTATGTATACATATAATGCATGCAATAATAATGAGTAAAAAGCAGGGGCATGAATTTGAAAGAGAGTGGGGAGGTTTCTATGAGAGGTTAGAGGGAAGAAAGAGAAAGGAAAAAATGTTGTGATTATATTATAATGTCAAAAATAAAATAAGTAAAACTAAATTTTAGATTTCAAACTAGCTGGTAGGGAGGATGTGGGAAGAGTTGGAGCAGGGGAAACATGATAAAAAATACATTTCGTAAAAAATGAATAAAAATTGTCATTTGAAGCAAATATTTAGTTATTAATAGAGAATATTTCAATGAAAAAACCCAAAACATGAATATTAGTAAAATATGACTTTTTTTAAGTTAGTGTACCTGGAGCACAAATATGACTCATATTTTCAGTTACTTAAATAAAAATGCTTTTTATTTATCCTTTTAAAAACAAATTCCATTTTATCTTACGCAACATAGTAAACATCCAAAGAAAGAAAACACATATTTCTCTTCTTGATTAATAAATCATTCTGTATTTGCCATTTTTGTTAACCAGCTCTTTCTTAGAGTTACCAACATATATAAATGTATTATCATGTGTGTATATCACCCTTTTAAAAGGTGGAAATAATCTAGAGGTCATATTTAGTACTGTGAGACATCCTATGAGAAACCAAAATTCTAATTTATTGGTCTAAGAAGTATCCATGCTGTTTTTAAAAGCATCTCTTCTAGTCTCTTGCTCATAAACAAACAAACAAAGAAACAAACAAACAAATAAATAAATAAAAACAAGTGTGACTGACAGACTGACCCTTGCACAATGGCATAAGGCTAGACCTCAGAACTTGAGGTCCAGACATCTAGAAAAGCCATGTGACTCTGCATGTTTATTGTTTCCTTTCTTCTCTGTCTCTTTAGGCTGAAGCTCTTTCCTAGTGTCTCAGCCTGTGAGTTGTCTGTTTTTTTCTGTATGTCTCTCTGCATCTCTTTCCACACTTGAAATGTTTTGTGTATGCCTGTGTATGTTTCTATGTGTATTTGTGAGCAGCCTCTGTTTCCTTTGATGCTCATTGATGTTGTGCAGGAGTCTCCAGCTCTGCCAATTCTAAACTCTGCCCTCTTAGAAAGACTGCCAGAAGTCCAGGCTCATCTCCCAAAGCTGCTAGCTGCTGGAGACCTTGCCTACAGGGTATTTTAAGCTCCTTCCTCAAGAATGGCCATGTGATTTCTTCTGCTCCCTTCCCTGCCTTCCCTGGGAAGCTGAAAAAGGTCACTAGGGAATGCTTGGCTCAATAAACCTGGTCTTTTTAATTTGGCTTTATCTGGCTTACTGTGTTGGCTGAGAAACCTAATACTGGGATCTGAAAACCTATCAATTGACCCTCTGAAAATATCTGTTTCTCTGTCTGTTTTCTACTGTCTTCTTGTCTGTGTGTGACACGTATCTGTGTATTTCTCTGCTATTGGGTCTTCCCTCTGTTCATATCTATGAGTTTATATCTTTATCTCTCCATATCTCAGAGTCTAGTCACACTTTGTGTTTTTATATGTCTCTTATGATCTTTTCTACATATTAATTTATGTCTCCCTCTGTGAGTCTTTTTTTTATGCACATTTTTTGAATGTCTTTTCTGATGGAGTTGAAGCAAGTAGCAAACATAGTAAAGAAATCCCTTTCCTTCCACCTCTGTACCTAAGACAGAAGAGAAAAAGGTACATCCAAATTACAGCAACTGATGTAACAGGGGGTTCTTACCAAAGGGCAGTCAGCTGGCTAGTTTCCTTCAGAGGAGGACAATTGCCAGACAATAGTTAAGTCTCTAATTTGATGGTCAGAACCCTTTGAGTGTTCTTGTGACATCACATAATATAAGACACATATGTTAATTACTTGCCTCAAACACACATAATGTCAGATAAAAAGTTGCCCAACAGCAAGGGCAACTTTGTTCTTTTAATTATCTGGAGAGTAGACTAACACTACTTTCATAAACAATGTCAACATCTGGGTCACTTCTAGCTCCACACTAATTCTCACAATGGTATAGCTTTCCTAGGGCGTGGCCATCAACCTCAGAGTACAAGCACATATATCTCACACCCTTCAAATGATGCTGCAACTGTTCATCAGTAAGTTTGTACCAACTTGGCATCATAAAAGAGTGTGTCTGCCTTGCTTTTCCTTTGCATTCAAAGCTTTGATCTGTTAAAGCACATTTCCTTTCATGAATTCCAGATGTTAAATCCTGTCAGGTCACAGTCTATGTTACATAGATGCACTTTAGGACATTGTCACAAGAGTGTTATAAGCTTAATTATCCTCCCCAGATTAGATATTTATTTCTCTGATAATACCCATTTTTTAGTTGTTGAAAATTTCTGCATTGTATTAGGAATTGTTTCCATAGAGTCTTCTAATAAAATACAGTTCCAATGTTTCCAAAGATGTTTTTAATTGTTAATGATATTATCATTAAGGGCTCAGATAAAAATGGAAGACAAGACTTTACAGATCTCTGAAAGGATTGAAGGCTAAACCCCTGGGTTCCAATATTTGTGCTAGGTCAGTGTCCTTGGAGGAGGTGACTTTTCAAGGCTATTGCTCACAGAAAAAATTAGGACTTCCAGGTCATAATTGTTAAGTTATAGTTATATCCTAAGAGTTTTTAGTCATCATAGAGAAATATTCATTGAAATAAAATCGTGCATTAGCATTCAACTCATGATATTTAAAGAACTGAAAATCATACTCCTTCCTGCTCTTTATGTCATCTAGTAAAACTTTAGTTTGTGATATAAAATTAAGCTTGAAGTTTTATCTTACATATGAGTTCTAATTTTGTTTAGTTTATGATTTCTAATGTAGACATTTAAAGAACATTTCCTAAAATATAATTTAATAGAGTAGAACTCATTCCTCTGCTTAGAGGCCGATTAAGTCCTTAATTTTGTGTCTCATTATAAATCCTGACAGCTTGGTTTACATTCGATTGTTTACAGTGCATGAGTTGCCTTTTTCACACAGGAGAAGATTTATTTTAATATATTTAGAGCAGAGGAATTTTGTCACCATTAAATTCAGTGTTTGGTTTCTTAAATCACAAACCAACAATGAAGACGATGGTCAACAAGCTAAAATATACCTTTTGGCTGGCTAATTATTCTGAAGTACAGTCTTCATGGGGATATAGAAGACTATATCTTTGGGCATTTAGTATATCTCTCCTAAGATATCAACCCAATCCAAGATCACAGCCAAATACTATAGGAACAGATTGTAAAACCCCAAAAGAAAAATGAATATAAGGTATTTGATTTGATGGCTAATCTTAGTTAACAACTTGACACATCTGGGAAGAGGAATCCTCAGGTAGGCAGTTACCTCAATCAGATTGACCTGTGTGACCATGTCATTGAGGCATTTTCTTAATTGCTAACTGATATAGTGTAGCTGGAGAGCTTTTCTCCAGGTCCCACCAAGCCCCTGCAGTCCCACAACCCACATATAAAATAATCACTCAGACACTTATATTACTTATAAACTGTATGGCCATGGCAGGCTTCTTGCTAACTGTTCTTTTTTTTTTTTTTGGTTTTTCGAGACAGGGTTTCTCTGTGTAGCTTTGCGCCTTTCCTGGGACTCACTTGGTAGCCCAGGCTGGCCTCGAACTCACAGAGATCCACCTGGCTCTGCCTCCCGAGTGCTGGGATTAAAGGCGTGCGCCACCACCGCCCGGCGCTAACTGTTCTTATATCTTAAATTAACCCATTTTTATTAATCTATAAGTTGCCACATGGCTCGTGGCTTATCGGTACCTTACATCTTGTTTGTCATGGTGGCAGCTGGCAGGTCTCTCCCCTGTCTTTCCATTTCCTCTTTTTTTCTCTCCTTTTGTCCCACCTATACTTCCTGCCTGGCCACTGGCCAATCAGTGTTTATTTATACAGAGTAATATCCACAGCAACATAGTCCACTGTGGGCAGTACCATTCTAGTCAGCTGTGTCTGGGCTGCATGAAAAAAGTGTCTAAGCTTCCCAGAGAGACCAAACCAGTAAACAGTGTTTTTCCATGGTCTTTGCCTCCAAATCTGTCATGGTTGATAAAAAATGGCTCCCAACCGGCACTATTAGGAGGTGTGGCCTTGTTGGAGTAGGTGTGTCTTGTTGGAGGAAGTGTGTCACTCTGAAGTCAGGCTTTGAGGTCTCATAAATGCTCAAGCCACACTCAGTATCTTGGACCACTTCCTGATGCCTTTGGATCAAGATGTAAGGACTCTCAGCTCTAGCACCTCATCTCCCTGCATGCTGCCTTGCTTCCTGGCATGATGATAATGGACTAAACCTCTGAAAATGTAAGTGAACCTCCAATTAAATGTTGTCCTTTCTAAGAGTTGACATAGTCATGGTGTCTCTTCACATCAGTAGAAACTCCAAATAAGACAAGGTCCTTGTCTTGAGCTTCTGCCTTTATTTTCGATTGATGATGGACTGTAAATGATGAAATAAACTCATTTCTCCCTAATTTTATGTTACTCAGTGTTTTAACACAGGCAGACAACAACCCAAACTAGGATGCTTGGTTAATGTTTGAATAAGAAAGTAAAATATGGATTAAACAATGCCAGGATTGTTTCAATGGCAATATTCAAGAACATGCATTTTAGGAATTAAACTAATTTTGAAAGAATTCTAGCATCAGAAATTTCAGCTCTACATGTGAACAGTACTGGTTCTATTCTCAGTTGAGTTTCAAATCACTGTAGCTGGTAAAGATATAGAGTAGCACAATGATGTCTACTTAATGGGGATTATTTCTGACATAGGGAAAAATTCAAAAGGCTAAAGTGGAAGCAGGCTCTCCAATTTCTGAAGTTTCGCTCTCTGTACTGTTTTCTATCTTATTTTATTATTTATATTTTAGCTCCTGTGCAGTGGTACTAGTGGATGAAATTAGCACTAACATTGTGGGGTTTTTTTTTTAATTAGTCTCAGCATTTACAAAGGAACTGTTGCTCTGTGAACAGAGATGCATTAGCACTTGCTGTTTATGTAGTCTGTATTTCATGGCCATGTGTGCCTCCCTTCCCTAAGACTGCTCTTCTAATTTCTTTTATTTTTTGAGATTATAATATAATTAAGCCTTTTTCCCCCACTCTGAACCTTACTATATATTAATTCTTGCTGTCTTCCAGAATCATAACCTTTGCTTTCAATGTTACACACACACACACACACACACACACACACACACACACACACACACACACACCACTGTTTTCCTCACACACATCTTCACGATTATCGAATAAACTAGTTATACAATTAATGACTAGGCTAGAGGGAAAACAGGAAACAGTAAAAGGAGGTGGGAATCACAGAAGACAAGGAAATACAGCAGCAGATCATTGATACTGACAATGGTCATTGAAGCCACAGAAGTAGAATGATGGTGATGAGGATGGCTGTAGCTGTGGCAGCAAAGAAGTGGTACAAGGCACAATAGCAATGAGAGGTAGCGGAAAGGTTCCAGAAAGTAGCCAGGGCAAAAGCAAGAGGAATGATGGAAGTCAAGAGAAGGCAAGAGAAGAGAGAGCAGGGCATGGATGTAACGCTGAGAGGCCATGGTCTGGCCATAGGCAGAGTTTCCTAACCAGCTCACAAAGCAAGTCTGCTGGCTTAGGTCCAGAAAAGGGGTCTTTGCATCAATCATAGAGGACCTTTATGCAAATGAAGTTTCATGTTTAGACTAATCAAGGCAGTGTTTCCTTTTCAACAGGTACAGCAGTTCCTGTGTTTGGCCACAAGGGCACCTGCTTCCCTTCTGTCCCAAATGAAACTATCAAAAGAAAACCCACTGTCTCCATTAGGGTTTCTATTGCTGTGAAGAGACACCATGACCATGGCAATGCGTATAAGGAAAACATTTAATTGAGGGGGCTGGTTCAGTCCACTATCATCATGATGGGGAGCATGGTGGCATGCAGGCAGACATGGTGCTGGCTACATCTTCATATGCAGGCCACAGGAAATTGACTGACATATTGGGTGGTAGTTTGAGCACATGAAATCTTAAAGCCTACCTCACAATGACATACTTCCTCCAGCAAGGCTGTACCCACTCCAACAAAGGCACATTGCCTAGTATTGCCACTCCCTTTTGATGCACAGCTGTAATTAGTCTTAATAATAAAAACCCAGAGTCAGATATCAGGGTAAAAGCTGAAAGATCAGAGAAGTAAAGGAGCACCCACAGTCACCTCTTACCTCTGCGACTCCTCAGATGAAAAGGGCTGAGCTACTGTCTCTGCTACTGCCTTATCACTTCCTCTCTCCGCCCAGACATACCACTTCTTGTGTCCTGTCTGTACAGACCTCCAAACCCCTACGGTTAACTAGTGGTTAGCTCCACCCTCTGATCTCCAGGCAAGCTTTATTTGTCAGAACACAAAATATCACAGCACCCTATTAGATTATAGGGGCTGATTACATTCAAACTACCACACCCACCTTACACTCCATAAGCTGATTGATGTAATCATGGGGAGCTGAACCTTCCGGGACTGGGATGGTGTTTCAGCAGAAAGCAGCTGTGATGCTCATGTAGCTTCCTCAGGTATGTGTTTAGCTCACCTGGTGCTGTCATAGGGTTGTCTGGCTACTTGGGTGACAATGTGCTGCTCAAAGCACCAATGAGATGTCTGACAGCTGTCAACGAGGGAGTCAGTTCCCTTCACTCTTCAACACGGTAGCTTACTTACAGGAAGAACAGACATTGGAAACAATAGGAAAATAAGGGAATAGGTTTTAATAGTGATTTAGTAATGCTCAACGCCTGCATAGTCCCCCAGGAGAGGAGGCTCTCCTAATCTATGCCATAAGGCATCTTCTGACACTACCCTGTTTGTGACCCACTGAAAAACCAGTCCTGCCCCTCCTTCTTGCCCATTGCAAACTTTCCAGATGGCTTCCACTATCTGAAGAGCTGATATAGACATGGGTAAGGCAGCAGTGGTCCAACAGAGGCATCTAGCATTTAGTTATATCTGAGGATTCATGGACGAAGAGCCCTGGTGCATTGGAGTTCACAGAAGCCCCATGCTGTGGGTTTTCTCTTATCTCCCAGTTCGCTAAAACACTTGCTTGTTACTTAGTGCTATTGAGCCTCTTATAAACAAGATTCTATCAAGTTCTTTTTGGAAGCCAGTCTTTCAATAAGGAATTTCAGCAAATCCACATCCATTTTGAGTGTTAGCTGTTGGTTTAAATCGTTCCTGTCACTTCTGCTATGTCTTTCATTCACACAGTATTCTGAAGTGTGTGTGTGTGTGTGTGTGTGTGTGTGTGTGTGTGTGTGTGTGCGCGCGCGCACCCACATCCTTTTGTTCTCTCTTTCTATATGTGTTTAAATAATTAACTTTTCCCTTTAGAGCTCTATTTTTTCATAAATGTAAAAAATACTATAATTTTCCAGCTAATGCAATGTAATAGTTGCTGAGTTACACTCTGTGTCCTCAAATTCAGCTTTTGATGTGAAGAGATAAGCCACCTAGGATGAATCCAACATCTCTCTATCTTAACACACAAGAGGGATTACATGGGTTTATTCCAGAACTTTAGAAACTTGGAACAAAATGATTGTCTTGTATATAAGATACATATAATATAATTATATTAATTAAAAATTAATCTCTAAAATTTCCCAATTAAAGAAGACTCAAACTGTTACTTATACTAAGTTTCTGACTGATTTTATCATGTTATCCTTTAATAGTCTTACTTAAAAAAGTGCTTTAGGTTTTCTTTTTCTATAATCTTGTTTTCTGTGTTGCTAGGCATCAAACCCAGTGCCTTACTTATGCTCATGCTGAGCAAATGCTCTTATCTGAGTTTATGTCCGGCCAATAAGTATTCTATTTGTTAAATCTTTATTTTCAATTTTTTTAAATTTTTTTTTAACTTTTTTAGGTTGTTATTAGAAAAGTAGTTACATCATTTCCCATTTCCCTTGTGTCCCGTTCAACCATCCCATATATTCTTTCTTGCTGAGTTTCAAATTCATGGCTTCTTATAATTGTTACATACATATATGTGTAGGTATATACATATATATTCCTAAATATATAAATGTAATCTGCTGTTTGCATAATATGACTTGTATGTATGTTTTCAGGGATGCTCATTAGATAATGAATTAGTGTACTTTTCTCTGGGGAAGTCTATTTCTCATGCTCTCAGTATTCCTCTGTGGCCTGTAGTTATGTGTGTAGGATTGAAGTCTCTTGGGCTTTCCCCTTCCACATTAGCACATCTATTGCTGTTGTCCTTGTTCATCTCATTTTTGAGAAAGTCATATAGGAGAGATTTTATGAGGGTAGCTTAGGAAATTCCTATGAGCTACAACCAGCAACCTTCTTAATCTTCCAGATATTATAATCTTTCTACCCCCTCTTCCAAAATTATTCCTCAGTCTTAGGTATTGGATTGTGTTGTAGATGTATTAACTAGGACTAGGCTTTGTAGCACTACATTTTGATTGGTTGTGGTTTTCTGTAATGGACTCTGCTGCAAAGAGTTTTCTTGATGGGGGCAGGGGGAGATTGCACTTACCTGTGGATATAAGGATGAATATTTAGAATGAGGGATTATACTGGTTTAGTAAAGTGGTAGTGATAGTTTGTCTTAAAGTTCTATTGCTATGAAGAGATACCATGACCATGGCAACTCTTATAAAGAGCCTACCCACAATAGAACACTTCCTCCAACAATCCATGCTTACTGACGAACCTGCTTGACTCCATTTTGAAGGTGGGAGCTATTATGCTGTATTGTTAAAGTTAAGTTTCTCTTTACTGAGTAGCTCTCTGTTTCCTAGAACCTGACCTTCCCCAACCCATGACCTTGACTTGTTTTTGAGAATACCCTTACCCTCTTTTACCCTCTCCCTCTGTGAACCCTCTCTAGTCACAAAGTGACCACATGATTTTTCCTCCCCTGTATTTCCTTAGGCTCCATTGTCTCTTTTCCTTAAAAACTATTTGTGATTTTATTTCTTAAAGCAAGAAATAATTTGGGGCTGTTCTCTTTAACTGATGAAGGAGGCAGTCACTGGCCAGCTTGCTTAAAATTAAGCTTGCTTAAAATTTGGCTCAAATTATGGTAGTGGTCTTATTCTAGTGGTTGGGATTAACACTAGTCCAACAAATAGTGTCACTCCCTAAGCATTCAAATATATTAGACTACTTTAGTAGTCTCGAGTACTTGGCTAGGTTTCCAGTACCAGGCATGATTTTCTCCTTGTTGTGAGATGGGCTGTCCTAAGTCTAATTAGAGAGCTGTTGGATGCTGCCAAGGTATGGGTGCCACTACTTTACCCTTAGGGTTCTCCTGCCATGTTAGTTCTTACTGTGGTTCATCGAATCATAGCTGGGGAAGACTTTTGGTTTCTTTCTCCCATCTGAAACTTTCATGGTGCCTTCTGGTACCATGAAAGCTAGTTCTCAGGGAAGAGGCATTTGGGGCAGTTCCAGCTCAAAGGTTGCTGGGCCTGTATCTGAAGTTCAGGGTGTCTTTAGCCTAAGGACTTACCTCCCACCTCTTCAGGGCAAGCAATGGCAATGATAATAGCCTATAATGTTTTGGGAGTCTCTTGGACAGCCCTGAACAGCAACTCAAAAGATGTTGGGTTTTCTGTTAGGTAGTCTGTGACTCTTAGAGGAAGCATTTTCAGCTTAGATGGAAAATTTTCATTTAAATTGAATGTGTCTGTTTATACAGCCATTTACATCTATTCTAAGTATTTTTAGGTAAATAGTTAATAGCATGGTTCTATGGCAGTTTGAATGAAAATGGCCCCCTAGGCTGATGTGTTTGAATGCCTTATCCCCATTTGGAGGAACTTTTGGGGAAGTACTGGGACGTGTGACCCTATTGGAGGAGGTATGGCCTTGTTTCAGGAAGAATGTCTGGAAAAGTCATAAAGAATCTGTCTTAGTTAATTCTATATTGCTGTGACAAAACACCCTCACCAAGGCAATTTAAAAAATAAAGCATTTCATTGGGGGTTTACTTACAGTTTCAGAGGATGAGTCCAGGAACGTCATGGTGGGAAGCATGGCAACAGGTAAGCAGGCAATGTGCTGGAGAAAGAGGTGAGAGCTCACATCTAACTCACAGCCACCGAGTAACAGAAATGGTGTGGGCCTTTGAAGCCTCAAAGCCCCACGGATGTACTTCCTGCAATGAGGCCATGATAGAACCAATATTTGGCTGCCTTGAAATCTTCCTTGCAAGTGAAATTAGTTCAAAACCTTTCAATTTACCCTCATGTAGATTTTTAGGGCAAGAGCAAAAAGCAGCCACAGACTTTGCTAAAATGCCAAAAGGATGGTCTTTAGAGCAGTGTTGAATATTGTTCCCCTCTGAAATCTCTTATCTGTGCCTCTGTAGTCCATACTACTCCCAGCAGTACTATCTTCCAAGCTCTTTCTAAGATAATCTATCAAGCCCTGCTTACAACTTTCAACTGCTTTCCTCATCTAAAGTCTTACAGCATGTTCAGGCCTGTCACACCAAGAGCCTACTTCCTAGTACCAATTTCTGTCATAGTTACTTTTATATTGCTGTAATAAGACACCATGACCAAGGCAACTTATAGTGTCGTAGAGTTCTAGATTACCAGAAGACCACTGGGACTCTATCGAAATTTTAATCAGCCAATTTTGTTTAGTCTGCAGGTGTCCATAGTCCCATGAGTGGATTTGTGACTGTGGACCTGTCTGAAGCTGGATAAGGTCTTTTAAGGTCAAAACTCACAATTATACAATTACTTCATTCCTGTGGGTGTAAACCTTGTAGACATGATATAACACTCCAAATCTTGTCTTTTACAAGTGTCAATTAAACAAGTTTACAGAAGCCAGATAAGCAGTTAGTTCATCATTCACAACAGTTATATAATTTTAGGAAAGGACAAAAAGAGCTTAGTTAGTGGTCAGCAGTTCTGGAATAGTTTAAAAGGCTTAACCTTCTGGAATTATTTTAATAGACATCAGTTGTTGACAAGGTCAGCCTCAGGCCTCCAGAATGGTTGTTTTGGTCAAAATGGAGTCATTTTAGCCACTCCAGTAGAAAAAAGAGGTCATTGGGGCATATGATTTCAGAGGGTGAGTCTATGATCATAGTGGCAGCGGGTGGAGAGGACAGGGCAGCTTGCAGCCTGGCATGGTGCTGGAGCAGTAACTTTGAGCTCACATCTTGAAACAGCAACTACAAGGCAATCAGAGAAAGCTACCTGACAATGGCATAGGCTTTTGAAGCCTCAGCACCCAGCCACAGTGACACACCTCCTCCAGCAAGGACACACCTCCATATCCTTTTCAAAGAGTGCTGCCAGCTGGGGAACCAAGCATTCAAGTATATGAGCCTATGGAGGCCATTCTCATTCAATTCCTTTCCTTATTTTATTTTATATTCCTTGTTTGTTCCATCTAGATTCTCTACATCATTTTCAAGTCCCATTATTCTGACTTCTGCTTGAATCACTCTACTTGTAAACCTTTTCTTTGCCTTTTCTCATTGGGTTACTGGGTTTTTCAATTTCATCTTGAGTCCTCCACAATGCTTTTGTCTCTTTATTGAATTCTGTTTTCAAATCCTAGATTGTCTTTGTCATTTCCATCAGATTTATGTTTGTGTTTCCTTGGGTATTATCACTCAGACATTTATTCTCTTTATTTCTCCTTAGTTTCATTGTGCTGTATCATTGTGTCGTCTTTAAAGTTCTGGGATTATTTCACGGCTTTTATGACTATCATAGACATTATAAGGTTTCAAAATAAACTTTAATGTTAATATAATGTTAAATATTATTTGTATTTTATAGAATATAATACTATCAAAGAGATAACTGTTCTGTGCTTTCATTTGCTTTTTAATCAGCATAAAATTATCTAATTATTTTTTGTTTTATAATAGTGACCAGATAACCATAATTTAGTGGACTTGTATTGGCTAACAGAAAATTTAGGTTAATCATTGTTTGAAAGATTTATCTTATGAATCTAAGTCTAGCCTTGAACTTTTTACATAGCCAAGTATAACCTGCAGTTTCTGATCCTTTTGCCACTATATCTTATGTGCTGAGATTTAAGTAATGTACCACCAGGGCAGAATAAGTGGTGGTGGGAATAGAACCCAGGGCTTTCTTTGTGCATGCTAAGCAAGCACTCCTCTAACTGAGCTATAAGCTCAATCCATAAGTTAAATCTTGATTTTTTCCAATACAACAAGAGTGGTATCTAAACATTCCTTAGACTTTTAGAGGTGTATCCTAGCAGAGGAATAAATTCATAAGGCAAAGATCTCAGAAGAATGTTTCTTTATTGAGTTGAGTCATAGAATCTGACCCCTTTTTCTTTCATGGCATTCAGATGAATTTAACCATTTCACAGGTCAGTACAGCCTCAGCTTTCTCAGATTTACACATCCTAGGTCTTAGCATCCTTTCCTTCTATTTTCGTTATAAACTGAGCAGGAAGAAGTAAATGCAGAACAGATGAATTATTTACACACAGAAATTATTTACATGTAAGAAAAAATCTTGCTTTTATTTTTTTCAGTGTAACTGTTAGTAAAACTGAAGAGGGGAAAACAGATAAGTGGAATAAAAGCTTACATGTAGGGTTCTCAGGTTCAAAAACAAATACGACAGAGATTGAGGGTATTATGAAGTCAAATTAGCATGGTCAGAATCATTGTTTCTTGTTTTTAAAATGAGTTCATTTACACTTAAAAGACGTTAATAATTTTTAAATGAAGCATAGTAGGAAAATGATTAAATAAATAATCATGACTGTGAAGGAAAAGAAATAACCAAGAATATTGAGTTATTTGTTTTTTTTCCCATAAGTTGTTAGTCTGGGCATGGATACCCACATAACTACATCACAAGAATCTGAAAACTGCTTATGTCCTTAAGAATGCACCGGTTTTCAGCTCCCCTTCCTCACACAACTACCCCTCTCCCTGTACTTGTGGGAGGGGAAGCCTTCTTTGTTCATCAATGACATTGTATGTGTTGTGTGCAGCTGCCCCTCTGCATGCTCCACTCCTGTGAGACCCACTGAGAACAAGGAGACGAGTGCTCTTCAGACATCAAAAGGAAACCAAAAGTGAGCAAGGATGAAATTGAGGCCAAAAGGTTAAGAGAGGAAAGATGTCCTCGTTCTTTTTCTGGGCCAGTACATGGTGGTTTCTGTTGGAGTGAGCAATTACAGATCTCTGATGGGCCAGGTCTCTGTACTTCTGCCCCAGGCCTTGATAATTTGGTCCTCGGTGCAGTTGTCCTCGAATTTTTTCTATTTCTTCTTTATACTCTAGGTCAAAAAGTCTTAGGTAAAGACTTCTATTTTCTGTAATAAATACCCAATTTCAAACAGCTGCTGTGAGAGTGCCGAGCCAAAAGAAAATGTTTCTTAGACTTGCCCCTATTCCTTTAGAATCAGTCAATAAAAGGTGAATCTAGTCTGAAAATTGTAGATCAAATGGACAGACCTCATGGCATATATGCTTGTCCGTGCACACATTTCAGGAGTACGTCTATTAATAAATGTGTATCTGCCGCGCTATTTCTGTTGTATGACTGTGATATGTACACTCTCTCTGGTTGGTGGTGCTGTTAGGGAAGGTTATGAATGAGTTAGAATGTGGAGGCTTACCAGAGGAAATACATCATTGGGGGTGGGCTCCCCACTTCCAGTTCACCCTCTCTCTGCTTCCTGTATGGAGGTGAGAAGTTGAGGCATGGACTCTCAGCTTCCTGCGCAATTTCCTTCAGCCATGCCTTCCCCACCATTATGGATAGATAACTCTCTGCAACCACACACCGAAGTCAACTCTTTCCTCTATAAATTACTTTTGGCCATGCTATATACGAGCAATAGAAAAGTAAGTAATACAAAGTGTCCTTCCCCCTTTATCTGCCTTAACTAGTTCTTCTTCCTGTAGATGGGAGCTGATCTTTGAAATGGTTTCTCAGGATTCTCTGTGTCCATTCTCCTCCGTTTAGGTTCTGTCATCCTGAGGGTCAGGACATGGGGTGGGGTGAGGGCAGCTAGACTCTCTTTAATTTTCCTTGTATCTCAGTTGGAATCTTTAGTAGTGAAATCCTCATGTTCCCAGTCCCTTCTAGAGAGCTTTCTCTTGCCACCAGCCTTTGTGACCTCAGTCACACCTAAAAGCAAGCACTGTGAGACCAGTTGCTGTCAGTGGTCTGTCCTCAGGGAATGTGGTTCTTCCTGCTGGATCCTTCTGCATGGCCCATCTGGGGCTGTCTTGCATGGCCCAGTCACTGAGGTCTCAGCTGGTGACAGTGGCCTCTCAATTTCAGTTACCTTGCTTTCTCTATCTTTGGTGGGTGGTTTAACTTCAGAGTGTCTTCACTTCCATGCTGTCATGCTTTCTGAAACCTCTGTGGCTGATTTGCTAAATTAAATTTCCTGACGGGGTTCTGCTTTTGAGATGGAAACTGGCTCAACAGAGTCATTTCACATGGACTGCATCCACTTCCTTATGAAGTAACAAAGAAGTAAGAGGAAAGGATGAGTGTCTGAAGGAATTGTTTGATTTTTTAAAAACTATCTATATTGTTTTCTAGTTCATGATAACCATTTCTTTCCTGTCCTCAATTCATCACAGTAATGAAATTCTGATATTCTCTCTATAAGACTATCAGCTGCAAGGTGGTATTTTACAACTTTGAGAGTTTGTTCATTAATTGATTATTGATTGCAAAAGCAGAAATCACTCTCTTTGTTTTTTTGTAGAATAATTTTGCATAAATGCTGTGGAGATAGTTCATAATTATAATTTCTAAGACAGAAGTAAAAATGAATGTTTTAAATAGATTTCCCAATAAATCCAGGTGCCAGTTTTATAAGTAATAAGTAACTTCCTTTTAAAAATTTAGTCCATTCTGAACACTTCTAAGACATTCCTGTGTGTCTGCATGTATGGAATTAGTAGGAAGAAACACACTAAGATCAGAAAGTATCTGCATGAAAATTTAAGTCATTCTCATAGCTGAAAAGTTTTTCCACAAATTTTGTATATTTTGAATTTATTAATTGCTTATAGTCTTTGAAAAATTATTATCTTCTTTGAATAATAAAACTAAAGAAAATATTTTCCCAATATAGCTGCTACCCACCCTTAGCTTATTCTATAAATGAATGTCATAGTTACCACTGCTTTCTAGGTTCTAGAGTGTTTCGGTTTCAATAAGGCTTGAGTGTGCCCTTCAGGGTTCATGTGTGGAAACTCAATTCTCGTTGTGAGATATTAAATGATAGAAAAATGAATCTAAAGTGGTTAGAGGTTATGCCTTTGGGATATGATTGGAACTATACAAGATTATTAGAGTATCTTCATTATTGAACACTGGTAAAATTGCAATAGGAGGGAGAGTGACCAAAAGAGATGCACATTCATCTATCCTGTCTCTTGCTACTTGGTGACCCACAGTGCCCCAGGACTCTACCAGCAAGAAGACCATTCCCAGATGAGGCCCCTCAACCTTGAACTCCAGGCCTGTGAGCAAATATCAACATCTTTCCTTGATGAAGTTACATGCCCTCGTATTTCATCACAGTAACAGAAAATGGACTAGTATAAAGAACAACCTTAGGACTGCCTCATGTTTTATTAAATTTGTAAAATATTTGGCACAGTAAAAACCCTCCACATCTGGATTGGACTCACTAGCCTGGTCTGTTCTTTCTTTAGGTTAACTTCCATTTTTCATAGATTGTCTCTCAGGAACCACAACCTTCACAATGGAGGCTGCTTGGTTTAAATCTATCCTGGAGACACCCAAAGCAAACCCTCTTATGGATTGTATTAGCAGAGAAAGATTTTATACATGAGCTATACATTGTTGCTAGTTTTTTTTTTCTAATTTTCCATGGAGAAGAGTCAGCAAAATTTACTCTCTCTCTCTCAACACTGTGGTTGGGAAGTGCAATATCTCCCATTAAGGAGGAAAAACAGAGGAGGACAATGTGTAGGTATTAAAAATTATAAAGATAGTTGAGTATTTTCAGACTTGTAAACTAAATAACAGAAGTGTGCACATAATTTGAGGAATGTCTAGGCCATGCAAAGACTCCAAGAAAGCTGAAGTCAAACAAAGGTTATTTCTTGCTCAAAGTCCATCTAGCTAGCAAGAAGCCTGAGCCATTGGGCCATACAGTTTAATTAATATAAGCATCTGTGTGTTTCTTTGGGTCTGATTGGCTGCAGACCGGGCGGGACTGGAGAAAGCTCCAGCTACAGCAAACTTCTTTCCCGAATCCAGCACAGCTGTGCTGTGTGCAGCGTCTTAGGAATCTAGCCACCTGCTTGTTGTTACTCTGTGTAATCTCAGCGCAGGACTTTCTGGGTTTTGGTGCCTTGGTTTAGGTTGCTAATTTTCTAGAAGGTTTATGTGGTGAAGGTTTGACTTCCAGCTGCCTGTGCTGTCAGAAGGTTTTAGTTTTGGAATCTTTAGCAATTGAGGCACAGTAGAAGTCCTTAGGACATTGAGGGTGTTCTCCTGAAGGGGTAATTGCCTCTTCTCTGCTTCCTTGCTGCTTCAGGGTGAACAGACATCTACTAGGTGATCACACCATGGTGCCCTGTGTCACCACAGTGCCAGGCAACCATGGGCTGAAACCCCAGATGAAAACTGAAACTAACCCTCCGTCCTCATCAGGGGTTTATCTGGGTTATTTTCTTATAGCTATGGAAAGCTGACTAACACCCTCGACCTGGGAACAAAGAGATTGGATAATTTTACATAGGAGTGTGGAGTCCCACATACTTGATTGATAGTTCATTAAATTTGACTAATCTTGGATTTGATGGATGAAAATTAGCCTTAGGGAGCTTGGAGTCTGGAATAAGAAAAGGACCAAAGGATATGTATTTCAGTTAGCATCTAGAATTCAGGGAGATGGAGGAACAAGAAGGAAAGAGAAAACAGGAAAGGATGGGGGAAGAAAGAAACAGCTAAAATTCATGAGTTTAGTTTTGAAATTAAGAGACAATTGAATGTTTTGGACTCTGTAGTGAAAATCAACTGCAAACACAAATCTTTATAATATTAGATTCTGAAAATATCCTATCAATGAATAAGAACATAGAAGCTTCTCCCCAGGGGTAATATGTTTTCTCATCTTCCTTCCTGTTACAAATTAAAGAAAGCACTCACAAGGACCATAGTTGCAACCATGCCCCAAACATAGTACTCCCCTGTCCTGGAAGATGCACGGTAATCAACTAGGATTTGAGTCATTTACTTACTTAAACATATTATGGCTTGTCACATATTTACCGTGATCTTCATATTTGTTCGTTCATTATAATAGGGCACACTACCTGGGCACTGGTGGCATATGCCTTTAATCCTAGCACTCGAGAGGCAGAGGCTAGTGAATCTCTGAGTTTAAGGCCAGTCTCGTCTACAGAGTGACTACCAACACTGCCAAAGCTGTTACACAGAGAAACCCAGTCTCAAAAAACCAAATAATAATAATGGTGATGATGATGATAATAATAATAAATAATAATAAGGCATACTAATTAAAGGGAGCATCTTGAAATCTAAATCATTATGAGTCCATGAGGGTGGCATTTAATGTTCATCCAAGAAGTACTGTGTAGCTAGAGTTTTCCTGCCTTGCCCACATTCAGGACAAATCTCTGCCTACCGCCAGTCCCACAGCCGCTCAGACCCAACCAAGTAAACACAGAGACTTATATTGGTTACAAACTGTATGGTCATGGCAGGCTTCTTGCTAACTGTTCTTATAGCTGAAATTAATCCATTTCTATAAATACCTTGCCACGTGGCTCGTGGCTTACTGGCATCTTCACATGCTGCTTGTCATGGCAGCGGCCGCCATGTCTCCTCCTGCCTTTCTGATCTCTCAATTCTCCTCTCTGTTAGTCCCACCTATATTTCCTGCCTGGCCACTGGCCAATCAGTGCTTTATTTATTGACCAATAAGAGGATTTGGCATACAGACCATCCCACAGCAGTACTGTGTACTGGACCTACTTCAAACAAAATTATCCTGATTAGCACAGACTAACCATGTTATTCTGAACCATGGAGAATTAAATGCCTCTATATAGTATATTAAAACACTGGTTATGATAAAGGAATTGCAAATTTATTTTAAGCATTTATTTTAAAGTATTTTTTTTAAACTCTTACTGGCAAATGAATATTGAAGCTACTTGTGATGATTTCAGTAGATTTTAAACTTACTCAGACTTATTTGTTGTGATATTGTGTTCTCCAAAATATTGTGCACCCTAATAAATTTATCTGGGGTCAGAGAACAGAACAGCCACTAGATAGATACAGAGGCCAGAAAATGGTGGCACACATGCCTTTAATCCTATCACTTGGGAGGCAGAGATCCATCCAGATCTCTGTGAGCTCAAAGCCACACTGGAGACAGCCAGGCATGGTAACGCATGCCTTTAATCCCAGGAAGTGATGGCAGAAAGCAGAAAGGTATATAAGGTGTGAAAACCAGGAACTAGAGGTGGTTAAGCTTTCAGGCTTTTGAGCAGCAGTTCAGCTGAGACCCATTCAGATGAGGACACAGAGGCTTCCAGTCTGAGGAAAGAAGATCAGCTGAGGAATTGGTGAGGTGAGGTAGCTGTGGTTTGTTCTGCTTCTCTGATCTTCCAGCATTTCACCCCAATACCTGGCTTCAGGTTTGTTTTTAGTAATAAGACCTTTTAAGATTCGTGCTACACTTACTCATATCAGGTATTCACACAGGGGCCAGGGAGCAGGATGAGAGTGTACAATGCTTGCTGTATAAGTGTACAAGCATAAGGACCCTAGTTTATATCTCCAAGATCAATGGAAGAATCTGAGCTCAGTGGTGAACACTTATAACCCCAGTGCTGGGAAGATGGAGGCAAGAAAATCACTGAGGCTCACTGGTCAGCCAGCTTAACTGAGTCAGGGAACCTCAGGTTCAGTGAGAGGCACTGTCTCTCAAACAAGGTCATCGGAAAATACCCTCATTGTTAACCTCTGCCCTCTTCACATAGACACGTGCATATGAATACACACACACACATACACACACGAAAATCCATTCATATATAAAAGAAAAAAAGATAGAATGTGCATGTTTTGGGTTTGTAAGCACCACAGTAGCCACCACCCTGCATCACCTCGTCTCATTAAATCACTACATTAATTTCAAATGGAAGTGCGTGCTACACATGAACAAGAGATTTCTGGGTCACTGTCTGGTTATTAATGTATAAGTAGTTCCCAGCACCTTGCTGGCTCAGATGCCTCATTAGCAATGCCGTTGTTGAATGAGTTGGGCTGGGGTTTATAACCCACCCTGACCCTACACAGTGACTCCTGGGGGGCCTTGGAGAGCAGTTGCCACACATCATGTTCATTGCCTCTGGGTGATGTAGAGAAATTGTCAGGCCCTATTCTGCTTGTCTGTCATTCAAGGAAAGGCAGAAGATAGCGAGAGCTTGTCACCAGCGAAATGGAACGAGCTGCAGCAGCTGCAGGCTTTTTATCTCCCTCCAGGAGCTGCGGACAGCAGTACACTGTGGCCTAGCTTCAGCCAGCATGCAGGTGGCCAGGAGTATGGAATAATCATAAAAACCACTTGGCACATCAGCCGAACCTTCACAATAACCATATTAACCATATTCTAGTCTCTCCTTTTCTTGGTTTTGATTTTCCTTTCGTCTCTCATAAACTTCCAGTGGTTAGCTCTGCAGCTCTCTTGTACTGTTGATGAAGGAAACTCACAGGTTAGAAGGCACGGGAATGAATGCCACCTTCCTGCATTGCTGATGCCACTGTCTTTTTATGAATGCAGTTCTGGTTAAGGAGTGGATGAATTGAGTTTTTGATCAACGTGTTTATCTTCCATTTTTGTAAAAATTTAGTGTGTGTGTGTGTGTGTGTGGAGGTGTGAGTACAATTTTTCAGGAGTCATTTCTAGCCTTGTTGAGACAGTCTGTTTTGTCTCTGCAGCACCGTGTATAGTAGCAGGCCAGCCGACCACTGAGCTTCCGGATAGTTCTCTTGTCTCAGATTCCCATCTGGCTGTAAGGATGCTGGCATTACAGACACATGTCTCTGCATCTGGCTTTGGTTACGTAGGTTCCTGGGATGGAATTTGGATCGATAGGTTTGTGTGGCTAAAACCTTTACCCATTGGAACATCTCCCCTCTCTCTTTTGATCCTTAGTCTGGAGATTGATGTAAAAATTTATAGTTCTGTTTTTTACAACCATTTCTTCTGAGTTCTGTGTTTTATAAATATTATAGTTGAGAATATTACTATATTATATTAAAGGTTAGAAATCAAGTTTCTCATTTGAGAAACTGTGGTAATAGTGTTGACAGTATTTGGGATTGAATATAGGAGAGATGGAAGTGTGCACTAGTTATTTTTCATTTCAGTAACAAAATAGATAGCAAGTGCATCTGAAGGAAGAAAGAGTTTATTTCTCCTCTTGGTGTGAGGAGATGTACTCTATCATGAGAAGACCTGGTTCTATAAGTGTGAATATATTACCTTGCATGGTCAACAGACCTTTCCAAATGTGATAGTATCAAGGATTTTTTAATCAGGGGGTTATCCTGTAATGTTCAGATTAACCTAGTATAATCAGCAGACTTATTATGAGCTAGAGAAACACTTCCTCACCATGTATAAGGCACTGGTAAGTCCTCATTGTTAGTGCATGTACATGCACAAGTGTGCGTGTGCACACACATAGACATACAAACACATACACACACACAACATGAAGGTAGCAGAAAGAGATGAATCAAATGAAAGCAAAAATCAGAGCAATAGAAAAAGAGCTCTAAGCTAAGGAAAGCTGAAGTCTCTGAACACCAGAAATGTCCAGGAAACAAATTATCTCCATTGCCTTCAGAAAGAATCCACTCTCTTAACCTGTGTTTTCCAAAGTGGCTGTACCAGTTTGGACTACCACCAACAGTGGAGGAGTCTTCCTCTTGTTCCATATCCTCTCCAGCATAAGATGTCTGCAGTGCTTTTGATCTTAGCCATTCTGACAGGTGTAAGATAGTATCTCAAAGTCATTTGATTTGCATCTCCCTGATGACTAAGGATAATGAGCAATTCCTTAAACACCTTTTGGCAATTTGAAATTCTTCTTTGGAGAATTCTCTATTTAGCTCTGTAGCCCATTTTTAAATTGGATTGTTTGTTATTTTGGTGTCTAGTTTCTTGAGTTCTTAATATATTATGGATGTATCTCAGAAAATTGGGAATCAATCTGCCTCTAGATCCAGCTATACCACTCTGGGGCATATAACTAAGGAATGCTCAATCATACCATAAGGACACATACTCAATTATGTTCATAGCAGCATTATTCATAATAGCTAGAACCGGGAAACAACCTAGATGTCCCTCAACTGAAGAATGGATTAAGAAAATGTGGTACATATACACAATGGAGTACTACTCAGCAGAGAAAAACAATGACATCATGAAGTTTGCAGGCAAATAGATGGAACTAGAAAATATCATCCTGAGTGAGGTAACCCAGACTCAGAAAGATTTACATGGTATGTACCCACTCATAAGTGGATACTAGATGTAAAGCAAAGGATAACCAGACTACAACCCACAGCTCCAAAGAAGTCAACTAACAAGGAAGACCCAAAGAGGAACTCATGGATTGCCCTGGGAAGGAGAAATAGTTCAGATCTCCATGAGTAAACTGGGGGTGAGGGTAGGCGATGGAGGGTAGGGTGTAGGGTGTGAGAACATAAGGGAATGTGATGGTTGAGCTGGAACAGGGATGGAGTGAAAAAGCAATGAAAGATACCATGATATCATGGGGATATCATGAGGGAGATATCATGGGGATAGAGAGAAACCCAGTGCAAGAAAGTTGCCAGGAATCCCCAAGGATAACCCCAGCTTGGACTACTAGAAATAGTGGAGAGGGTTCCTGAACTGAACTGGCTTGCCCCAGTGATCAGATTGGTGAATACCCTAACTGTCATCACAGAGCTTTTCTCCAATGCCTGGTGGAAGCAGATGCAGAGATCCACGGCCACACACAAAGCAGAGCTCCAGGAGTCCAGTTGGAGAGAGAGAGGAGGGATTCTGTGAGCAAGTGCATCAGGATCATGATGGGGAACCTGCAGGGATGACCAAACCAAACTAGTGGGAACTCATGAAAGTTGGATCCATGGCTGTGGAGCCTGCATGGGACTAGACTGGGTTCTTTGCATGGTGAGACAGATGTGTAGCTTGATGTGCTTGGGGGGCCCCTAGCAATAGGATCAGAATCCATCCCTGATGCATGAGTGAGCTTGTTGGAGCTCACCACCTACAATGGGACACTCTGTGCAACCTTGAGGCTGGGGTAGGGCTTGGACTTGCCTCTACTGGATGTGTCTCCCCATGGGAGGCCTTGCCTTCTTGTTGGGGAGAGTAGGGGGTGGGTTGAAAGGGGGAGGCTGGAGGAAGGGAGAGGGAAGAGGGCGATCCTTGATTGGTGTATAAAATGAATGAAAAATTTTTCTTAATAAAAAATAAAATAAAATAAAATAAAAAGACATTTGCCTGGAACATAGTAGAATCTGGATAAACACAAATAAATCAATTTCTCTTTAAGTAGCATTAGTTAACTTATTTGAAATACTAAAGTGGTAAGGAACAAACTTGGCTTTGGATATGCCCCATGGGTGGTGGGGGAGTACTTTTTTAAAAATTGAGTATCTCTGTTAGAGATAGAAAATTATATAGTTTATAAAATTCTTCTTAAATTCTCAAAATTGCATATTTTGCATCATAACATGAACATTTAATTGAACTATAACATTGTTTAATTGGGACATTATTTAACTGCAAACAATTTATGTCAAAAATCAGGTGGTTGCAGGAGTGTTGGCTTTTACTTGGGTCTAGAGTTCTATAGTTCTTTCCCTTTACACTGACCATTGTATCATACACCAACCTGCTGTAATGAAATAATCCTTGACCATAAAATATATCATGCATGATTAATTAATATATAGTCAATAATTAATTTATGTACAATTAAGTTGAGTAAAAATAATGATACTTATATAAGAAATAGTGCAGAGCTTGGCTATGATTCAGTAAGTAGCCCTATGAATAACATTTCATTTTATGTTACTATTATTACTATTATTGTAGAAACATAGTATCCTATATAGACCTGGCTTGTATGAAGCTCATTAAGTAGACCAGGCTGGACTCAAACACTTAATTCTTCTCTGCCAATTTCACAAGGGCTGGAATTTCAGGCTCTATAATATTTATATTTTTATTATATGCTTTATAATATTTATATCTGGGAAAGTGTTTTATCCATAACAATGACTTATTAGAGTCCATCATGGGATATGAAAAATACTGCCTTTAATTTAATAATGAAGTAGGAATGACTAATGATACATTATAGTTTATTTTTATCTTCCTATCATTTTGATGTAGCAGTAATAGAAAAAGTAGTATTATTTTAGACACTTTTATCACTTCACATATTACTGAGCAAAAATGACTTAGGGAGGAAAGGTTTATTTAGTCTTATGGTTTCAGAGGGATTTTAGTTCATCAGGGTAGGGAAACAGAATGGATCAACTTCTTCTGTGACAGGTGGCATGAGACAGTGCCTTCTTTACACTGTGGCAGGAGGCAGAGAGCTAGACCAGAACCAGGGGTGAGTGCGACTTTCCAAGGCCTGCTCTCAGTGACCTACTCCAAATAACCATGCTCTGGCCCCTAAAGAGTCTTCACCCACAACCTGGGGAGAGCGACTTAACATCATGAGCTCATTTTAGCTTCAAGTCATGACAATTGCCACACAGAAACAAAATGTGATCACTTATAGATTCTGTGATGACATGTTTAAAATATCTTGTCAATTCAAAACTATGAGATACACTGAACATGTTCACTGACAGAGAATGAGTAAAAGCAAAGAATTAAAACACATTAATATTCTTAAATAATACAGTTGCCAAAGAAACATCATTTACATGAGAAAGATAAGTATTCTGACAAATAAGCAATCAGTTACATAAAGAAACTTCAGAGTGGGAACATTCTCAAGGACATGGATTGTGCATCAGAGTGGTTATCTATGGAAGAAGGTGAAGGAGAGATTCATTATGAAGTAAATGGCAAGGAAATAAGAGTGGAGCCTTGACTACACCAGTGACAGTGGCATCTGGTGAAGAGAGGAAGATGTTTAATTCACCTCCTTCCTCCACAAGGTTAATAGAAAGTATGGAGAATAAAAGATAGGTTCAGAGATGCATTATGTGCCTGTTTCCCTAAATATCATGAAAATAGATGTCTGCTCAAGCTAATTCACAACGTTAAGGCTGTATCAATCAGCATTCTGACAGTCATTTTTAAGGTTACAAAGAGGTATAACTAGGCAAGTATGTAAAGGACATCTTCATCCATGACAGAAGTTTTGATAATTGTATAATGATAATATAAAGATCTCATACAAAGGAAACGGGACATTTTTATTGCACAAATGATCCATTAATTCTTAAAAAAAAGGTCTTATTTCTGTATCATTTAGGTACCTTACTATTTCCAGCCTTATTGTACAAAAAAATCAGACAGACAGAAATTCAGTAATCCAAGGGCATAGCTCAAGTCAAATGACTCAAAGGGTCAAAAGGGTAAATCAGTCCCCCAACTCCATTTGTGTGTGTGTGTGTGTGTGTGTGTGTGTGTGTGTGTGTGTGTGTGTGTGTTGGGGGGTTATCGGCCAGAGGTTTACATTGGATGTCTTCTTTCTCAGTCATTTTACAACTGAACCTAAAGTTCATCTGTTTAATTATACTGGTACTCTGCAGCAATTTCTTCACAACTGAATATTATATCCTCTGGGAAAATTCCTTAAGACTCATGAGGAAAGACAACACACAAGTCTCGGGAAGTCCTTATAACTTCTCGGATTTGTAAGAACTTTTCATACCCTAGATTACGTAGGCAGAGGATTTTTCAGAAAAGGAGATTCTATGACTTTCCACACTGTCTATCAGTCCTGAACAATGCTCCAGAGATCAGCTTTCATGACTCACATGCTGGACCTGCCTCTGAATAGTCTATGTTTCCTGTAGGTAACCCCTTACCTATTATTTCTCTAAGTAACCTTATTGGTTCACCAAGTTTGACTTTATATCTCCTAGGAAAAATATCACTCTTAAGTGTTGCTAGAGTTTTCTGCCTTGCCCACAGTCAGGACAAATCTTTGTCACCCGCCAGTCCCACAGCCGCTCAGACCCAACCAAGTAAACACAGAGACTTATATTGCTTACAAACTGTATGGCCGTGGCAGGCTTCTTGCTAACTGTGCTTATAGCTTAAATTAGTCCATTTCCATAAATCTATACCTTGCCACGTGGCTGGTGGCCCACCGGCATCTTCACATGCTGCTGGTCATGGCGGCATCTGGCAGTCAGTCCTTCTGCCTTCCTGTCCTTTTATTTCTCCTCTCTGTTAGTCCCGCCTATCCTTCCTGCCTAGCCACAGCCGATCAGGTTTTATTTATTGATCAATCAGAACAACTTGACATACAGACCATCCCCCAGCACAGCCAAGTGCAGACCATCTCAGACACCTGCACTCAGGCCCATGGTCCTAATCATCCTCTATGCGGACCTGCTGGGTAACGCCACAAAGAACCCAAGAAGGGCTCCC
Source organism: Peromyscus maniculatus bairdii (assembly GCF_049852395.1). NCBI lineage: Eukaryota > Metazoa > Chordata > Mammalia > Rodentia > Cricetidae > Peromyscus > Peromyscus maniculatus. Next base: position 64,621,898 of record NC_134853.1, on the reverse strand, counting down.
ACAGGACATACAGAACATCCCACAGCACTTAAGCATTGACATCATGCTATAGGTGTACAGTTTTTCAGCTGGTGTCATGGTTAAAATGTTAAGCACAATAAAAAATATACATTGGAAAGAAAAGTTTGTATTCAGACTCAAAACCCATCCACAAGACAGTGCATACTATGTATGCAGAAATTCTAAGATCTGAAAAACATACCAAATCCACAACTGGTTTGTGTTACTGATACAGCTTATAGTAATTAATTTAAAGAACAGCATCAACTTGTTTGAGAAAATAACATAAAGTAAGAGAACTGATATACTTCTTCAGTGTGTGTGTGTGTGTGTGTGTGTGTGTGTGTGTGTGTGTGTGTGTTTTAAGCTCTTAATGGTGGCACCAAGCTGGCTATTGCTTCCTAGTTCTTTTTTCATCATATGGAAATTTCCCAGGCTCATCAAGTATGTCTTAATAGTTTGGTTAATTCAGAACTTGGCTTTGAAACTTCAAAATGCATTTCCTGCTGTGGTTATCATTAGAATTGGGGTGGTCACAGGATACTATTGCCCTTGGACATGCTTGTGTGATTATCTTCTTTTTGATGTAGAAATCATCTCATAAAGATTACTAATAACCCTAAAGTCCATACAATTAGGCAGAAATTAAATTCAAATTTAGTTTCTGTTCTTTCCTTAGCCAATGCCAAGAACTATTTTTTTAAAGTTTGCTATTGAAAAGAGGTCAGGATTTTCTGTTCAACACTATGTAAAGCTTTGTCCTCTTAAGTGGAAAGGCATCTAAGAAGTATTAGAAATAGACTTAAAGGCTCATTTGTGTTGCCTAGTGGATAAAGTTGTTTTTTGTGCTTTATGGATGCGTGTCAAACCAGCGTGAGGATACCTGACCTACTTTTAAAAGTCAAATCTTCTGTTGAGGCCATAAGCATTTGAAGCTACAGGCTCTCTGCTTACAGATTTTCCGGTAAACTGGAAGAAGGATTTCGTGACTTAACATGCTGAAGCTGTTGCTTAGGGCAGGCATCTGATAAAGGCACCAATGGAGAAATTGCCTTAAGCTCTCTAGGAAGAGAGTAAATAGAATAAATGTTTAAAGGTGACATTCAGATTGAAAAAGAAAAAATTAACTTGTACACACACACACACACACACACACACACACACACACGCACATGCGCATGCCCACGTGCACGCACATACACACTAGATAACTCCATAATGAATCCATTCTCATTTTCCATCAGGAATACTTTGATATATATATATATATATATGAATATCCATATGAACAAATAATTTATATTATAAATCAATAAAAGTGTTATTCTACTAAATGTATAGAGGTGATCCATCGAGAATAGATAAATGCAGATTAAAAGAGTTCTTACTGTCCTTGGTTAGAATTATGAAACAAGATGATATTTCAGGAAAATTAGAAGGATGTTTTGTTTCAAATAAGTAGTACTAAATCTAAGGTCCAAGAGATTATATAAAATAAAATACACTTATAATTTATTTTAAGATGGTATCCATAAATTGATGATAACTCCATGTTAGTAAGGAAACGAGTCTTTATTGCCATTTTATAGTGGACAACCATGTTTAGTCCAAAGGCATTCGTCGATACCAAGATGAGAAATTATCCTGGCAGAGTGAACAGCTCTGGAACACAAAGAATATTACTTTAAAACTGAGAGTCAATTTTCTTATCTATAAAATGGAAATACTATTATTTACATATAACATGATTTTTGTTAGAATTATATAGAATAAACTATGTGAATATTTAAAAATTCCCCATCATTCATTTCATTTATAAATTCTATCCTTTTTATATTTAATTTAACTTTTTTTTTTCATCAGTCCTGAGGTTGGGAAGTAGGAATATAGTAATGAGTGGGGTAAAATCCCAGCTGTTGTGAAGCAATGTTATTTTGCAGAAAACACAATCCTTATACCAAATTACATCACCAGTGGTTTACAGTTGTGTTGTTAAGGACAAAGTTGTGATGTGGATTAAGCTAGCAGAGATGGTTGCCTTGAGGATGTAATACTCTGTATGGTCTCTGAAGGCTAGGCTATGATTAATTAGGTGCAGAGGGATCTAGCACTAGTAGAGGAAAAGGCATGTTTAAGTGCTCTGAGGTCGGCAATATAACTGTTTTATGAGCACTGGAAGAGGAATATGAGTCTGGCTTTAGAAAAATACAAGGGCAACAAGGTGTAGGGGCACAGGCTTTAATTCCAGAACTTAGAAGAAGAGGGAGATGGGCCTCTGTTCAAGGCCTACCTACCTAGTTAGTTCTAGGTCAACCAGAGCTATATAGTAAGACCCTGTCTTAAAAAAAAAGCAAGAAGGAAGGAAAGAGAGAAAAAAAATAAAAGGACAGTGGCATGTGAACAAGCTCATAAGTAGGTGGTAGTGGGTTATTAGTGGGTTATTCGGTTCCTGGCCAGCTCTTTATACAAAGGACAAAGATCTTCAAAAATCTTCAAGCAAGAGGATGTTATGATGAACTAAAGAACAACAGATACAGATTTGTTGAAATCGACTTAGATGTTACATTAGTTGGCCAAGCAAGAAATGATGGAATCCATGGAAGGGTGGGGGCATAAGAAATGCAGAAGGGCATCTGTAAGATCTCTATCTCTTTATGGTCATTCCTATTAATATAGCCCTTAGGCAACAAGAATTATGATCATGCTCAGTGAGTCAGCTGGACAGCCAGCACTGAGGCCAGAGAGGTGTGCAGCAGCCTGAAGCTTCCATGGATCAGACTCTAGTCCCACAGAACCCCCAGATTCATTGCCCAGCTGGAAGATCACCCTGACTCTGGGCAACAACCAGATATCTGAGATGAGTCTCAGCAATAGTCCAGTGTTTATGGTGCTTCAGAAACCAGAAACCTTGAGCCAGACCAATAACTCATATTAGTAAGTATTTGCATATAAAGTTGTTTGAGCAAAAAAAAAATACTGTGTGACACATTGCAGTTGGCAGTGCCACTTTGATGAATAAATGTGTGATGGAGAGGTGGGAAAGATGGCAGGATGGAGTGGTGTGTGCAGAGGAGAGAGTGGTAGAGCAAAAGACAAGGTCACAGCAGCTGCCACAGGTGTGGGAGCACAGCTGTGGTTGACAGGGTTGTACGTCCTTGCCTGGTAGGGCTGGCAGGGTGGTATTCAGCAGTTTGGAGCTCACATAGGATCTTCCCTGAATCATGCTATCCAGCTGCACAATTGCTTGGTCCTGAGCATATGCAGGATGACTGAGATGGAAAATGATTAATTTTCTGGATTAGGCCTCCTTGAAAGACTTCCAGGGCCTGTGCTGGTGGAGGCCATGTTGGTGTCAATGCTGGCGTCAGTGGTCCATGTTGTTTCTACAGGCCGGGTTGATGCCCTTGGTTCGTGGTGCTGCCAGAGTCCATGTGGATGTATATAATCTGTGCTGTCATCTGAGGCCATGTTCATATTTTTGTTGTCCTTACTGCTGTGGAGCATCATCGGAGGAGGTGTGGAGGTGGGGAGCATATAGACATCCATGATCTGTGGTGGGGGGGGCAGGACTTGGTTATCTTTAAGTGGCTGGCCACTGGGATTTAGACTATACTCCAATGAATATATGGGCAACACAAATTGGACTTGGAGTATTTTTTTTTCCTTTTTTGGGGGAGGGCACAAAAGTGGGAGGCGGAACCTGGGAGGAGTTGCAAGCGAGTGTGATTGGGGTGCATTGTGAAAAATTACCAAATAATCAATAAAAATATTATGTTTGAAAAAAAGAGGTAAGTGAAATAAAAGACATTTTAGCCATCAGGTGGCTTTAAAGATGAATTACAATTAAACAACATACTAATAATTTGGGTTTTTGTTGAAGCCATAGAAATATTCATTATTTATGTTCCATGTGACTGGCAAACTCCAGGCACATAAAGGACAACAAAGGAATAAAGAATGGACAAACGTATAGTCACACATAGAGAAAGGCTGGGGTGAGGTGGGTTATATGCATTCTGATGGAACTGCATCAACTACCACAGCAACCCAGAAGCTCAACATGTTTGTAAGTGCAGCACAGGGGTGGGAGACATGGTTCGTCTGGATAGGACATGTCTGTAGGTGAGCAGTTTCAGGATGCAGTCATCTGGAGGGGAAGCTTCAGGTGCTAGTTTTTGCACACAAAGACCAATCTTTCAGAAACTTTCATATATGGCCAGAGGAAGGCTTTGCCCTTCTGATCTTGTCCCAGGAGAAAGGCTTTGCCAATTTCCCATGGGTCTGATTTCTTGGTCCTTGACATGACTAGTACATGTCAAACAATACACATTCTATCAGAACTTCATTCACTCGTGACTACACTGGCTTCCGGCATTGCATTCTCAGGGTATTTTCTTTTTTTCAATGATGAAAAGTGACCCTTATCAGAAAATTCCTGGAACTACATTTATCAAGGCAGTGGAAAATTACCCAAAGACTATAGTCCCTTGTCCAGGCTGTAGTGCATTTGTGGTGACACTCATCCACATCTTATCAGAAGTGACTGACATCAACAGAAGTAGACTTTGCAACTTTGCATATTCCCAGACATTTAGAAGTCTATTTACACACCTAGGACTGTGGGCATGCATAGCAAAGCATGGAGAATCTATATAATTCCTATTGTTGATCATAAATAATATGAAATAATCCTCAGAGTCCATGTAAAGACAGAAGGAGGAGTCTGGAATGTATGGGTACATATACTCACACATATCATACACACACATACAAAAATAAATAAATATTTAAAAAATTATTCATAAAGAAGAGTTCAGGACTCTACGGTCTTACTATTGAATTTTATTTAAAGAAAAAACAGGCCCCCTTAAATCTCTTGAAAAAAATACAAATAGAGGGGTGATACCTAATTTTATTTATGAAGGCAGTATTTTCCTAAACTCAACCAGACATAACAAGAAAAAGACTTTAGGCCAGTAACCTTTCTGAATACAGATGCAAAATCTTTCCCATAAGCAAACCAAATCCAATAGTGCGTAGAATATATTATGTAACATGGTCAAGTGAGATTTATATAAAGAATGCAGTTAGTTGGAGATATGAAAACCAAGCAATGTAGCACATCACAAATAGAATAAAAGAAAAGACGCAAGTCTTCCAGCAATGCAGAGGAGCAGTGTGCAAATCTAATCCACACACTAGGCACGAAAGCTGCATTTGCCAATTAGTATTAGCATCATTAGTGTTAGTCTAACAAGGCAAGGTGACTTCATAGAGAAAAGTAGTTTCTTTGGCTTACAGCAGCAGCACCTGTGGAAAACCTGGAACTAACACTGTGCTTAAGGATGAGTGGCTGAAAGCATTCCCTAAAATCAGGAATAAAACAAGAACAACTAATCTATTTGTATTCTACATTAGAGGAGATGTTCTAATCATGCCAGCTAACAAGAAAAAAAATAGAAGATATGGTTATGAAGAAAATAATAAAACAGCTGCATTTGCTGGTGACATGAGCTCACTAAGAGGAAACCCCAACAAATACAGCAGAGGTCTTCAGAGATCATTAATGAACAAAGCAACAACAACCTGTAAGCTAATATAAAATCACTCATATATATCTATTAAGTCATAGTGGATATTTGTAAATATGATGTAAAGGATTCAATGTAGAGCAACACAAAAATTGCATAGGATTAGGCAATCCAAAACTACAAATCACTACTGAGAGAAATGCAAAGGGAAAGAAGATGCAAATAGGTGGAAGGAAATGGTGCATGGATCGAAAAACAATAAATGTTAAATGCAATCCTCCCCACAGCTATTGATTTAATGCAATCTGAGGACTTCCTTGCAGAACCTATACTTGTCTTAAAAGTCCCATGAAAATTCAAGACATCACAAATAGCACACAACCTTGGAGAAGGAGAACAAATTCAAAGATCACACTTGCTGATTCTAAACTTACTGTAAAGATATGGAGTTTATTTGAAGGTAGCAAACACTGCTTAGGTTAGATCTAAAGATCGATGATGGGACTGAAAACCCCACATTGATCACATAGGAACTGACCACACATGGGTGGACAATTGATTTTGACAACAGTGATAAAAGTACTTCCTGGGGAAAGAGTAGCTGAAACATCAAGTGAGGACACTATCATGTATTCCCAGCTCAAACAGCCTTCTGTAACTCAACATGATGTCAGTCTTTGCTTGAGTAAATTCATAGGATGACTTTGTCAAGTTGGTACTAAGATTTTTGATAATTTTTTCAATAAAGTTTTTGTCATATGATTTTGGAAGAATGCTATGATATTATTGTCACAATACTCTTTCTGTTACCATCTCCATATTCTTGATATAAACAAATGCTTATCATATAATTTTTAAAAGTTAAACATTGACATAGTGCAATAACTCTGTGTGCAGATGCTATTTCATTTCATAATGATAAATCAAGGCAGGGAGAACTTGAATAACTTGCCTAAGCTTTCATTGTTTATAAACACAGCAATGACTGTGATTAGCTTTACCCTAGGTACCATACTTATTTTATTATAAAGGTGGTTGCATTTTCAATATGAAGCTTATTCAGCCGTCAATAACATTTGTTAAATGACAATAAAATTTTGTTTTTTGTTGCTATTTGTTGAAATAGAGTCATGTATACTAAGTCTAGCCTCAAACTTACCAAAGATGGCCTTGAACTCCCAAATCTCTTATCTCCACTTTACAGATATTTGTGTATAGGTGTGCCTCATGAAACATGGGTTAAATGTGTTTAAAAGGCAAGGCATCAATTTCTGAGATTATTTTGTGGTGTGCAAACATATTCTATCTGTAGACTCTTTTTTATCCACAATTCTTCACAGACTTGGAAATAAAAATACTCAACTTCATATGAAAAAACAAAAGACCCAGGATAGCTAAAAGAATCCTGTATTCTAGGTCTATGGATACAAACATCAGTATTTAGAAGGTGTTTTGAAACCATGACCATTTAGAAGAAAAAAAAAACCCAGAAAACAAAAACGATAGCATATTCTACCATAGAACCTATGGCCTTTCTCAGCCCTTGGCTTTTGATTAGGATTACAGTACCAGACATGAAATTCCCTCCAATGGAGCAGGCCTCAGGCCTATTCATAAAGCTGTTAGTTACCTCCTAACAGTCATATTTTTATTGTACCAGTAGGCACACCCTGCCTGGCAGGTTTATATTATAGCATGCAGGGTCTAGCCCTGTGTACGACCATTGGTGTTTTTTCTTCTGCAGAAACTTGCATGGCATTTCTCATCACCGTGAAACCTAGCTATTAGGGAGAAGATTTCTTAGTAATTTTGAGATTGATTTTCCTGTGTCCTGCAGAGAAACTAAGCGATGTCTTCAGCAACAGGGCATTACCATGTAGTTATGAATGTTAACCAATGGCAATGACAATGGCCTATGTTGTTTTGGAGACCACTGGGGCCAAACTGACCAATGACTACAAAGATATATCTCATTTCTGGTACTATGATTTTCATTTAATAACATGTATTCTGGAAGCAACACTGTCCATCACTGCAGAGTGACTCCATATGAACTCTTTTTCTTAAGTTTTATTTTGAAATTAGCATATTGTGGTGGTTTTGAAAGAAAATGAGCCCCCAGTGGGAGTGGCACTATTAGGAGGTGTGGCTTTGTTGGAATAGGTATGGCCTTGTTGGAGGAAGTATGCCATTGAGTAGGTGGGCTTTGAGGTCTCATATATGCTCAAGCCACTCCCAGAGTCTCAGACCACTTCCTGTTGCCTGTGAGTCATGATGTAGGACTCTAAGCTACTTCTCCAGTACCATGTCTACTTGCACACCACCAAGTTGCACCATGATGATAATGGACTAAATCTCTGAAAATGTAAGCCACCCCAATTATATGTTTTTCTAAGAGTTGCTGTGGTCAGGGTGTCTCTTCACAGCAATTGAAACCCTATCTAAGACACATGTTAACTAGTGAGTTTCCATAGGGCTTTTTTTTTTTTTTTTTGGTTTTTCGAGACAGGGTTTCTCTGTGTAGCTTTGCACCTTTCCTGGAACTCACTTGGTAGCCCAGGCTGGCCTTGAACTCACAGAGATCCGCCTGGCTCTGCCTCCCAAGTGCTGGGATTAAAGGCGTGTGCCACCACCGCCCAGCTTCCATAGGGCTTTTTATACAGTTGTAGTCTGGTTTAACCCACGTATTACCTTACATACCCCCATCTTTACTAAATCCTTTTAACTCTTTGATTTCCCTCCTTTCTTTCATTCCCCATATGTTCTGTGATCTCTGAACTTTTTAAAAGTTGATTTGGGAGACAGTAGGCTTCCATAAGACTTTTCATACACCTTACTTTGAGTTAGTCCTCTTTTTTCACCCCCTGGCTTCACCTAAACATCCAAGTCTCTCCCAGCTTAGACTTTCTGCCTTCAATATTTTCCCTATTGACTTTCATTTCACCTATAATTTACCATTCCCCTCCCTTAGCACACACTCCCACCACTGCACAGAGGCCCTTTTCTTCTTCCTTGGATTCTGCCTGTGCCCCAAGTTAAATAACTAAAACAATAGATTTAAAACTAGGATCCACATATGAGAGCGACCATATGGTGTGTTATACTTTTGGGGCCTGAGTTACCTCAGTCATTATAATTTCTCCAATTCTATCCATTTACCTGTAGATTTCATAACATTGTTTTTCTTTTCAGCTGAGTAATATTCCATTGTGTAGATGGACCACACTTTTCTTTTCCATACACCTGTGGATTGACAGCTAGTTTGGCTCCATTTCTTTGTCATTGTGAACAGAGGCAAAAACTGTGTGTGTACAACTGTTTCTGTAATAGGATACGAGGTCCTTTGTGTATATGCCCAAGAGTAGTATACTTCAGTCTTATGACAGTTCTAGTTCTAGTGTTTTGGGAAGCCTCCAGAAAGATTACGACATGGCTATTCTAATTCGCATTCCCACCAACTGTATAGAAGGGCCACCTTTTTCCACCTCCACATCAGCACTTGTCATTTGTGTTCCAGATGACAGCCTTTCTTCATGCAGTGAGATGAAAACTTAAGGAGTTTTAGGCTATACTTCCCTGATGTCTAGTGTTTTGAGCACACATGCAGCAATGTGGAAGGATACAAAATTAACATACAAAGTAGTAGCCTTCATGCATACCAATGGTAGACAGTCAGAAAAGGGATTCGGACAACAGTCCATTCACAACTGACATAAGAAAATTAACTACCCACGAATAAACCTAACTAAAGCAAGGAAAGACCTCTACAATAACAATTTTAAGACACTAAAGAAAGCAATTGAAAGAGACAGAATACAAATTGAATAAAATACAGAAAGACATCTTATTCTCATGGATTGGAAGAATCAATATCATAAAAATGACCATCCTGCTAAAAAAAGTCTATAGATTTGATACAATCTCAATAAAATTCCAGTGCTGTTGTTCATAGAAATAAAACAATCAAAAATTTATGTGGAGTCAAAAGTAAACAAAAGCAAATAAATAATAATAATGTTAAAAATAATAAATAAAAGCAATAATAAATAAATTAAAAAAACAACAAAACCAAAAACCCAAACCTTAAGGATAGTGAAGCAATTTTGAACAAAAGGACTACTGGGCATCGTGGTGATTTGAATGAGAATTATCTCCTGGCTCATGTGTTTGAATGCTTGGGCCCTAGTTGATGAGCCCATTTTAGAGAATTAGGAGGTTCAAAATTGTTGGATGAAGTATGGCACTGTGAGTTGAGTTTTGAGGTTCCAAAATCCTATGCCAGGCTTGAACTCTCATCTTCTCACTGCCTCCAAGTTGCAGATAAGATTAAAGCTCTGAGCTACTCTTCCATCATCTCATGTGTTGCCATGTTCCTTGCCATTATGGTCATGAACTCACCCTCTGGAACTATAAACAAGCACCCAATTACATGCTTTCATTTATAAGTTGCCTTGGTCATGGTGTTTGATCATGGCAAATAACAGTAAACTAAGATAAAATCACAGGTATTTAAAGAAACCAGCTTTAGAATGTCTAAGTATTGGATGTCCACTGTTCCTACTACCTAACTTCCACAGTACCTAAATACAAATTATACAATAGAACCTTCCTATTAAAAACATTTTGGTGCTGGCCCCCAAAACATACATATGGATCAAAAGCATAGAACTGAGGACCCAGATATAAGTCCACAATTACCTGATTTTTGACAAGGTCTCAGAGGTATACAGAAATTCAGTGCTGGGAAACTGAATTTCAACACACAGAAAAAATGAACCTAGATCCTTAATTCTTTCCCTACACAGGATTCAACTTCAAATGGATCAAGGATCTCTGCATAGGACCTGTTACCTTGAAAATGTTGGATAAAGAAATAGAAATATATTTCAATTCATAGGCTCAGGTATGAAATTTCTGAATTAGAAGCTCGTAGCACAGGAGATAAGTTCAACAACTGACAAGATCTCATGAACTAGAAAGCTTCTGTACAGTGAAGGAAGCCAAAGTCAATTGTTAATGTATCCCACAGAATGGGAGAAAGTCTTTGTCTGCTATTTATCCAACACAATGACTTGTTTCTAGAATACACAAAAACAAACAAACAAAACAACTCCCATAAATATTTAGAGAAAAGACAATTAAAAGTAAAGAATGAATGGATGAGGCACCTATCTATAAGTATAGCAGAGTACCATTAGGAATCATTTAATTGACTTTTTTTTTTCCTAGTAAGGTTTGGTTCTACTCTAGGTCTCTAGGCCATCCAGCTTCTGCTTCCTGGCCATCCAGGCAGTGTTGAACATACCTCTCTCTAGTATGGGCCTAAGTCAGACCAGTCATTGGTTGGCCACTTCTAGAAGCGCAGAGCCACCATTGCTCCAGCACATCTAGCATAGACTTGGGGACAGGTTGTGGGTTGATGGTTTTGTGGCTGGGTTGGTGTCCCAGTACCACCACTAGAAGCCTTGCCTGGTTACAGAAGATGGCCTTTTTAGGCACTGTATCCTCCATTACTAAGAATCCTCTATAGGATCACCATTATTGGTTCCAGGAAATTTCCACTACACTAGGTTTCCATATCAGCACTCAAATGCCTCCTAATTCCAGGCATTTCTTCCCATACTCTCTCTCTCTCTCTCTCTCTCTCTCTCTCTCTCTCTCTCTCTCTCTCTCTCTCTCTCTCTCTCTCCTCCCATACCCACCTGATTTCTTCTGCTCCAGTACCCAGCAGCCCCTAGTCCACCCACAAAATCTATTCAATTTCCCCTTCCAAGGGAGATTCACGTGTTTCCCCCTCCAGCCCTCTTTGTTACATAATCTCCCTGGGTATCTGGATTATAGAGTGATTTTATCCTTTATTTAACAGACAATATGTACTTATGAGTATATACCATGTTTGTCTTCCTGGGTCTGGGTTACCTCACTTAGGATGATTTTTCTAGTTCCACCCATTTGCCTGCAAAATTCACAGCCAAACATTCCTAATGGATCTTGGGGAACCCAGTGGAAGATGGTCAGGAAGATGGGTAGGAGCCAGAGGAATAGAGGATACTGGGAGAACACAGCCCACAGAATCAACTAAGTAGGGCTCTTAGGGGCTCACAGAGACTGAAGAGGCAATCAAGGAGCCTGCATGAGTCTATGCTAGGTCGCTAGGTCCTTTGTATATATATATATATATATATATATATATATATATATATATATATATATATATATATATTGTGGTTGTTCACCTTGAGGTTTTTGTGAGACTCCTAACAGTGGGTGTAGAGGGTATCTCTGACTCTTTTGCCTGTTCTTGGAACCCTTTTTCTCCTGCTGGATTGTCCAGCCTTGATAGGAGGGTTTGTGCTTAGTCTAGTCTTATAACATCTTGTTGTGATGTATTCTGTTGATCCCTGGGAAGCCTGCTCTTTTCTGAAGGGACACAAAGGAGCAGTGGATCTGGAGATGGTGGTGGTGGGGGACTGGGAGGAGTGTAGGGAAGGGAGGTTGTGGTCAAGGTGCATTGTATGAGAGAATAAATAAAAAGAATAAAAAAATTGAAGACATATTTAGAAGTGAACAAAAGGGCTATGGAACTGAAGGTAAGCTTCTTAAAAAAATAAGCACAAATGGCTAGGAAATACATCTCTTATTTAAACTCATCTGTTATTAACCATTAAATATATCAGATACATTCATTTCAAAACATTGTCATTTGTTAGTGACATAAGCAGGGAACATGCTATTTAAGTTGAAACTATTTTAAAATTTGCATTCACATTAAGCCACAACAAAAGGACTTCTTACATTCACCCCATCACTGAAATGAAGAGAACACTCAATTACTTTATGAAACAATACAATACAGTCACTGAAAGAAACCAGCTTTAGGATGTGTCTAAATATTGATGTCCACTGTTCCTCATGCCATCCTCCCTGTAGACAAAACACACACATGCTAGCAACATGTAACTTTGACAGATCACAATGATGCTAAGGGAAGAAAAGAAGTTTATTGTTAATAACTAAATTTTTATCATCTATAGTCTCTCAACAAAGCTCAAGAGAACTTTCAGTTTTGCAGATTGGAACTAACACACTATGTAAATTGGTATAAGTTCTCTTCAGTATTTGGATTAAAGCTGGACAATTTTAAGGATGCTGTCAATGCTATAAAATCAAGCTAACATACACACATGTTGGTATTTCATCTCTATGTCAAGAATCAATATGTCTTTTTTGTATTTCCACCAGCCGTTAGAGAACATGTACACTATATTTGAGTTTTATTTTTATCATTGTACTAATCTGCAATTCACCATCTAGATTTAGTTTGTGTTTAATGCTGGTAAGGTTGTATTTGTATTGGCAAAGGGAAAAAAGGTACAACAGCACAAACACCTCATGTATATACTGTCACATTGCCTGATTTGAAAAGGATACACAATAAATCAGAGACAGAGGAATAGCCAGCTCAACCCTCAAATCATGCCAAATCAAAGAAAGCAATCAAACAAAAGAGACTTCATTACAGGATTCCTCATTTTATTAAGCTTAATGAGACCATAAATTAAACACAAGAATATTTAGACTATGCATTTATGTGCAGAATAATGTGAATATGGAGATAGGCATGCTAAGGGAACATGAATCAAAACAACACAGAAGACTATAATAGTATAGAGACAGAAAAGAAACACGGAACAATTAATTTGTTATGAAGAAAAGTCTGAGAATAATTACACAGAATTCAGAGAGGGGAAACTGAGAGTAATGGACAATAGACATAAAGGATAAAGACAATGATTGTGGAGACAATGGCTAATCATTAAAATACTTTGGATGATCCTGAACATAGAGAAAACTCTCTAAAAACTGTACAAAAAGCATTCAAATATATTAGAAAATATTACTTTAGTAAAGAAGAATCTGTGCACTTTGTAGAACTGGAGACAGAGCTGAAAGCCTTGAGGGGTAAGGGTATTCTACCATTGGGTTACATCCCCAAGTCACTGTAGATTTTATAAAGAGATCCTCCATTCAAAAAAGAACAGCTTAACCAATATGTGTTGTTTGTTTCCTTAAAATTGAATAGGTCTAATTTCCTGTATTTATTTTTGAAAAACTTATAAGCCTAAATAGAAAAATAAAGTTATTTAACTGAAAAAATGTCAAAAAGAAAGGACATTTTAAAGAAATTTTCAAAGGCAAATGTGTGTATGTATAAGATATAGTACTATACCTTCCTAGAAATACATACAGCTTCAAGTCTAGTCAAGTTTACATTAATGAAATGTTGCTTTTTATTTACCAGATTGTCAAAATTCTAAAATGCCTGAAAATATGTAATTTTGGCAGAATGTAGGAAAACACTATAATAAACTGTTGGTAGGCACACAAATTAAGTAGCCATTTGAGTGGAGGATTGGAAAATAGCTCTCAGAATTGATTATGCTGTTGAGAGAGATGTATTGCTTAGAGGAGAAATCTATTGTGTGGGAGGAGGGAAGCCACCAAGGTTAGTTAGGACGAATGAATTCAACTAATGAGTTAGGAAAACCACACACATGAGACAGGGCCTTGGAGGGGGAAAAATGAAGACAAATATAAAATTCAGATGGAACAGAAAAAGGACTGGGATATTTCCCCAATTTTACTCACATGAGCCAGGGCAGCTGGGAGTCTCTCCAGAGAAGCAAAAGCTAGTCAATGGGTCCTGTAATTAATTGGCAGTCAAAAGGCCTGCACAACAGAGGTTGAACAGGGAAGGAAAGAGCCCAGAAGGGAGGAGCAGAGGTGTGAATCCTGGTCTGAATGTGGACCTCCAAATTCTGAGCTCAATGTCAAAGGACAGAAGAGGGATGTCCCTGTTCAAATCAAGAGTACAAATTGTGCTCCCTTTGTTTTTATTCTGTTCAGGCCCTAAAGGGATTATACAGTGCCCACACTGACCATCTTTCTCCATTAGTCCCCCAGTCAAATGCTAATCCCTTACAGAAAGACCTCCACAGGTACTCATAATGTTTTACTAGACATTGGAGCATCCCTAAACCCATTCAAGTTAGTACATAAAAATTAACCACAATCTCTGAGGGCTTTTTCTCCTTCAAATGAATCTTTTCAAAGCTGAACGTAGTATCAGAGCCTGTGATTCCAGCAACTGGGAGTCAGATGCAAGAGGATCATGAGTTCAAGGATCATGTGACAGCCTGGGCCACACAGAGACTTAGATGTCAAGCTGGGCTACATGGAAAGACTTTGTTTTAAAAGCAAACAACAGGCAGTCATGGGGTTGTCTTAAGTTGTAAAGTACCTGTTGGTCAGCACCAGGACCAGAGTTTGATCTCCAGAATCCATATAAAATGCCAGATGTAGCCCCAGTCTGGCAAGATATGCCAACTAGTATCATAATGACTGGAATGTTTGGGGAAAAAAAAAACACTTTCTGATTGGATTTATAGCCTGATCCAAAAATGGAAACATGTCTGGTATCATAAGTGGGTCAAAATCCCATGGCTATTCAGGTCTTAGGCCCTAGGGGAAAATCCAATCCTATTATATTGCTAAATGGACAGAGTAATGATCCACCTCTTAAGTTTCTATTTTTATACCCATAGGTCAGAGCATCTCTCAACCTTCATCAGAGGAGCTTATTTTCACAGTAGATGGTTATTAATCAGTGACCCATAACTGGTCTCCCACATGCAGAGAATAAAAGACTGTGGGGTACCTAGATCTAAAAGGACAGCTATATCACATTGGCTCCCGACAAAGCTCAGGGACCATCATGAAAGAGGGAGTAAAATGATTGTTATATATATATAACAGCCAAATATATATATTACAGCCAAACGGCATTAATGTATATGAGAGCGCTATCACACACAGGAACTGTGGCTCTGACTACATGTATCAGACCCACACAGGATCAATGCTGTTAAAATCCCAGCATGGATGGAAGGGGATAGATGCAGTTCCACATCTAGCAGAGGAACTATTGGCAAGGGATGGCTATACTATTGGCAAGGGATGGCTCTTGGGAGGTTGCGATTCAGTTTTCTTTAGGGAAGTGGGTCCTGAGAGAATACTGATGTTTTTGTACATGTTCTTATACCCATGCTCATTCAGGTAGCACCAAGTGAACTCATTGGGTTTTAAAAAAGAAGGACACGAAGTTGGAAAAGGAATGTATGGGGTGATAAATTGGAATGTAAGGAATAAGGGTTGGAATAGATTAAAATACATTATATAAATGTTTAGAACTCTTAATCAAATTTTAAAAAGGAAAATAATGCCACATATGGTAGCACATGCTTATAATCCTAATACCAGGAGAGCAGAGGGGGGAATCCCTTGGATTTGCTTGCCAGCCAGCCTAACCTAATTTGTGAGCTATTGGCCAATGAAAGACCTTGCCTCAGAAAAATAAGGTGGATGATGCCCCTGGAGAGGATACCCAAGGTGGTCTTCTGGCCTTCACATACACATACATTGTATCTTCACGTACATGAACACAAACACACATACACCATGCACACATACACATACACACATACACAAAGCAAAAGAACAAAATCCTTAAATGTCAGGTTTTTTCCCTTAATAATTATTTAGTAAGATCATTAAAACTTTGTGGTACTTAGTTCCAAGAGTTCTGTTTTAATTTTCAGTATTAATTTTAAAGGTTAAGTTATCCAAACAAAAATTCACCATACTTTCTTTATTTAAGAAAAAACACAAAGCTAATGTTGCATGTATTATCATCAGACACCATCAGCACATCTAATTGTGAATTTTGGTGTATATACACTTGACACTGTTAGACTATATGCTTGACACAACTACATTCTATGTAGCACTGTCACACTATTCACAACAACATTGTACACCTGATACTATGGAAACTGTATACTTGACACTAAAACACAACAACACTGTACACATAATACTATGGAAACTGTATACTTGATACTAAAACCATATACCTGACACTATGAAGCTGTATACTTGGTACTGATACACTGTATACATAACACTATGAAACTGTATATTTGATCATAACACATTGTACACTTGGCACTATACTGTACACTTGAAGCTACTATGCTATACATTTAGGACTATGGAACTATATATTGAGTACTAATATATTATGCACTCAATAGTAGTACACTGACTTTACTACATTATATACCTGACACTGTGACACTGTACACTCAACTCTAAAGAAACACACATGGTAGATACTGCTAGACTATGTACTTAACACTATTAAATTAGATCATTGACACTACTCACCTGTGCACCTAACACAAAGAAACTATACACTTAACATTACTAAACTATATACTTGGCGTTATCACATTGAATACCTAGTCCTACTGAATTGTCCATGATATGCTATAAAATTGTAAGTTGACAATACTATCCTGTACACTTTAAACTGTACATTTAACACTACTCTGCTGTACACTAGACATTGCTAAACTGTAGTAGTATGTCTCCGCCCATGACCTTGAGTTACATAGCTCAAACAAGGCAGGGTTTCCTGCTATTGTATGTGACATCTTATAAGGAGTAGGAGAAGGGTCACATGCCCCTTTTTTCTGGTCCTGCCTGAGAGGTAGATTCACTCCCAATCAGATCACAGGACAACTTCAGCTGTGGAGCAGGGAGAAGGGGCATGTGACCCTCCTTTAACTCCTTATAAGAGTATAGCTAGACAATTCCTCTTTAGGTCCCACCAAGACCCGCCAGTCCCCGAGCCCAATTATAAAATAAACACATCGACTCTTATATTATTTAAACTGCTCAGCCATTAGCTCAGGCCTACCATTGTCTAGCTCTTATTCTTATACTCAGCCCATTTCTGTTAATCTATATGTTGCCATGTGTTCCGTGGCTTTACCTGTTGCCTCTACATGATGCTCCCTGAATGGCAGCTGGTGTCTCCTCCCCCTGCCTTCCTCTCCTTTTCTTCTCTCCTCTCTGTTAGTCCTGCCTATACTTCCTGTCTGGCTACTGGCCAATCAGTGTTTTATTTATATAGAGCGAAATCCATAGCACTTCCCCTTTTCTTCTTTTTCAAAAAGGAAGGTTTTAATTTTAACGTAGTAAAATTACATACAACAAAACAATTATTAAGCAAGAATTACAGTTACAATATAAAAGAAGATATCCTATCTATCTTATATTTGTGAATCTAAGGTTTTATATCTAACCCATCTTTTATCATAACTGAGGGAATTATAACTATCTAGTCTTCAACCACATCAAAGACCTCAGAAGGATATAATACTACCTGAGAAATGGGAGAAGGATGCAAGCAACTTTTGGGAGTCTTGCAGGGCAGACAGAGATATGGTGATATTTTATTTGTATTGAAATGTGATTTCATTTGTATGTTAATAAATAAAGTTTCCTGGGGGTCAGAGCTAATAGCAAGCCATAGCATAGCTGGGCGTTTGTAGCACACACCTTTAATCTCAGCACTCGGTAGGCAGAGCTAGGTAGATCTCTGTGTGTTCAAGGATACAGCCAGCATTGGAGACACACGCCTTTAATCTCAATACCAACCATAGAAGTCCTGGAAGTCTCTACAGACAGGCAGTGATGAGGCAGTCATGTGTTTGGGTTTACAACCAATGAGAAGGCAGAACAGAAAGACTATATAAAGACAAACACATAGGAAGTAGCTCTTTTTCGGAGCGGTCTCTTGGCTAAAGAGGCTAGCTGCAGCAGGCGGTAAGGCTCTTAGCTCTGATCTCTTGGCTTTCTTCTTTGCATTGGTTCTGTGTTTCTTATTTAATAAGATGGTTGGTTACATCTACATAGAGACAGCTGGCAGCCTGGACAGTCATCCAAAGTTCTCTTGTAAAGTTGGGGCATCTGTCTTCAGCCCACAGGCCTAGAGTCTCTCAGTCACTTTTCTCTGTTATCTGTAGAATGTCTGGCAGTTTCCTCTGCAAAGCAGGAACCTGAAGGACCATTTTGTCAAGAAAAGTTCAGTGGTCACCTTCCTGTGGGTCCTGCATGTACAGTTGATCAAGCAGTCCAGGCAAGAACAGTTTCTTGCCCAAATGGCTATTTTTGCCAAAGTGAAGATAAACTCCATATAGAGTGTCTTTGATGCCCATCCTCCTCTCTGAAGTAAATTGGGGCTGCCAGGAGCAGACATGCTTCACTGTCCAGAAAGTCTAAATTTTTAAAATATTTTAAATGTCATATTCTGTACATCTTTGAAGTGTTTGAAGATGACCTGTCTATCTGAAATATATCTATGTATACCTAGAAGACTTAACTAACATGGCTACAAATATATTATCATAGATGACTAATTATTAATCTACTTCTTAATTATCCATTACAATTTTAAATGAGTTACATAAACATAATACCTCAAACAAGAATAGAAATACATATACAGTATAACAAAATTAAGTTTAAACTTATATCAATAAACTAAAATCTATAGCAATGTAAAACATTTTAAACAAGCTGTTACTCTTTAAAAGTAGGTTCATTAATCTACCCTTTCATTCTATCATATCTAAACTATCCCCTTTTCTTCTTTGGAAAGAGATTGCATTTATAATCAACCCACTTTAAATAAAATATTGGTTTTTCTCTGTCCCACACAAGAGGGCTCTTCTGATTTGGGACACAAGAATCTCTTAGCCATTTTTTAAAGCAATATGCCTGGGTTTAGAGGGGGAGTGAGCCAATTCCATCTCCAAAGCCAGCTTGGTATATTTGGGAATTTGGGCATAGCTTCTCTTACTACTTCCTGCTGGTGGGGGGTGCTGTATCTTATGGGGACACAAAGAAAATTTTAGGCTTATGGAGTAGTCCATGAGGCTGTATTGTCTGAGCCAGTTGCTTTGAAACCGTTATGTATGTTAGATCATCTGGGCCATGGTGTCATTAGAGACCTTTCAGGGGGTCTTGGATGGTTAAACCTGATATATCTTAATCTGGAACAAATCCATAGCCTCTGGCTTTCTGTTGAAACAAAAGCAGAACCTCGTTTCCAAGCAACATATCCTTATATCCAAATTTTGAAGTCAAGGTACCTTTAAAATATATGTTTTGGCATAACTCAACATCTTTTATAATCAAATGTTTTTCTTCAGTTACGAATATCAAAGAGAACATAATCCAGATTCTCTGCATGATAGCCATCTTTATGTGGCTTATTTTTTATATTAGTTTTACTGTCTCTTTAAAGACTTTATTTTTAAAAACTATCTATTTGTTTATATAACTGCATATATTCCTTCTCTCTCTTTCAAGCCTACATACATTTTTACATACATTGTAAACTATTTTATCTGAATCAGTCTTATTGTGAACCTATTGCTTTAAACTGTAGCATTCTAAGACTATAACAGTGCTGTTGCTGTTAAAGACTACCACACAGCAAAATGTGCCACTGGCAGACGCCTCATTCCCACCATACTGCTGGTCAAATGTGCATGCCAGGAACCCGCCAACTTGAGAGAGACAACTAGGAAGCTGTTTTTAGCTCTGTTTTAGAATCTTTTTTTTAAGGTTTAGGTGGAAACTCTTCCCCCACGTTGGACGCCATTTGTAGCTGGAGAATTTCTCTCCATTTCCCGCCCATCCCCTCCAGTCCCCAAGCCCATTTATAAAATAAACACACCGACTCTTATATTATTTAAACTACTTGGCCATTAGCTCAGGCCTACCATTGTCTAGCTCTTACTCTTATACTCAACCCATTTCTCTTAATCTATATGTTGCCATGTGTTCTGTGGCTTTACCTGTTGCCTCTACATGATGCTCCCTGAATGGCAGCTGGTGTCTCCTCCCCCTGCCTTCCTCTCCTTTTTTTCTCTCCTCTCTGTTAGTCCCGCCTATACTTCCTGTCTGGCTAATGGCCAATCAGTGTTTTATCTATACAGAGCAATATCCACAGAATAAGAGGTCATGTACAAGGGCATGAAGCACTGCCTCCTTTGGGGCATAGCACAAGGTCATGGGCAGAGCATATACCACTACACTAAACTGTGTATTTGACACTACCAATTTGTATATGTAACAGTATTATACTGTACACTTGACATTATTAACTTCGTACTTGACAGTACTAAACTCTACACTTGATACCCATACACTGTACACTTGACACTTAACTTTATACTGAAACACTGTTATCCTGTGTACCTGACACTATGAAACTGTACACTTAAGAATGCTACACTGTACACTTGATACTACTAACTTCACAATTGACACCATTAAATTCTGTACCTTATACCACTCAACTGTACATTAAAGTGATTTTTAAGTGCTAGCATTATAAGATTTAAATAGATCATAAAATTATGAACATTATCAACCTTTTTCTCAATTAATGATGTCATTAATTATGACCCCGTAGCAGTCACAAAACAGATGAAAGATATCCATGCAAAGTTACAATTTGAGTTACAGTGTATTTGAAAACTAATGATTTATTTCACTTATAGTACAAATAGGGGCTCTGTGACTACTCCCAGAAATACATGAAATTTGTCCCTTTAGTGCACCAGGCATTTATTCTTCATTTGATCACATTTCTAAGATCAGTTTTCTAACACTCACCAGGTGTATTGAATCAATCTACAAAGCCTGTATTGGGCAGGAAGCCTTGAAAGCCGTGGGTTATAGGTTTTGAGAGGCTAGAACAAGACGAGGAGCCTGGATAACAACTTAGTGGACAGATCTGGCAGAACTAAAATCACCCTGATATTGAGGGTCACTGTGGCAATCATGGTGGGTTAATAACACCAGACTCTAACTATATGTCAGACACATTACATATTTTCATTCTTACAACAACCTGTGGAAAATCCCTCTTGCCATCTGACAGATGATAAGGCTAGAATCCAAAAAGGTGATAAATATGCCTTCGACATGGGCAATGGCAGAGGCAAAACCCACATGTAGGCCTCTGTAACATTGTAGATCATTATTCTCTCTTCCCACATCACTTGTAGTTCTCAAGTTTCAGAAGGCTATTGGCCAGACAGAGAATTAATCGATGTGAATAATAAGGACATAATTACAAGCCAGTGTTTGGACCACTGATGCTGCAAGTATGTTATTATCCTACAAAGCAGCCATGGGTCAGGAATGACAGATGCACATGGAGAGTAAAGATCAGGGATCCCGATAGAGAAACTGAACATAACATTATCTCAAAGATAGGCCTCCCTCCTTGGGGAGAACCACTGTCTCAAATGTGATTGGCTTGAGGTGAAAGCTGGTAAGGAAATTCCTCTGTAGATGGATCACAGTGAACAAAATGATTATCACAAATTCAAATACTGTGCCAATCTTTAGCATCCCCTAGACTGTCTTTCTAGGATCTGGTACCAATACAGTTCAGAACACTCTACCTCCCAACTAGTTATTGTTATTTCCTGTCTTCATTAATTATTAGTTACCATGCATCAGACAATGCGTCAGATGTTGAGGATATAGCAATGGCTTAGATAACATGCTCCCTGCCTTCATGCATTTTGTAATGCAGTCAGGATTGAGTAGTTTAGAATACACCTAAACATAAGACTTTAAGGAATTTGGAATCTGGACCAAGAGAATATCTCACTTTTTAAAATCACAAGACCAGCCAAAAATGCTTGCTTGAGTATGTGCAAAAGGAAGAGAAAGCCAAAGGGGCTAAGTGCTAGCCATATAACAAAGAAACATCATCTGTAATCAAAATGCATGCTACATACAAGACAAATGAGCAGTGCAAATTAATAAGAATGCTAAATTAGATGACAAGCTGGAAGAAATCCACAGATTCATCTGTCAGCATTTACATACTTAATCTTCTATGTTATGCAGAAGACAAAGGAAGACAAGATAGTTATTTTTGTTTTCAAGGAGTCTCCTGCTCACTTTGTGATGGCATTTGAAGATATGGCTATAGATTCTTGACATGGTAAACACCACTGATAGACAGGGAAAATGTCTCCTTTGTTGACACAATTCTGAATAATCTATACTGTGATGAGTTGTGCAAACCTCATACTATGGATTTTAAAGTGGATAAAGCAAGATTATTTGAAAATATAAAAAAAATATTTGTTATGTGTAGACAATTCAAAATTCAAGTGTATATTCCAGAGAGCAAACCATGGACCTGGTCCTATAAAAGTTCTGTTTTAATGTATAGATGTGCCAGGAAGAAATTAGCAAGGCCATTATTATAATAACACATAGCAGGTCCTTAGTAATATTTGCTGAAAATATAAACAAATGACCACATGAATGAACATCCATCAATATTGATTCGAGTATTAAAATTTCTTCTTTGTGTTGTTCTTGTATATAGACAAATTTCTAAACAGTCTTATTAAATAGGAAACACAGAGCCAAATACAGAGGTGCAAGCTGTAGAGATCAGAGCAATAGCTGCTAACTAACCTTAGCTTATCACCTCGCTGTAGCTTCTTAAGAGATCTTCTTCCTGTCTAACCTGTGCCTCTATTGCCTTCCTGTTCTGCCTTCTCATTGGCTCTATGCCCAGCCACATTACTTCCTTGTCACTGCCTATCTATACAGACCTCCAGGTCTCTATGGTTGGTATTGGGATTAAAGGCATGTGTCACCACACTTGGCTATATCCTTGAACACACAGAGACCCTGCCTGCCACGTGATCGGGATTAAGGGTGTGTGCCACCACTGCCTGACTTCTATTTCTGGTTTGTGATGACCTCTGATCTCCAGGAATACTTTATTTATTAACATACAAATAAAATATCACATTTCAGCACAAATAAAATATTACCACACTTGCAGTTTAAACATTGCATACCAAATATACAACAAATCATTTTAAAAATTAAATATGCTTCCAAACATATCTGTTTTAGTTCAGGGTTCCATTGTTGTGAAGAGACACCCTGATCACGGCAACTCTTATAAAGGAAAAACATTTAATTGGGGTTGCTTACATTTTCAGAGATTTAGTCCATTTTCATCATGGTGTGATATGGTGGCATGCAGGCAGACATGATGCTGGAGAAGGAGCTGAGAGTCATACATTTTGACCCACAGGGAACATAAAGTGGTCACACTGAGCTTCAGCATAGGAATTAATTAGAAAATAATGGTCTTTTACTAATGTAATGTAAAACGCTAGCTGGAAATCTAAAATACTCTTGGGAGCCTACTTCTAGAAAACATGTGTTCATACATACACAAAGTGCCATGTGATTTGGTTTTGACATGTTGTTTAATATACCATATTTACCTCCTTTAATGGGACACAACTGATTACAGGTGCTTTCTATTAGAATTGTCTTTTTGTCTCTTGTTGTCAATGAAGCTTCCTGCCAGGTTGGCTATTACTCCCTGTAAATTCCCCTGAGGGTTATTCCCACACTTCATTAACAATAAATTTGCTTCTCACACTAAGTCAACATTGGATCAAGTAGGGACATGAACTCATCTCTTCAATTAACCAAACTCAGGAGCTGTATGCCAAATGGGGCATGTAGTGGTCCTGGTAATTGGTCTTTTTCTGTTCTTCTTTACTTTAGAGGGAGCAACAATTTGATTTTCCACTAAATTACATTAGAATCACAGAATTCTAAGATGTTTCATATTCCCTGTTTCTAAACATGTTCTTAATTCCCCCCCTCAGGGCTAGAGCGATGTCTCAGCAGTTAAGAGCACTTATTGCTTTTACACAGAACCTAAATTTGTTTCTTGTCACCCACCTGGAAGCTCATAACCACTTGCAATTGCAGGCACACACACATATACACAAAATAAATAATAAATAAATGTGATTTTAAAGAATAATACCTTTTTTATGGAGTAGGAGAATTACTCAGTGCGTAAAACTTCCTACTGCTGAGCCTAAAGTCCTGAGTTCAATCCATGCAACCTAGGTGGTGAAAGGAGGGACCCTGCTCCTCAGGTTATTCTCTGACCTTCTCATGCACACATGCATGCACATATATCCCCATTAACTAACTAACTAACTAACTAACTTCTAACTAACTAACTAACTAACTAACTAACTAATTTTACATTGTTTCCTTCATGACAGAATCATAAATTTAAACTCATATGTTATTCTCATACAGCCTCTACCTCTAGACAATAGAATCAAGAGCTGCCTTTGAAAGAAAACTTACATGTGTTAATTGAAAGAGTTGCTTAAAGCCGAAAAGAAGGAAGGCTGTACTAGGCAAAGGCTTTTAATGAAAACATTGGGAGCAACTTTTACATCTTACAGCCTTTGTCTTTTCACATTAAACAACACAGAAAATCTGGGCTCATTAGTTAATCATGAGATTTTCTCCCGAAATATATATGGTACATCCCTGTCTTTACTGTTATTTTATTGAAAAAGGATATAGGTTAAGGCAGAGGCTCCATAGGGCCCCAATTAGAGAAATTATGGAAGCAGCTTAATGAGCAAAGAGATTTTGAGAGCTCTTCTAGTTACAGTGCTGGATTAGTGGTAGGAGGCCGTCTAGTTAGGGTTTATAATCAAATAAGTGCACCCCCAAATGAAATCCTTTGAATCACTGTAGTCCTCCATGTGAAGTAAAAGATATGGGTGAAGCGATTTTCATGCTTAGCAGTATGAGGTTAGGATTCTAAATCAAGTCTAAGCTACTGAATTTTTCTGCTGTAACCCTCATGTAAGTAAAAGGGCACAAAAGTTATCTACGGTTATTCATAAGAACAAATGAGTAATTAGGTGGTGGTTCAATTTAGATTTAGAGAAGAGAGGAAAGACACACAGCACTTCTTCTCTTCAACCTTGTGGCCAGAACAGGTATCATTAACTGACCAGACTCTGTGACTCTATTGAGGATCCCGAGACTGGACTTCCAGCCAAAATTGTCACGTGCCCAGTGGTTACTGTTACAAAAATGGATTTCAGAGTAATAAAGGGTCATTCAAGGTCACAGAAAAATGCTGATGATAATCTCTGAGTTGGAATTTGAACATCCTTGAGGTTTTTAATCTTTATCAGTAAAAAATTTTTGTATACTAGATTAATTAATTTGTTAATACCTCAGTGATGTCTTAACTATTAATAGGCAACACACACTAGGCAGTGATTTCTTTTGGGAGGGCATTGAAATTTATAGCAACAAATACTTAGAAGAAAGCAAATACACACACACAGGCATATTCTCTCTCTCCTTCTAGTACACAGGTAAAATAGGGGCAGTTTCTCACAGTCTATATTTTTAAAACAAATATATAGACATATTCATTGTTCAAGTCCATGTCAAACACCATGAATATTGTGGTAAAGCTAATTAGAATTTCTCTGAGAATAATGGAATTTGGAATTTCATGAGGAAATAAGATATGATGGAAATTCAGTATGTGCTATGAAGAAAACAGCAAAGTGAGAGACAGAGGGAGATGGTTCTTAGGTGGTGGTAGAGGGTACTGTGGTACCCCTCCTAGATTCCCTCCTCCAGGATGGAGATTCTCATTTCCCAACAGCTGGGGTATCGATTATTGGTGGTTTAGAGCTACTCTTCTTTCCAATAATTAACCTTGGTCTGAAGGAGCTGTTTCTCTTGGTGAGTGCTCAAATTAATAGAGACAGATTGCATCTAGTGGGCAGTCAATTCAGGCTTACTGAGGTCTGGCCCAAATGGATTTAAGTAGAGATTCCAAGTGTACTGCCTCTCTATTGATGCCACTGGTCTGGGCTGAAATCTCAGCTGCAGTACTCTGCAGTTCAACTTCTTCCTGTTTCCAATTCTGCTGCACCCACTCTTTCAGATAGACAGTCAAAAATCCCCACAATAAGCTTCTGAACTGTATCTACATCATAGACTCTTTCATCTGTAATGGTTTCTGAGGGATTTAAGATACTTACTCTAAAACAGGGTCCAAGAGTTTACACTGACATTTATTGATGCTGAACTCTGATGTGATACTAGTGGACAAAAATACACCAGTGGGTCTCTGGTATTTGGGATGATGCTATCAAGTAGTTATTATATGACATTAAATGACTGCTGCTGGCACACACTGATGGGTTAAAATAACTTCACAAAGTCTGGGATGATTATTAACTGATTTACAGCAAATGTGGAAGAAGAACCCTCACCCTCTCATAACATATAGTGAGATCATCATCGCCTGCAATTGCATGAGGAATAATGATGAGGCACAGCCCAGGACTAAACTGTATACATGACAGAATTCTACAGAAATTGAATTTCAGAGCTGGATGTGATGGTGAAATCAAGAGGTCAAAGCAAGTGGATCTACTGTATTTTGAAAAGAAAAGCTAAATTTAGAGTTTACATGTCTTCTATGATAAGGACACAAGGGCTGGTAAGGCACATCTGGATGGATGCACTAAAGAACACTGGATCAACATCACCATTTAACTGTTTGGGCCTGGAGGAGAACCTTGAGTCTCGCAGTATTTTTCTCTGCCTGAAGATGGTGCAGAGACCTTTGCATCACAAGGCAGCATGCACAGTACTCACACTCTACTTCCTTTCCTGCAGCAAAGTTAAGCTAGAGGATTTCCTCGGTTTTATTTGATTTTTTTTGTCTGTCTTTATTCACTAGCGTTTACTCCTTGAGAGTATGAGTATGGGTCTTTTATTATTTTTCATTGCTATATTATTAGGTTCTAAATCATTGCTTTGCTAAGTGAAAAATTTTGAACAATTTTATTAATAACATCTTGAAGTGGGGCAGAAGTGGCTTGGGGGAAACATTAAGAAGTAAGAAATAATTGTGACTTGCGACAAGAGAGTGTAATGATGATGAATGTAGGAGAAAGATTTACACTAAGTGAGTGACACATATAGGGTACATGATGACAACCTGTCTATACATTAAGGCCATTTAGATTCAGCTGAGAATTACAAGACAACCAACTCTTCTAAATGAGAGTGTGGGGCACATTTTCTTTTCACCATTTATAGCTTAATGCTTTTATATTAAATTGCCCATTTTTCTTATAATACATTCCATAATCCTCTTCATTTTTCCTCATCAATGTAAGCTTGCTGAAGACATTTAGAGTCTTGGAGTACTTTTATAAATCAGGAGATGCCTTTGATAGCCATACATAGAGCAAAGAAGTACACAAACGACACTCGCACAGTTTGCCACTGTCATGGTAACAGTCACCAAATCAGGTCACTCAACAATTTAAGTTATTCGCCAGCAGGATGACAAGGGAATCTTATTTTCATTTTTCGGTATCAGAATTGAACCCAAGGTCTCTCACAGGGTGAGGCACCCCTGCATTATGCACCAGATGCTAGAGGACCTCACTGAACAGGAGCTGCTGAGTCACTGTCGATCTGAGCAGGGCTGTCTTACAAGACAGAGACTTAGCCGATGCAGGCCATAAAAACCGCAGGTACTTCATGTTTCATTTCTTTGGGCATACTGTATAAATGCCAATCAGATCTGGACTGGTACAGAGCTAACCTGGAATTCCCCCCCTCTTCCCTCCTATCATCTCTTCTCCCCTCCCCTCCTTCCTCTTCTTCCTCCCTCTCTCCCTCCCTTCTTTTCTTTCTTTCTTTTTTAGACAGGATGTCTCTGTGTGGCCCTGGCTTTCCTGGAACTCACTGTGTAGATTGACCTTGAACTAACTCAACAGCGATTCCCTGCCTCTGCTTTGGGAGTGTTGGGATTAAGGGGCAAACCACCACACTTGAGTCCAACCATAGTTTTCTAATAGCCATGGTAATAGCACAAGAATGCCTACTAAAATAGCTAAAAGGTCCGTGGCTTAGATTCTGAACTGGTGTACCTTATGTCCATTTCATGTAATTGGCTAAAAGTAAGTTGCAAGGCTGAATGAACTGCAAAGTTATGGCACAAATGATGTGAGTGCTGAGAAGTGTGAAGAACTGGTGTCAGTCATGCAGTCTACCATATCGCACATCATTAGCTATGGCCAACACTTGGTCTTAGAGCCTAATAAGACTCAGAGGGAACTCACTCTGAGAGTAAGGCATACAGGATATATAGTTGGGAATATCACTTAATGCAACTACAATGAAGTGACTATTGATGTTTTAAATTTAAAAAAAGCAGAAGAATTAATATTTATTTTAATACAACTTTTCATATAAAACTGGAAGTATAGCCAATTACCAAGATTATTAATTATCTTATTAATAGATCATTTTAGTCATGTTCTAAACATCAAATATCAGTTATTTAACTGTAAAGAAAGATGAGATGAAAATATTTTCTTTGTTTTTAGAAAGGTATTTTCTTCAAGCTAGTCATGGTGGCCCATGAGCCCATCTACTCATCCCTCTCCCCTCCCTGGATCAGATCTAGGGCCTCACAATGCTATTCCAGTGCTCTACTGTTGAGTTTCTTCTCTACTTCTCCACCTTTTCTTTTCATTTGTTTTACGTATTTCAAAAATGTTTTCTTTAGCTTATGGACTTTTATGATTGTATTAAATAATATATATATATACTCACCATCTATAATAACATAGGTCTATTTTGTGGTCTTCTCTATTCTTTTGGCATTTGGTTTGACATTAATTTTAAATAATTATTAATTTTAAATTAACTATTAATTTTAAATATTACCTCACAAGCAGACTGTTTCAATATTTAATATTTCTTTTAAATATGATGATTATAGATAAGAACACAGATACTTATAAAACTATACATTTAGCAGAAGATTCAAAGATTTGGAACTTAAAATGCTAAGGTGTGACTTTCAAGTACTACCAGGTTTTGTTATTACTTTGTGCCTGCAATCCTCCTTTGTTTCCTATGTAGAATAAGGTACAGATGATTCATTAAAATATTTGGGTAGAAATAAATTAAAATAATATCTGAAATGCTTGTTTCTCTTTAAAAGCAATAAATATCTTAAGCCACAGAAACCTTTTAAAGCCCTTGTAAACAATACATAGGTGATATGGAATGCATAGATGATGGGCTATTCTTCCAAGCATTCCTTTTAGCATTTTAGAAGCAGAGTTCTATACACAATTAAGTTTTCTAATGATATAACCATGCAAGCTCTGGAATCAAAGGCCTTGTTTCCAAACAAATTCAAGCAAAACCAATAAAATATTTATTGAGCATCTTCTATGTACCAAGGCCCCAGAGATGCCACAGATGCTGTCTGTACCTTCGTAGAGCTCACGGGTTTATATCAAAGTAATAGCCCCCAAACACCCACATCTGAATAAGTCATGGTGCACCATAGAAAATTTACAATGTAGACACATGTGACTCCTTTGTGCAGTTCATAATCAGGGGAAAATATGGTATAAAAATAGTTTTTCTTGGAGAAAAGGAACTCATGGTGCTGTTTATTTGATTTTCACAAATGAACATGTCATATTAGTCATAAGTCTTCTGGAGCAGATGTGAAATCTGAGCCCAGTTTCCCTCAAGGGATACTTTTTAGGAGGCAAAATGAAATATTTTGGAACATCACTAATCAAAGGATTTTAATGTTAGTTGCCTGACTCTAACTAGATTTGCATATTCATGTAGTATTACCACATATATTAATCTGAGATGAGACAGAATCAGAGTGGTGGTATTTCATATTATAAAGTTTATTGGCTGGGCATGGTGGCACATGTTTTTAATCCCAGCACTTGGGAGGCAGAGGCAGGTGGGTTTCTGAATTTGAGGCCAGGCTGTTCTATAGAGTGAGTTCTAGGACAGCCAGGGCTATGCAGAGAAACTCTATCTTACAAAATCCAACAAACAAACAAAACCAAGCAATGCTTATTGTGGATTTTCTAAGAAATAATTTAAATAAAAGAACATTTATTATGTCACTCTGAAAATAAGTTGCAATTGAAAAGTCACAGTTAATTATAGAGATATGAAAATTATTTGCAATAAAATCCAACTCCCACTAGTTTAGCAAAGAGAAAACCTGTATTGTAAAATATTGCCTAATGCAAACTTTTCAATAATTCTGTTGTTTTAAGATTAAGTATATGCTAAATATTTGAGAAATATTATTTAGTCTCGTTTTAGTCATTAAACACCAGAAGCATTATGACAAAAGGTAAGAAGGGAGTTGTCATCATTGATTAACATTTTCCAAGTGTAATATCATTTCTACAGGAAAAAAAAGAAAAGAAAAAAAAGAAAACCTGAGGAATGCAAATTTAAAAGGAACAAAATATTAATAACATTATTTACAGATAATAAGGATTCATTCCTGAAGTCCTTAGCCTAATAAATGACCTTGAACTTCTAGGAAATAGACAAAAGCCAGTAGGGTTATTGGTCACAAGTTTAAAATGTAAAAATAAACATAGATAGGAAAAGACAGAAAGATAGAAAAAGAGATAGAAAGCAAATATTAATTTTAAGTATGTACACACACACACGCACGCGCGCGTGTGCGCGTGCACGCGTAAGTATTTCTGCTTCTTGTTGGACAGGTAGAGTCACAGAGTTCTTAGATATGGAAGGTTTGTTAATGCCTACTCCAGTTACTAACTCATAGTTGCATGGGGTCTATCCAGCTTATCTCTTTGGCTATTCCCTGTTATTTCTGTGCTCTTCGTTTATTCCCAAAATTGCATGTGGACTTCCTTTGAAGGGTATAACCTGTGCTCTCTGGTCATCATGAGAAGAGCAGCATCCTATACTCCCTGCCAGGTCTTCTATCTCATCATCGTCCAGAAATAATGGAGTCAAGCAACCATAGGACCAGAGATAAAAACTTCTAACACCATGAACTGAAATCAGATTCTCTTCTTTTAAATTGATTTTCTTGCACTTTTTTTTTATAATGATGGAAATGCAAATAACACACCAACTATTCTAATCTTATAGTGTTTCCCTGACAAATACTATGGTTATATTGTGTGTACTTTTTTTGATTATATATATATATATATATATATATATATATATATATATATATATATATATATATATATCTGACCTAACCACATCTCAGTGGCATCAATAAATGAATTTTTAACTAAATTTACTTAATTTCTATTTTTTGGTAAAGGAAGCGTATCTTCAATCTTGTTGAAATACTCACTCTATGATTGCCTGCTCTTTCTGTACTGATATGACAGAGAGTGCCTTGTTAGATATTCCCAGATGGCCAGACACGGGAACTCCCCACTGGGTTGATGAGTTGTAGCAGTGTATTAGTCATGTAAAGCTGCCTGCATCCCTCAAGAGGAACCTACCACAAACTACAGGGGCCTCTCAGGGTGGGACAAACCACAAAGGAGTAGAGTGAACAGCAGGATTGCAGGAGGAAGAATTTGCAGCAATGGGCTTTGTGATTTTTAGGAAGCAATCACATCCTCCCGGAGAACGATAAACATTCCTCTAATCCACGCGAGTCATGCAGTGGGTTTACAGGAGAGTTCAACCCCTTAGACTCAGGATCTGCTAGAGCACGTGCCGCTATTCAGAGAACAACTGCCTAGTGGAGATGTTTTTCCCATCGGAGTGGGGGGAGTTTATCCAGCCGGAGTATGAGGGACCCGGGAGGCTTAAAGGTGTCAAGGCACCACACACAATTTAAAGCTATACAGAAAACTTGGCATCTGTACACTGTGTCTTCTGTCAAGGGCTCCTAAAGGTACTGTAAATGTTCTTCCTTTTATTTCCTCCCAATCAGCATTTCAACAACATTCCGTTGGCATCTAACGTGGGACAGACCTCCTTTTGCTTCCGTGCCTCCATCGCCATGTAACATAGGGCTGTTAGGCATTTTCATGTTTTCAAATATATGAAACATTCATATATGCTGATTTTCCTGCCAAATCTCACAAAAACTCCATTGTATTCAAAATAAGGGAAGGTGTTCATAAAAGGGTGTGATTGCTTATTGCTTCAACAAGAACAGGCTGGAGAAGGTGAAATGATTTTTATCACATTTAATGAACTTCTCTTATTGTCTCTGCAAAGTAATTCAAACTCTACAGCAGCAGTCAACTGTTCAGCAGACAATGCAGCATTGAAGGCATGGGATGGCAGTGGAAGGTGTCTGGTTCCCTACTGAGGAAGGAACCCAGGCTCAGTGTGGGAAATAGTGATGAGTAAAACACAGAGAGGGCCACCTCATTTAGCAGTTTTAATGGAAAAGAAAAATAGGTGACTTCCTAGGCATCATGAAAGGGGTGCACAAAGGCCACTCGATTTAGGGAGAGCCAAAAGAGTCATGCTGTCTGTCAAGAAAGGATGATCCTGGAGAACATAGTGGGTTACCTCTGAGTAGTAGTCTGACTAAGCATAAGAGGGAGGAATACAGGAAGAAAG
Organism: Peromyscus maniculatus bairdii; assembly: GCF_049852395.1. Taxonomy (NCBI): domain Eukaryota; kingdom Metazoa; phylum Chordata; class Mammalia; order Rodentia; family Cricetidae; genus Peromyscus; species Peromyscus maniculatus. Next base: position 64,589,100 of record NC_134853.1, on the reverse strand, counting down.
GCAGGAATTGCACTGGGGCCCGCTGGGAGTCACCGAGAGAAGGAATATGGCCTTGCACTAATCTATGGGTAGAGAAATATGAACTTATGGGGCAGTTTGATACTCTGTCCATTTATCAAAATAACAGTAGGTTCACTGCCTGAGCTTATGATTTCTACAACCTGGAGTTTCTTGGCCAAATTTGCTGTATTGAGCACATGTTTCCTCTTTGATAGTGGGCTTGGAATTCAATCAGAAAGTGGTTGGTTACCCCCATAACATTTATGCTACCACGGGTATGTCATGCAATGCCGGGTCATTATTGTGGTTCACAGGACTCACATCTGGGTAAGACAGTAGATGATATTTCTTCACCAACAACCTTTATAAAAAAAATTCTAGTATGTCATTGTTTTTCTCTGCTGAGTAGTATTCCATTGTGTATATGTGCCACAATTTATTTATCCATTCTTCAGTTGAAGGGCATCTAGGTTGTTTCCAGGTTTTGGCTATCACAAGCAATGCTGATATGAAGATAGCTGAGCAAGTGCTCTTGTGGTATGATTGAGCATTTCTTGGGTACATGCCCAAAAGTGGTATAGCTGGATCTTGGGGGAGATTGATTCCCAATTTTCTAAGAAAGCGCCATATTGATTTCCAAAGTGGTTGTACAAGCTTGCATTCCCACCAGCAGTGGAGGAGAAAAAATCATCCTTAGTGAGGTGACCCAGACTCAGAAAGACAAATATGGTATGTACTCACTCAAAGGAAGATGCTAGATGTGGAACAAGGATGACTGGACTGCTACTCACATCACCAGTGAGGCTACCTGGAAAACGAGACCCCAAAAAAGACACGGAGAAATGGATGAGATCTACATGAACAGCCTGGTCATGAGTGGGAACAATGAAGGGCGACGGTCGAGGGAAAGAGAGTGGGAGATCCTAGCTGGATCAAGAAAAGAGAGGGAGAACAAGGAATAGTAGACCATGTTAAATGAAGACCACATGAGAAGGGGAGGAAGCAGAGAGCTAGGGAGGCCCACGGAGATCCACAAAGATACCCCCACAAAAGACTGCTGGCAATGGTCGAGAGATGGCAGGAACTGACCTACTCTGGTGATGGGATGGCCAGACACCCTGTTAGTTGTGCCATAAACCCCATCCAAGGAAGGTCTGAGGAATCTGGATGCAGACATCCACGGCTGGGCCCCTGGTGGAGCACTGGGAGTCTAATTAGTGAGAAAGAAGAAGGTTTATATGAGCGAGAATTGTTGAAACCAAGGTTGGATAAAGCACAGGGACAAATAACCAAATGAATGGAAGCACAGGATCTATGAACCAAAGGCTGAGGGGCCCCCAACTGGATCAGGCCCCCTGAACGGGTGAGACAGTCATTTGGCTTGATTTGTTTGGGAGGCAGCTGTGTGTTGGTGCCGGGTCCGGGGCTCATTGCATGAGTTGGCTGTTTGAATCCTGGGACCTATGCAGGGACGCTTGGCTCGGTCTGGGAGGGGAGGACTGGACCTGGCTGGACTGAGTCTACCAGGTTGATCCCGGTCCTCGGGGGAGACCTTGATCTGGAGGAGGTGGGAATAGGGGGTGGGGTGGGGGGAGGGGGAAGGGGGCGAGAGTGGGAGAACAGGGGAATCTGTGGCTATTATGTTGAACTAAATGATGTTGTAAAATAAATTTACTAAAAAATAAAAAAATAAAAAATAAATAAATAAAAATCTAGTATGAAGAAAGCTAGCCATCAGGAAGTAAACGTCTCAGTCACTACTGACCTGATTTCTCTGTATCCTGTGAACAGTATGTACAATATCTTCAGCAATAGAATCTTCCTATCAAGTTCTTGTGGGAAACAATGGCAATAGTTTGTATTTTTAGGATATTTCTGGGACACCTCACACCTAGCACTGGGCTTTTGACTTTGAAACCCGTGGATTCTAAAGTTAATACAATTCCTTTCATAGAGAACTCTAATTAAATCCTCTAATATGACCACACACACACACACACACACACACACACACACACACACACACACACACGAAGGTTCAAGATAGTAGGTGTATATACAGCTTTTTGAAGTAGCCATAGAGTTTGGTGTGCACTTCAGCACCCTTCTCTACTATTGTTACAGGGAAAGACATCGGTCGGTCCTCCATCTTGTATTCTTCTGAGGCTATTTCAGGTTTAACTAGAATTTGATATCTTTTATGGGGAATGCCATGGAAAATTACCCAGCTCTGTCATTGGAACTCAATGTCAGGATATCTAAGCTAATTTATCTGTTAAGTGTCCTGCTTATACAAACCTTCCTTTCCAGCTAATCACTTATCTTAGCTTCTGTCAAATTGTTTGTTTATGCGAAGCACTCCACCCCTCCTGAAGATGCAGAGTGAGATGCCAAGATGTGGATTATGCCTTTGAAAATCTCATATTCTGGAAACTTGGGCTATATCTAGGTCCCCAAATATCTGAGTGTAGTCCCAGCTGGATGTAATAACAATTCTCAGTGGGCTATAAACTGTTTTTGTGGTCATCTCTGGTAGTCTCTTTGTAACACTTCCATTTCTCTTGTTCCCCTTAAATCTCATTGCCCATTATTCCCCCTTTCCATATTCATATAATATATTAGAGCTCTTTTCATCTATTTTTTATTTTTATTTGCTCATTTAATATCATATTTGTTTGAGTCATTTTATATTTAACTCAGTATTGTAAGAAAATAACACATTTATGTATGTGATCTAAACACATTTCTTTAAATTAGAATGTCATATAGAGGAGTAGAGAATAGAGGAAATAAAATGATATAATATTCTCGGAAGAACTAAGTATTCTTCTTGTATGACAAATCCTGAGTCTAAATATTAGCTTTGACATATTGTAGATAATGATGTTTTGCCATTTCTAAAACTCGGTTTCCTCAACAATGACATGTGTCATAGGCCTGAATTAGATGAGATCAAAGTAAATTGACCTGTTTGAGCAGCTAATTCAGAGCATCATGTCATCCATGACTCACATTCACCAAGACAAATGAAGGCAAGATGAACAGTTATTTAGACAAGCAGGTATGTATTCAACCCAAGGGTTTCTATTACAGATATTTTCTAGTCATGTGTATAGAGAAGACTGAAGCATATACTAGTAAAGAAGACAAAATTTCCAGGGTTCCTCAGTTTGGATTTTATTAGAGAATGGTGAATTTATCTATAAATATGTCAAAGATTTAAGAACAAAGTCTAATATAGACATCACTGTTGACTAAGTAGTATGTTAATAAACCTCAGCTCTAATATTTGGGAGAACAACATAAGATAAACTGCAGAGGGGCATTAGCCACCTTTATCCTTCTCAACTTCAGTGCTGGCACTGTTAGTACAATAGTCACAGGGGTTGGGATGGAGGTTATGCTTCCTGAAGGATCATACCATGAATTAGCCCCATTGCATGGACTAACAATGGCAAGGACAGATGCTGAGTCCTTGTTTCTTGCACCACTGACTGAAGAAATCAATGAGTAAGTTAATACAAAGTTGATTAAATCAGACATGTCTGGTGGGAGGGGGATGAGAAAGTTATTCATTCTCACTGGCATTAAAATATGATTTTATGAATTTACCTTCTTCCCAGGCTGACAGCATTGTGGCAAACAGCATCATATAGAAGTTAACAAATATCTGAATTAACACCATGGGATGTTGTAGATGTGTTGAACCAAATGATCCACTTTACAATGAAAGATGTATTGTGATTAAGATATTAATATGGGGTCACTGCATGCAGAAATACTATCATATATTGCAACAGCCAGAAGTGTCCAGTTTAATGGAACATCAAATGACATTAAAGACACAGAGAATGATAGTTTGAAGATGCTAGTCTGAGAGTTTGGGTTACTTCTTTTACAAGTATTGGCTAAAATTAATTGTGACAGCCATTAAAATGCTTCATTTCCCACAGGAAAAAAATTTCTAGTTACAGGGATCACACAGAGATGGCTCCTGTCACCATCCCTTCTACTTCCCCTCTTGGGGTAATTTGTGCTCCCATTTCATGCTACTAGATATTTAATTTCTGTTCTTCATTTCTTGGGGACCAGTAGTCAAAGAAATGAGCCACTATACTTAGAGGGATAATTACCCTATCAAGAGACTCTAAGTCTACTTTCGAAAAAGAATCCAAAGAGAATAGTATAGTGTTCTTAGACAGTTCACAGGAAATCCCCTCCAAGATCAGTGGTAACTATAAATGAGGAAAGGCATTGTGGATAGCCTGCTAGACATATGAAAACTGGCATTCAGAAGGTGAGGAATGTAAGTTGCAGCCTCGGGATTAACTACAGCAGCAAGGAGTGGAGCTTGTCCTCCTAACTTTCTGTATTCTGACTTTCAAAGAAAAACTGACTGACTAGTTCTCTGGAGAAACAGCATCAGCCCCAGGTGAACCTAACGCCGAGTGTTAGAAACGAGCCTGGCGAGGGGGATGGCCATGCAAATGCTGTTGTTTCCTTGCCTGTATTTTTTGGCATTTAGATGACAAATTCAAACTCTAAGGATTTGCATTGTATTTTGACAGAGCCCTTTAAAAAAAAAGGCAAGGAAACATTATTTTATCTGCATGCACACCAGGCTAGATGTGCCAGGGAATCCTTACCACAGATCAGAGTTCAAGCACTGACCTATGGAAGCTGGTATACAAACACCAATTTCTTCATCTCAAGATGGGGATAACTGTGAGGCATTCATTCAACACCACTTACCAGAGAGTCCTGAAGATTTTGCTCCAATTGTCCACAGTGGTGATTTACTTGGTTACGCACACTTTACCTGTTTATTTCAATTGTCTAACATTCCATTACTTGATTACATTTTCTTGGGACCATTATCTAAGTAAACTACTTGAAATCAAATTATCACTTTAGGTCCTTCTGGATAAATCTGAACCAGCATGATATGAGTGGTGGGAGAGGGGTGATCTTATTTTGTATGTGTTAAGTTTAGGTGTAGAATGCTGTGCAGATGGGGGCCTATCATTGCTTTGGTCCTATATAACAGAATTTCAGAGGAAAGTTTAATAAACTAGGGAGTATTTTCCTTATTTTCTCCCCTCATTTAAACATACCATTTTGTGTATTAGCTTTTAGAAAAAAGGGCTGTATTCATATGTTGCTATAGTAATGAGTCTACCCTGCAATATCAGGGCTATAGGTACATAACATTGTAATGAGTGCTTTTTGCTTTCTTACTCCTGTAGAGCCTTATGTATTCGATTCCTTCACACTCTTCAAACACTTTCTTAGTTTCCTTTTACAAACAAGTTCCAAAGTCTAAGAACCATGAGGGAGTTAGAGTAGCAAGAGTTTCACTACTCTCCTAGAGGAACAAAACAAATAGTGTGTGTGTGTGTGTGTGTGTGTGTGTGTGTGTGTGTGTGTGTTCATGTGAGAGTGTAAATGTGTGTGTGCATGTGTGTGTGCATGTGAGTGTGTAAATGTGTGTGTGCGTGTGCATGCGTGCATGCATGCGTGTGTGTGTGTGTGCATGTGAGAGTGTAAATGTGTGTGTGCATGTGTGCGCGTGTGCGTGTGTGTGTGCACATGTGTGTGTGTGTGTGTGTGTGTGTGTATCCCCAAGCACTTCCCCTTCCTGTAGAACCTTGTTGCCATTATTCTTTTGAAACTGCTTTTGCTCAGGCTACCAGTGAAACCAGGCTATTAAAATGTTCTTTCTTATGGGAATAAGCTGTGTGGAAAGACTTCTTTTTTTATTATAAGAAAATCCAAAAGGTGCAAAAGTATCTGTAGCAGACAAATTGTTCAGAAAGTAAATTGAGAGAGAACTGATAGAGATTAGACATTTTCTCTGCCTTCTTTGACTTCATTTTTGGAAGGAAGACACCTCTCCCCAGGAGAGTCTTCAGTCACTTTCTCTTTTATTTCTCAATGGCAGAACCAGATCACACACTATCAGTGAATGAGATGTAACTTAACTTTCCTGAGGTTAGTAAGTGCCTGATTGACAGCAGAAAGAAAGAGTTTTCAAGGATGCAGCGAGAGCAGTTTTGAAGTAAGCAGCACACATCCTGAACCCTAACGAGAGATGGAAATGACATAGAAAGAGCTGGGTCTATGAGTTTGGAGATCAAAGGGATATTCAAATGAAGAGACAGAATTTCAGCTTTTAACGTATTAGGTGTCATTTAAAGCAAGAGAATTAGACAAAATTACCTAAGGGGTGATTGCTGATGATAAGAAACCCAGAGACTGATATAATTGCCAGACTTAGAAGAAGAGGAGAAAAATGGACAGCAGTGAAGTAGGAAGCAATCAAAGAATGGGCAGCCTAGGAGAAGAGAGGCTTCCAGGAGAGAAGAGGTGGTCTCAAGTGTACCTCAGAGATGAAGGTGAGCTGAGACTCTGATGGCAAATGCAAAAGACGTTTAAGTAGAGTAATGGAGATTAAGTTATCCTAACACACACACACACACACACACACACACACACACACACACACACACACTATTATTTATTCTGTTCTTCTAGGGCAGTGGTTCTCAACCTTCCTAATGCTTTGACCCTTTAATACAGTGTATCATGTTGTGGCGACCGCTGACCATAAAATTATTTTTGTTGCTATTTCATAAGTGTAATTTTGCTACTGCTATGAATTATACTGTAAATAACTGCTTCCCAATGACCTTAAACAACTGCTGTGAAAGGGTCATTTGACCCCCAAAGGAGTCCTAATCCACAGGGTGAGAACCAATGCTCTAAAGCATCCTGACCAGTAGAGATTTTGGAACCAAGTGTAGGAACACTGTTGTGATTTATTATGTTGTGATTTATTTATTACTATGTGGTTCATTACCTCTTGCAACTGGTTTGTGGGAGAGGTTTAGAAAGGTTAGAAAGAACAGGTTGGATTAGAATGTTACAATTAAAGCTTAATGGGTGACTCTGCTGTGATTTAAGAATACCAAAATTTATATAGGAATGTATATAGTAAAATCTATACTCACAGAAGTTAGGGAAGAAATGAGGGTTTTATTGGGAACTAGACTAGAGGCCTTTCATGTTACAATCTGGCAAATAATTTGTTCAATCGTGGTTGTGTTTAGTTATTTTGTGTGGTTCTGAGTTTAAATTTCAAGGTATCACAGCACTCAGAGTATGTATGCCAAGGGTGTTGCTCTCACTTTTATAGTGAGCATTTAAAAACAGAATAGAAATTTTGAACTTACAATTTGGCCTGAAAGAAATATGTATAAAATTAGGGCCAGTGAAGGCATAGTTGTTAAAGTTTAGAACCTTTAAAAGGAAGCTAAGTATTTTGCTTTGGCATAAGATATAACATGTCCTGAAGGTACTTTGTCTAGATTGCGCTATTGCAAGTTCAAGAGTGTTAGGGGGTGAAACACATCTGAAAGACCCCCTGAAAAATATGCTCCCGTAGGAACCTTGTTACAAAAGGGTGCTTAGAAAGTTGTTTTCCCAGGGTTCATTTCACCATGCCTAAGCTATCCAGGCACTGGGAGAGAGCTGTAGCCGTGGTCCAAGGGGCCTAGCTAATGTCAAACTGGTAGTATAACCCAGCCCACCTTTCTGTTTATTCCCTGTTTCCTGCCCCCAGTATGACCAGCAGCCTCATGTTTCTACTGCCATGCCTTCTCTACAGTGATAGAGAGAGCTCAAACTATGAGCTCAAACAAACCAAAACCCCAAACTGGAAAACCCTTCCCTGTCTTAAGTCATCCCTTGCCTGATATTTCATTACAGCAACCAGAAAATAATGCATCTGTCTTAAAATTGTGCTAAGTTAAGTATATAACTTGCCTTCCTTTGTTTTTTAAATTCACTAATGAATTTTGCATTGTAAGATGGACATAGATCCATGGGTGGAATATTGTCTGTTGAACTGAAATGTTGTCTGAAGACTCCTGTGTCAAAGGGCTAGTTGGCAGGAGGCTGCACTTAGGAAGGGGTGATTCCATCAGGAGGGTTGTAACTTCATCAAATGGAGAATCCATGAGGGCTTTATAATTTGATGCTAATATTTGGAGGTGACAGAAAATAGGGTCTGACTGGGGGAAATGGGTCATTGGGGAACTGCTTTTGAAGTGTCTGTCTTTCCCCTGGCCACTTCATGGATCTCTAATTTCCAGTCACCAGACCCTCCACCTCATCCATCACTTGCAGCTCACAGCAATGGTAGGAGGCCGCTAAAACCATGTACCATTGTAAATCCTCTTCCCTTAGATTACTGTAGTTTGGTTTGTCAACAAATAAAAACCTGGTTGATGGACCAGCCTGATTCTGTCTTAGGCTCAGAAGCCATCTTGTTACAAGGTCAAATTACGTTCATTTCTGTTTTCTGTAAAATGTAAGTTTCTATGTCTTAGAATTTGACCTGACTACCTTGTGCCTTCCGGGAATTTGATTTGGTCTATACCCTGACTGAGGCTTGACCTAAACACCCATCCTCCTCATAAGACTGTGTTTGGCAAAATAATTTTGAGATGTTCTGCCAAGTTCCTATGGAACCAAAATTCCTCTAGAAATTCCCCAACCCTTGGGAAAACCCTAACCTTGTGGTTTGGGGACTATAAACGCCCACTTCTCCTATGTTCTGTCCTCTCAGAAAATGAATCTCACTTAATTTAACCAAAAAATTTGGGTCAGTGGTCTCAATCTCATTCGGTGGGATTAACACTAACTGTTTGGTTGAGAAGTGGCTGGAAATTAGCCTGCCTCTATACTTTCAGAAATATAGAATTTTATAGTAAAAGATGCCCACCATGTGATAGCACTGTGGAAAAATCAGGTCTTACATTTGTGAAACAAATATGTGCTCAGTTTCAGTTAATAAAGATGTTTATTTGTAATTTTTTTTTTTTTTTGCAGAACTGTGACAAATCCAAGGAGGTAAATCTCATTATTCTAACAACTTCAGTCATCATTGAGGAACAAACATTATTTGCTGTTCGGCAAATAATGTAAAATTTTTGTAAAAGTGTAAGCTGAACATGACACTATACTTACATTGTTTAAAAATATTTTTAGGCTGTGTTTTTCTAAGAATTATGATTCACTCAGGGAATACATTTTAGACTAAATACCCATAGATCTCACTTATAAATTTGTATGTTCTCAGAACACTATTTTGCTCTTCTTTATAGAACTCAGTTTGTCTAATAAAATTTCATGTGATTTTCCCCTAAATTTCTTACATTGTGTTGTTACCACAAGCTGATCAATTTAATAAAATGTTGTATGATTGGTTCTACTTATAGATTAAATGTGACTTTGGCAGAAGGACGTTTCTTTCCAACTGCTCATATGCCATGATGTTTGTTACAGTTGTTGATAACATTTATTCTGATTTCTTTACAAGAAATAGCATATAATATTCACATTCAATGCTCTCCCAAGAGCGTACCAAAATTCATGGGCTGTGACAGAAACTGCAAGGGAATAAAAGCTACAGCACTACTTTTCTTCTCTCTTGCAATGAGATGAGAAGGTTTCTAGTGAGTTACCATAACTTGATTTTATGAATAGCAGAATTTATTTTATATATTTAACGCAAAAATATTTCACCTATCTAGTAGAATCCTGCTAGTATGAAAATATTTGTGTCATATTTCCATTGTTACAGGATATTGGGTTAGAAGCCATCTTTCCAGAAAACTGATCAATATTTTGCTCAAAGATTTGGGATGTCTATATCTAGACATCTTGTCCTGTTTTGTTTTTTGGGCAAGAAGTAACCTCAGGATCAGGGAATAGATTAGTACATTTCAGACACAAAGCTAAGGACAGAGAGTTAAAAGCACTTTTAACTTCTAAAGGCTAAGCCACATCCTTTTGTTTTTATTTTTCTTATCCCATCCCTTCCATTATGAGAGCTGGCACAGAGGGAAACTACTTAATTTTAGAACTAGGCACACAATCCAGGAAAACATGAGACAAAGAAGAAGAACTGGGATAAAGATCAAGATTTCTCAATGAGTGAAAATGTGATAAGTATTTGAAATCCAAAACTCATTACCAAGACGAATGCACAATAGTATTTTCTAGGAAACTATATCAATTGAAAAGGTAGATGGGTTTTTGTTGTTGTTGTTGTTGTTGTTGTTCTTGAGTAAGCCCATTCCCTGGAAGGTTTGCATAAAAAAAAAAAGATAAGCCAGAACATCCTCTTATGGAGCAGTGGATAAAGATACAAGCAGTTCAGCAATCATTAAAAAGTAGTTGCTCAATGGATTTTTGACAGAATAAAATTACACAAATGAAGGATTTGAATTTTCTATCAGTTTGAATACTAGAATGGGGCCAAATGCAATTTTTTGAGGAAGTACAGAAGCTGAGTCAAAAGGTGCTCAGTGCTGTGGAGCCTGAACTTTCTGTGACTCCCATAGGGACGATGTAGCAGAATAGTTATAAATTTTGTAGCTTTGAGATTTGTGATATGAGAGTGGTAGATTATGTCTCCATCAGTTGGCCTAAAATACTGTACTCTAAATGCAGAAACACAGCCGTCCTTTCTGTATTGTGAGACTATCCTAGGCTGAAGAGACTGTATTGTCAAGTGGTCAATATTTACTCCCCCCCCCCAAAAAAAAATCTCTTCATGGACAAAGAACACTGAATCCCCGGCACTCTGATGATTCTTGAGCAATAGGAAAATTAGTTCTATATTTCTTTCCTGAGAACTGAGCACTTAAGTGATTTATTTGTTTTGCTATATTATGGCATGTTGTTTGTCTTATTGGCATTTTTGTTGTTTTGATTTTTGTGTTTTCTGGGTATTTTTTGTTTGTTTTTGAAAGATAGAGAGAATGAGGAGGTAGAAGTAGAGAGAAATAACACAACTGAGTGAATAGGGAGGTAGGAAGGATCTGAGAGAAATTGGGGAAGAAGAAATATGATCAAAATATATTGTATGAAAACAATTTTAATTAAAAATATAACCACAGGTAATAAAGAAACACTGATGTACAATGACTCTCTTTACCTGAAATATTAACATTCCCATAACTTCAGTGATCTTATACACATAAACTGTTAACTTCAACTTTCTGGAACTTCAATATTGTCAGCTTCCCCATGACCTTCATACAGTCTTGAAGGAACCACACTCAAAAGAACTCAAGCTCTACTCTTACTTACTATGATGGTTAATATTGACGGTTGACTTCACAGGATCTAGAATTATAGAGGAGACAAGTCTCCAGGCATGCTTGTGCAAGATTGTCTAGATTAGGGTGTCTGAGGTAAGACTGCCCACTTGAAAAGTGGTAGTGTTCCACGGGCTGAGGTTCTAGACCTCACTAACAAGGAGAAGGTGGCGGGAATACAAACATTCATCCTCTCTGCTGCTTGAGTGTGGGCGCAATGTGGCTAGCTGCCTCAAGCTCTTGTTGCTGTAACTTCTTCATCAAGACACACTAACTTTCAAAAGTAAGCAAAAATGAATCTTTCCTTAATTTGCTTCTGTTAGGTATTTCATTACAACAACAGGATTAGTAACTAACACACCTTCACAAACCATTCTATTTTTATCTCAATGTTCGTCATACCTGAGCCACACTCTGCCTCCTGATACTATGCCACTGAAGAATGAATCTCCACTTTCCACTTCACAGCCACCAATAGAGACATACCTACTGCCATGTCTTCCCACCACTCTGGAGTCAGCCCTCTGGAACTGAGTCACGTTAAGCCCTTCCTCACCGAGTTCTTTCTGTCAAGTATTTTGGTCACACAAGTAGTGTTAAAGTAACTAATACAATGTGGTGAGTCATGCATTATAGTTACTACTTTATTTCAAGCATAGAGAGACTTGATCTGAGATGTGCAGTTTATGAAATCTAGTAAAGATGAAATCACTTTATATTTTATACATATTTTCCCACTTCAAACACCCGGGGCTTAAATATTTAAAGAGAAAAGTCTCCAATGTGAATAGTTGTGGGAGGGTAGAGGTAGATTGGTCCTGCTATTGTTGAGTCTACTTTTTATCCAGTTTTTCACAAAGTCAGAGTTGTAAAAAAAAGAAAAAAAAGATACAGGTTTCAACAGCATCTTCTCAGATTTTCAAAGATGAAGGCAGATGAAGAGGCCTCTTAACATTTCACTCTGTTGTTTGAAGTGTTTGTTATATGAAAAACCACAGCTTGTGGGGCATATATTCAGTACTAAGGAAGGGGGCTGTGAAGAAGGCTGAATAGGTAAGGTACTTGTCACTCAACCATGAAGACTTGAATTTGAATGAATGGAACCCACAGTAAGCCAGGCACAGTGCCACCTGCAATCTCAGTACTAATATGTTGAGATGGGAAGTGGAAAAAGGAGAATCTTGGAAGCTTGAGGGGCAACTACCTTTCTGTATATAGTGTAAACGAGAGACCCTGAATTAAATCGAATGAAAAGCAATGATCAATACCCTAGGTTGTCATCTTATCTTCAGGCGTGTACTATGCACCCACATTTACATATGTGAACACACACACAGAGAGAGAGAGAGAGAGAGAGAGAGAGAGAGAGAGAGAGAGAGAGAGAGAGAGAGAGAGAGAGAGAGAGAGAATCAGAACTGGTGTTCTCTTTCATAGTCCAGGCATAGGCTGATTCCCATACTCATTAGTAGAGTGCAGGTTCAGAGTTTAGTACTCTGCTAGAATTTCTAGGCTGTCTTGACCACACAGCCTCCCAGCATGACCCCTCCACCCACTGCCCTTGGTTTGCAGGGTGTGGTGTGTCTGGTTTTCTGTTTCACTCACTTATAAAATGTATCTCTAAGAATTTCTAGTTGGTCTAATTAAGGTATTTGTGTTTTACCCTAGTTTCCACACACTTACTGTTGTAACTGTGAGAAGAAACTGGCAGCATCATCTTGGATTCTTTTTCATCCTTTAGCTCTTGCACAAAAACAGACTCATTCTTACTTAGAAAAATGAAAGAACACATGGACAGTTGTTTTAACTTTAAGTAAAAGTTTTTAATATCTTATTTTATTAGGTATAGTTGCATAAGTCTGCCCCTTCTGTCATCTATACTTTTCTCAGGATAAATTGCTAACTAAAGCCACGCCTGCCTTGAGCCACTGTTTTCAAGCATACTGTGCTTTGTCTTTCCCAGGGACACCCTTCTGCCTTCCTACCTTCCTCAATGAGAACAGTACATTCATCCTAAGGACATTTTTATTTCCTTATTTTTTGAGAGGAATGAATTGCAACAGTTATTATGTCTACTCATTTGGTTCAGGAGGAAGTATATACTTTTATAGTGATGCGGAGGATGGTCAAATTAAACCAATGGGACTTTTTTTGAGTATTCATTTATGTTTGTCATATAAATTGGAGGAGAAAAATAATTTTCACTGTTGGAACATAAAATAAATTAGGCATAATGGTACATAAAAGGCAAATCATAACCACTCTCTTGAAAAACTAATGCCTTTTACAGGATATGAAGCCATTAGAAAAAAAGAATTGTCACAACATTTTTAACCTATTCTGGTTTCCATGTTCCATCAACAGACCCCCTCTCTGATGCTCATATTGTGGGGAGCTGGTGTCAATAATTAAATACACTGCATTGTTAGAAACTTAATTATTTAACATGACACAGAGACACCTTTTTCCTGAGACTTAAAGGGTCTCTTAATGTTCTGTTTCTGGGGCTCTGGAAATATTTTCAGTGGGATGGTTTTACTGCAACATTCAATGTCCTCAGTGGGACATGTGACCTCTGTGAATGCTAGCTCGTGTTTACAGAAATAGGAGCACAAAATACTGTGCTCGCCATTGTGTAACTCTTCAGGGACGGCAGAATACATTAGGCTTGAAGAACCCCCATAATGTGCTTATCAGATTTGCAAGTAAATCGGTTCTCCTGTAATTGTGTTAGGAGGGCCAGGGTGGAAGCTGTAGACTTCTAAGTGAGATGCAAATCTCAATCTCAACCAAGGAGACTTTGTACTGCTTTCGTGATCAAGATGTCCTATACAGCTCTGGTCCCATTCTAGCACTGTGGGTGTTACCTTCAAGTTGGAAAGCTCACTGAAAGGCCTTCCATTTGTGGCGTCAGGTGTGAAGCTTGCCGCTTTTATTCACCAGTTGTGCAGCAATGCTTCCTGAAATGCCTTTGTATGCATATTAGTAAAATACATGTGGCATTTGTAGGCACTCACATATACACATAACATAATAGTAAATACTCTTTTAAAGACTAAAAGACAATTTGATTATGTCATTTGTGTATAAGAAATTATCTGTTAAAGGTTAATGGTTAATATTAAGGGCTTATAGGAAGCTCCAACATAATTAGAAAAAAATCAAAATTCAGTAGAGAAATAGACATGTAATATGCTACATTCTCAGAAAGAAACACACTTGTACCTGAAAGCTGAGTTGAAACAATGCTTAGATGCTTCTTTTTACCTATTAGAGTCCTAGAAATACAAAGATATGATAATCTCAACTTTCTTAGCATTACATATTTTCACAAAATGTACTACTTTCCTTATGGTAAAATGATAACCATTTCAGAAGCAAGCACTGTTAAATTTAAACTATATATACTCAATCCACTTTCATGCTTTTCCTCTCACCTACAATTGACACATAAACTGTGGTGATCATTATGAGATTGCTTAAAAAGCAGAATATTAGAAACTCATTTGTGCTCTTCCTGGTGCCATGATGACTGAGCAAGACAAGGAGGCCCACAAGCATGCATGCCCAGGGTGGCCTGCCTGGGGTGCAAAGGAGAAAACAGAGGCAGCTGCACTGGTCAGTCTGGCACTATTATGGTGAACAAATGTATGATGTGGTATGGGAAGGAGAGAGAGAGACAGAGAAAGAGAGAGAGAGACACAGAGAGACAGAGACAGAGACAGAATGGTTCATTTTCTGTGGACAGAAGCAGATCTGAAGAGGTGAAAGTGGTGAGGAAGGGGCTGAGGTGGGTGGCTTGCTTGCCACCTGGGGCCATGGTGATGCTCCGGCCTAGGCTGCTGCCAAGGCCCATGTCTGGGTCCATGGCCCTGGTACAAAAACAGTCTGTGTTGATGTCAGTGGCTCCTGATACCACCAAAGGCTGAAAGGATAGGGCTGCACAGAGTTGATCCTGACCCTCACCCACTGCAGCACTTTGGAGAACAGGCCCCAAGCCTTGCCTGGGCAGCACAGAAAAGCTCATCCTGTAGACAGGGGCAATGGTGAACCAGCTTGAGAAGGTAAACATGGGAGATTTGACCTCTACCTCTCATCTCTAAATTGTGGCATGGGGGAAAGAAGCCCTCCCAGGACCCAGTCTCCTGCCCATTACCACCTGTGGCAGGTGGGAGAGCTGGCCCTGAGGTTGTAAGACTGGGAGAACTGTCTCTACCCTGGCCAGCTGCAACACTCAGGAGAGCAGGCCCTGCATCTCACCTGGGCAACAGAGTAGAGCTGGCCCTGGTGGTGTAGGAATGGGTGAGGCGATCCTGAGGGCTTGAAAGCTGGAGAACTGGGTCATCTCTTGCTCATTGCTGCATAGGGTGAACTAGCCAGGACAATGATGGAGAGCTCACCCTGGTCATGAGGATAGGGGAGAGCTGGTGACCTGACCAACCCTGCAACAAACCAACAACCAAACCAGGCCCAGAACCAGGGTTATGAGTTGGCCCACCCCAACATCTACCCCAGCTATGAGTCACTGGAGCACATGAAGGGACAGGTCCTGTAGATCCAAAGATGTAGGATCTCCATGACATAGGGCACAACAGACTATCCAAGAGGAATCTCATTGAGAGCCTAGGATCAATGTAGTAGCAGAAACCAGAGGCTTCAAACCAGACTACTGGCTCTTTGCAATGAATACTTGCAAGTAAAGATATCTGGACTAAAGTGTTTAGTATGTCACACTACAGCTTCCATGATGAGATTTTTCTTTTTTCTTTCTTTCTTCCTCTTCTCTTAAATTTTATTTTATTTTATTGGGGGGGGGGGAGTTTACAGGGGCAGAGAACCGATATGAAGGAATAGGGAGATGGAAAGGATTGAAATGCATGATGCGAAAGACACAAAAAGTAAATAAAAAGAAAGATTTAAAAAAAAGGAAACTTATATGCATTTATCAGTAAAGTTTTGATCAAACTAGATAACACATTCTAGAAATTTGGTGGCATAAAGCAGTGGTAAACATGGGGGTACAATATCTCTATGATAGGGTATGGAGTTCTCTGGGTACATGCCCAGTAGTAAACTAACTGGGTCATAATGTAGTTCTATTTTTATATTTTTGAGAAATGTCCAAACTGACTTCCACAATGGCTGTATTAAACTGCACCATCACCAACAGTGAATAATGGTTCCTTTCTCTGTACATATTTTCCACGATTTGCTGTCAGATTTGTCAATGATTGCTATTCCAACCTGAGTGAGGTGGTACCTTCAAGTAGCTTTAATTTGCATCACCTGATGGCTAGGGTTATTGAACACTTTCAGTTTGGGTGGTGAATAAATACATAAAAATGTATTGAATAGTGGAAGTGTAAAATACAACACGAAGCCCCACAGCTTCTGTTATAAGTGGCCATTCTAACTCAATAGAAGTCCATTGGGATACGTAGATTTTGGGTCCCATTAATTTAGAAGTGTGATGAATTTTATTTGCACATTTTTTAAAGTAAAGTTTGTAAGACAATTCTTGACATAATGTAAGAAGAGACATAGTAATTGGAATGAAGAATGATACATATAGTGTAAAACCTTTATGTAGTATTAAAAATGCAATATATACATACATATTTATAGAAATGCATATACATAAATAAAACATACACCTTTGCTTCTATATATGAAGCCATTTTTTAAGGAAAATTGGGAATCATCTGGAAGAATGAAAGTCACAACACAGGTCACTTTTGGTTAAAGTACCAAAAGTGTTTTTTTTTTTTTTTTTTGGTATTTGTTTTTTGGGCTGTATGAAGAACTATGAAGTTATCTGAATAACTAAAAAGAAATAATCATATAAAATAATATCATCAAGGAAACACCACTAAAAGCCACAGCACCTTATCATTGTCCACTGAATGAAGTAAAAATAATGACAAAAAGAAATAATCATTTAAAAATTAATATTCATTTCTAATCACTGTTATACTAGTGGACTACACTTCCATTGAGGAGGGGGGGTCTGAAAATAGGACAGAGATGCATTTTGAAAATAAGAAAAGGAAGATACAAACAATGAACTTTAGGATGCACTATAGATAAACTACATCACTGTTCTCTCTACCAGAGACCCCACATAACGAGACACTGATTTAGCTTTCAGAATCTGAAGTGAAAACTGCCACTTAAGATGCTCAGAGTCAGGTCTTTGTATTAATTGAATCATGTCTATAGAAAGATTATTTGCAATAATTATGGAGTTCAATATTTTTTTTTTAAAAAATCTTCATTTAGAACTGAAGAAATGTCTGAGATGATGAAGCATTTTGTCCCTGGCCATGCAGACTCAAGTTCCTATCCACAAAACCCATGTAAAAAGCCAGGTGGAGCAGCATGTGCAGATGATGGTGAGATGGGAGGTAGGAACATGTAGAAACATGTGGAATCCAGACTTGCTGGTTGGCTAGCTAGCCTGACCTACTTGTCGAGGTTCCATGCCCAGTAGAGTCCTTTCCTCAGCTACAACAGCAAATTAGAAGGTGCCTGAGGAAGGGAACTGGAGATTGCCCTTTGGCCTTAATGTGTAGATATTAGTACAGCCATGTGATAATCTCATGAAAATTATCATAAAGTAAAAAAGCATAGAATTTACTAAGGAATCTTAATTTAGCGCAAAGAGCTTCAAAATATTGAATTACACCTAATACCTTCAAATAACAGATCATCACAAAAGAATTTAAAAAAAATGGATTTTTTTCTTCTACAACGAGAAGTCATAAATATGTATCAGAAAATATTTCAAAGATCTCGTGGAGATAAAACATTGCTGAGAAATGAGAGCATGCTCAGAGAAGAATAAGACAATGCTCCCAAATGCCATTCAAAATGGTACCCGAGTACTTGGGATCTCTAATGCAGAGGCAACGGGTATGGTTTCTTCACAGCATTTGTTCTCCCATACTTGTCAGTGATGGTGAGAGTGTTTAGCAATGGTGGATACATGTACTGGCTTGAGTCACTCTGCCACCTGGGCCTATATCTGTATTGTAGTCAGGTGACTGAAAAGCTGAAAACTCCCTGCTAGACTACAAAGAGAGAAATCCGGGAGTCTAGGAAAATGAAATACTCAATCTGTTCCCTACATGATCAGCCAAATGGGAATCCTGCTTACACACTAACCTGAAGAGACTCAGAGGTAACTCACTTCACTGAAGTGTAAACACTGGTTGAGCAGACATCAGTGTAGTGGGTCGCTGTTCCAGGTTTGACCTTGAAGCACCGCCTCAGTGAGGCAGCCGGTAACTGCCACACCTACCTATGACCTGCTACTGCGGTGTGGCTGAGATGGGAGCCCTTAGGACCTGAGATACAT
Source organism: Peromyscus maniculatus bairdii (assembly GCF_049852395.1). Taxonomy (NCBI): domain Eukaryota; kingdom Metazoa; phylum Chordata; class Mammalia; order Rodentia; family Cricetidae; genus Peromyscus; species Peromyscus maniculatus. The sequence goes on along the minus strand of NC_134853.1, from coordinate 64,570,578 downwards.
CTGTGCTGGTCCTCTTGGCTCCTCATGATCCTGGATGCTGGATGGCAGACTGAGTCAGAGTTTGTCAGAGAACCTCACTGGATTGCACCTCACCTCTCCCTCTCCTGCTCCTGTGCTGGCTCCTGCCCATGCCCATGGCTTCCACTATTTCATCATCTCTCTCTGAAGCAGCTCAGAGGTTGCCTGGCTAAAATAGATGCTGACACCCCTTGGTCAACTCCTCAAAGGTGCTGTCCCCACGGCTGCTCACAGGGGCTGAGAGGGGCTCTGGGCCATGTCTGCTGGCCACCTGGAGCTCTTTTCGCCCTGAGTTCAGGCCACTCAACCAAACACACCAGCCTCTTGGCAGAGGGAAGGACACTGAGGGGCCAAGGAGACCACAAAAGCCAAGTTGGGCCCTGAAGCTCCAGGGAGACACAGGAAAAATCTACTGCCTCCTCACTGCTGCCACTGCTCCTACACACATGCACATGGGACACTCTGCTCCTGCCTGCAGCTGCCACCAGCCAGTCTTCAGTGGGACCTGCTTTAGTGCTACACTGGTGACACCTTCTGGCTGACAAGCACTACTGCACCCAAAAACATTGCAAGGCTGGAAAGACAAGCAAGCCAGTGTTTCATTGTGGGTAAGAGTACTTGAAAATTTTACACATTGAAACTGATTAACAAATTTGAGTATTTCTTATAATATGACTAAAAATATTACTTCAAAATAATTTAAATCTTTTTTGCTTCTATGATGAATGACATTTTAATGGAAATATACTAGCATCCTAGGGCATACCTGGCTTGCATTCTGACATTTATCATAATAATACACACAGCATTCAAATACTGGTTTAATAGTAATAACAAAGATGAGTCATTATTGGGACCAATACAGACTTTACAAGATAGCAATGAAGGCTTACATAAAAAGATCCTTTCTCTGGAATCTGCTAACCAGGATTTACAAGGTAGTAATAAAGATATACATAACAGGCTTAGTTTGGAATCTGCTAAGTTATTACAAGAACTTCAGTCTATTAATAATAAATGTATAGCCAGATTTGATTTTATTTGTAACAAATATGAATACTTAATGGTTAGAACAATAACTCTCCAGGGTGAAGTTATCACTACTCAGATACTTTATAAGGAAGAAAGATTATCATTAACTGATAAAATAAGGTCTATGGAATCATGTGTTTCAGAAGAACATATAAAATAGCATGATTCCATGAGAAATCTGGAATCTCTTGCAAGAGAGAAAGTTTACTTCATGGGACAGACTTTAGGTGCTCATTTGCAAGCCCTGGAAGAAACTCCCAGTAAACATGATAAGGGACCTGATAAACAGAAGTGTAAGACCATATAAGTTGTAACATCTTCAGATGGCTCTCATACAATGGCTTATCCTGTCATCATCCATGAGAGGCTAACAGATGATAGACACCCTTAGCCATATGTGGAAAATAGATTACAACCTATTCCAATGAGAGATTTTTTTTAAACATATGAAGGAGGCAGTAGTAACTATGGCATACACTCAACATTTGTAAGATAGATGTTAAATTTGTAGTCCACCTCAAATAGAATCAAACCAGTTGACTGGAGTCAGTTAATTTCAGCTGTTCTAGAATATAGCCAGCAGTTACAATGGAAAAGCTGGCTGAGAGAGTAGGCTAGGAACATGGTACAGTAAGGTAATATCAGAGGTTTTGACATCTCCCAAGATCAAATACTTGGTGAGGGAAATTTTGCTGATAGAAATGTATAAGCCACTTACAATGAGCACACAATATCCCTATACCATACAGCAGCTATAAATGCTTGGGAAAAAATTCCAGAACCAGGAAAACCAACTGAGATATACACAAAGATATTCCAGGGACTGCAAGAACTTTCACTGATTTTTTACAGAGGCTGACCATAGCTATAATTTAAACTGTGTCAGAAAAAGAATTAAGACAAATATTAACTTGGTGTTTCACAATGCTAATACAGAATGCAAAAGAATACTTACACCATTAAAGGTCAGATCACCTCCTTTGTAAGAATGGATTCAGTATACCAATGGTGTTGAGTCTCTTAACTATAGTAATGAGGCTTGAATAGGAGAGGTAATTCTCAGAGGTGGAAGAAGGCCCTGGGGTACCAAATGCTTTAACTGAGGTACACTAGTCATATAATTAAAAACTGTACACAGGGTGTTTCTAGAAGTAATACTCCTTTTAGAAATAACCCAAATGGGAGACCCCAACCTTCTGGATTATGTAGAAGATACAGCAAAGACTGACATTGGATGAACGAGTGCGGATCAATAATAGATATATGAGGCAATCCTTTACCCTTGGAAAACACTTCAAGGGACCTCTTGCAGGCCTCCAAATCAAATGTGGAGGAAATTCCTCTCCAGGACAATGAAATATCTCAGTGTCTAAAGTAAAGAGTAATACTACACTGGATGATAGAACAGCTTTGATAGATGAATCAAAAGTTCCAAAGAACACAATAAAATGAATATTTTGGCAGACTTCCATGAATAAACAAAGACCAAAGCTTAGAATTCAAATAAATGGCATTGTTCTGGAGGGCCTGGTAGACACAGGTATGGATGTGACTATAATTACACGAAAATCATGGCATCTGAATTGGCCTCTTCAAAAGATAGATGTCCAATTTCTAGGCATTGGAACCCAATCTCAGATAAAACAGAGTTCGAGATGTGTTGAATGCATAGGGCCAGAAAGACAGAGAGGAAGGCTGAAGCCATATGTGGCAAATGTAGCAGTGAATCTTTGGAAGATCTGTTACAACAGTGGAATACCCAGATTAAAATTCCTACAGTCTCAGAAAGGGAATACAGACCAATGCATGTTTCTAGGAGTAATATCATAACATCCTATAAATAACAGTCACCAACAATTTAGGCTGTACATAAACAGAGCACAACTGCTGCTGAACACTCAGAAGTATCAACAGCCTTACCTTTAAAATGGCTAACTAATAAACCTGTCTGGGTTGGACAATGGCCTTTGACAAAAGGAAAGTTACAAGCTCTAGAATAGCTGGCTCAAGAGCAGTTAAATGCTCAGCACATTGAAGAATCTATCAGCCCTTGGAATTCTTCTGTATTTATTATTTTAAAAAGTCTGGTAATTGGAGAATGCTGACAGATCTGAGATATTAATAAAGTAATTCAGCCTATGGGCTCCCTACAGACTGGAATGCCCTTGCCCTCTCTGCTACCCAAAGAATGGCCTACAATAGATATTGACTTAAAAGACTGTTTCTTTACCATACCTTTACAAGAAAATGATAGAGAAAAATTTGCCTTCACAGTACCTAATTATAACAATTCCCAGCCAGTCAAGAGATATCAATGGAAGATTCTCCCACAGGGAATGTTAAACAGCCCTACCCTGTGCCAATATTTTATGCAAAAACATTGGAGATAATTCATGTGAATTTTCTACAATCCATAGTTTATCATTACATGGATGATTTCTTATTAGCTGACCTGAAGTTAGGTACATTAGAAAGCATGTTTGAAGAAGTAAAAAAAAAAAAAAAAAAAAAAAAAAAGGTTTTGCCTTCCTGGGGACTACAAATTGCTCCTGAAAAAATACAAAGAGATTCTATTAATTGCTTAGGATATAAGATAAATCTACAAAAAAAATTAGACCCCAAAAGGTACAGCTAAGAAGAGATTGATTGCAGATTCTTAATGATTTTCAAAAATTGTTAGGAAGCATTTCCAACTTACTGGGTGTTATGGGAATACCCAAAGATGGACTACAAAATTTGGCTAATACTCTAAAAGGGAATAAATAGTCCATGAGAATTATCAGACAAAGCTGAGAAAGAATTAGCTCTAGTACAAAAGACAATATAAGAAACACACATGGATCATGTGAATCCAGAACTTAAATGCATTCTGGTCATACTCCCCTCCAGACATTCTCCCACAGGTATTTTGATGCAGATGGAAGATATTATATTGGAATGGATATTTCTACCATGTAAACCAAGTAAGAAGTCAAAGACTTACATAGAAAAGATCTCTAATTTGATTCAAAAAGGAAAATTAAGATCTCACCAGTTGACAGGAATGGGCCCAGCGAAAACTTTAGTACCTTTAAATAATGAGGAAATTTCTTCACTATGGAAAGATAATGAATACTGGCAGAAAGCCTAAAGTGACTTTTTGAGAGAGATTAACAACTATTATCCCAAAAGCAAGACAATAGGATTCATAAAGATGACTGAATGGGTCCTTCCTCATGTTGTACAACAAAAGCCAATTTCTGGAGTCCTCACATTCTATACTGATGCAAACAAGTCAAGGAAAGCAGGATACAAATCAGAGGCATAAGTAAAGTGGTTCAAAGTCCATACAACTCTGTACAGAAAGCAGAACTGTATGTCATTTTTATAGTACTGATGGACTTCACAGAATCCCTCAATATAGTCACTGACTCTCAATACGTAGAGAGAGTTGTTTTATATATTGAAACTGCTGAATTTATTCCTCATAATACAGAATTAACTTTATTATTCATACAATTACAGGAAATCTTCAGAAATAGGGAACATTATACATATACATATACATACATACATATATCTATATCTATATCTATATCTATCTGTGTGTGTGTGTGTGTGTGTGTGTATGTGTGTGTGTGTAAAATCACATATCACCCATCATATGAGTCTACCAGGACCTGTAGCATAAGGTAATGATGAGATTGATCAGTTACTAATAGGTAATGTGCTAGAAGCCTCAGAATTTCATAAGAAACACCATGTAAATCGTGAAGATTTGAAGAAGATTTTCTCCATCACTTGGCAACAAGCCAAGGATATTGTAAAAAAAAATGTCCTGCCCATTCCTTTTATAACCAAACTCTATTACCTGCAGTGAGCAATGCAAAATGTATAAAAATAAATGAAATTTGGCAGATGGATGTGTTTCATTTCATAGAATTTGGAAGATTAAAGTATGTACACCATACTATTGATACCTATTCAGGATTTCAGTGGGCAACTCCTATGAATTCTGAAAAGGCTGATTCTGTGATTACACTTCTATTAGAAGTTATGACCATCATGTGAATACCTGTACAAATTAACACAGACAATGTGCCAGCATATGTGTCCAATAAGATGAGACAGTTTTTTGCTTATTACAATATAAAGCATGTTACAGGTATACCACACAATCTCACAGGCCAAGCAGTCATGGAAAGATCCAATTGAAATTTAATGGGTATGATAAATAAATAGCAGCAAGTAACAATGACTCCTAGAAATAGATTACCTATGCTTTATTAATCTTGAATTTTCTCAATGCTGATGAGAAAGGAACAACAGCTGCTGATAGACATTGGGTGACATACAAAACTTCTGAGCTAAATCATTTGGTTTATTTCAAAGATGTGTTGACCTCAGAATGGAAACCAGGATATATCCTAGGTTGAGGAAGGGGTTTTGCTTTTGTTTCTGCAGGAGAAGAAAAGCTATGGATGTTAACAAAATTAGTAAAAATTCTATTAGAACAGGAGAAACCCCTTGATGAGAAGTAAAAGTTCATCCACCAATGTGACACCTCTACAAGTTGTAAGAAAATTTTAACAAACAAGGGTTGGGGTAGGGTTCTGTTTTTGTCTTTACAGGATAATAGAAATACCCATCTTCCAGAAATCACAAGACCTTGAAGATCCAGACACTTACAGCAGAAAGAAAGAATCTATTGGTACTAATCTACACAGGGTCATATCGTATTGCCTTACATCTATATTTCTTTAACTCTAGAAAAGTTGTGGTTCTGATTTAATTATATGCCAAGCTGGCTTTAGAGTTGGAATTTGACTCCCTCCTTCTCTAAACCCAAACAAATTGCTAAAAGAAAAGGTTGAGAAATTCTCCTGTCCTCTGTAAGAAGAGCTGTCTGTTGTGGGACAGAAGAAAACCAATAAAAAGGAACCATTGTCATCAAGATTCTATTTCTCTCCATGCTTATTCTTGATTTCTTGGAATCCTTTCTTACACATCATGTCATCTTTAAATTCAAACTTTCCATTTTGATAGAAATAATGTTCAAGTTTTCCAGAGTAAAAAAAAAATAAGGATTTTCTAATAGCAATCTCTGAAGTCTCCAGAAGGAAGATGGGGGCCCCACAACAACAGCTCTACTCAGTCCAGCATGATGCCATGGTACTCACAAACATTACTCAATAATCAACCTTGGACTGAAAACTCTCCAAGATAATTTCATAATAACATGGTTCATCACACTACACTTCTAGCCAGAATCTCAGACAACCTTACTTAATACTCTGAAACTGGCTGCAAATCTGCAGTTAGTCCAACTGAGACTTAACTATCTGAGCTTTCTTACAGGACCTCACAGAGATACCATTGCCCCCTGAACAGCAGGAAGCAATTTTAAGAAAATGATACCCCCTTTCCCCAAAGGTTTCATGTTTCTCAGGATTATGGATGATGGTTATAGGGTTGGGGGTGGAAGAAAAGGTGGTATTCCCCTTAAGAAAAGAAAAAAAGGGGAATGGGTAGGTGTAGATGTAATTCTAAACAGTCTTATTAAGTAAGAAACACAGAGCCAAACAAAGAGTTAAAAGCCCAGAGATTGAGCAGTAGCCAAGAGCTAAGACCACCTTCTTACCACGTGCTGTTGTCGCTTCCCCTGAGAGAGAGAGGCCTTCTTCCTGTGTCCTGTCCTTTTATTGCCTTTCTCTTCTGCCTTTTCATTGGCTGTAAACCCAACCACATGACTTCCTCATCACTGCCTGTCTATACAGACCTCCAGGTCTCTATTGTTGGTACTGGGATTAAAGGCATGAGTCACCATGCTGGCTGTGTCCTTGAACACACAGGGATTCTGCCTGCCATGTGATGGGATTAAGGGCATGTGCTACCACTACCAGACTTCTCCTTAATGGCTTGCTCTTAGCTCTGATCCCCAGGGAAATTTATTAACATACAAGTAAAATCACATTTCAGCACAAATAAAATATCATCATAGGTAGGTATATGATATTAAGGTAGATTATTATATATGCTAGTAAACTAATTTAGTAAAATATCAGCCTTAGATAAATTGCACTGCTATGGATTCTTGTATATTGATACAAATGTCAACTATTTTTATATTGTTATTCCAGATAATTTGTATATTGATACCAATACAGAACCATATTTCTTATAATGTACATATATTTCTACTCTTATTTGAAATGTTTGTAAATTGATACAAATGTAAAATTAAATTGTCATGCTATGTGTATGTTCTACCTCTATTTAAGATATTTAGTATATTGATACATATTTAGGATTATAGTCATATTACATATCGCACTATACATTCCTACCTCTGTATTAGCTATTTTGTGTATTGTCACAATTTTGAGGTCATTGTCCTTTTACTGTATATTTGCTTGCTGTTAACCCTTTTTATATGAAGCCTTAGTCCTTAAGTTATCTAGGTAGATCAGACTTGCAGATTGTAGTCATCTATGCTTGATATCTCTATAGTTATATTAGTTAGGTTCTCCAGACTTACAGAAACATATGTCAGATGGATAGGTAGTCTTCAAACGCTTCATAGACATAGAAAATATATCTTTTAAATGTTTTGATAACTTGGAATTCTGTTGATGTGAGACACGATTGCTCCTGGCAGCACCAATCTTATTCCAAGAGAATGTTGGGCTTCTGAGACATTTGTTTGGAAGTTTGTTACCACCTTGGCCCAAAATGGCCTACTGGACAAAGAACTGCCCTTGCATTCACTGCTGACAGTAAAATAGTCTGTCAGATACTCTAGGCCTATAGCAAATTTGAATGTACCAATGATGCTGAAAAACTTTAGGTGACTGTCCAGGCTGCCAGCTGTCTCTGTCTACTCTCACAAGACTCCTGAAAATTGCTTGCATCCTTTTCCCATATCTCAGGTATTATTATATTTCTTCTCAGGTCTTTGATGGGATTGAAGACTAACAGTTATAGTTACACTCTTCTTGTATTTTAGCTAGAACATATTAAGTATTAGATTCAGGATCTTTAGGATAGCACACCTTTTGGAATGATCTCTGTAATGTGCCATTTACCTATGCTCCAGACTTCTCTGGATTTTAATATTTTCATATGTGTCTCTTGTTTGAGGTTGTTCTTATTGGTTGTAGTTCCATCTTGTCTAGGTCATTATCCCTTATTCCTCCTGGACAATATTTGATAATCATTCATATTGTATATAGTTTTATATCGGGTTAGAACTTTCTTATTTAGACAAAAGTGAGAGATGTAGTGGGTAGATATTCCAGCTTTAACCTTGAAGCATTGCTTCAGTGAGGTAGCCAGTAACTGCCATGCCTACTGTGTCATGTACCTGCCACTGAGTCATGGCTGAGATGGGAACCCTTAAGTCCTGAGATCCATCTATGGTGGCCCGCTTGGTTCCTCATGATTGTGGATGCTGGATGGCAGGCCAAGTCAAAGTTCTCCAGAGAACCCCACTGGACTGCATCTCACCTCTCCTGGATCCTGTAACTAACCCCTTTACTGGTTGTAAGTTACCCCAAAATAAACCTCCTTTTAACTATGTGGACTTGCATTGTTAAATCATCACATTACATCAGTTTCCTTGAAAACCTACATGATGATTTCAGCTCTGGAGACTACAGAAAAAGTGGGTTGTTTGTCCTGCAAGGATGATGAATTAATGGCAGACTGACAGAGGCCAGTGTAAGTATCAAATTCTCAGTGCCAATCTATGTTCCACATGTAAGAGCAGAGCATGTGGGTTTGTAGGGTTTGTAGGAAGATATACTCATGTGCAATCAATCCTGAGTTCCTAAAGTAGAGACGGACACTGTGCTTGACATATAAGAGGAGGGAACTTCTAGACTGAAAGAACACAAACTAAATAACCTAGATCTCACACTTAGGTTGGGACATAGATCTAGAATCCAAGGTTCAGGTCATTTGAAACACCCTTTCACACTGGTGTAGTCATAAGTTTTGAAATGTTCCTGAATCTAATAAGCATGCACTTGTTGGTCTTTGTGGGGTAATTCTGTGTGCCTACAGGGGATTGGTTGGAGGGATTATAGAGATATTGATACTTCATTCTGATGATATACAGTGACAGAAACAAGCAGTTCTCTGTGTAATGATCCTTGACTGTGGAATATTTCTTTACACTGTGTGAATATATGTCACTGTGATTGGTTTAATAAAAAAGCTAACTGGCCAATAGCTAAATAGGATAAGGTTAGGCAGAAGAGCTAAACTGAGAATGCTGGAAGAAAAGAAAGGTGGAGTTGAAGGAGTCACCAGCAATACACAGATTAATAGAAATGGGTTAATTTAAGTTGTAAGAGCTAGTTAGTAATAAGCCTGAGCTATTGGTCAAGAATTTATAATTAATATTAAGACTCTGAGTGGTTATTTAGGAAGTGGCTGCTGAAACACAGAGCAACTCTGCGTACACTTGACCAATAAGATGACAGAGAGGTTATAAAGGACCAAGAAGAAACTTTTAGATCTGTCTATACCTAGAACATTCATCAAGCTGCAATGCAACCCTGGAGAAATTTCAGAAGCCAGTTGAGGGTGGCAGTTGCTACCACATTTGAATGAGCACTGTAGCTTGTACAGAAGGCAGATGGGTTGGTAATAATCCTATTTTGATAGTTGTAATCTGTTAACTACAAATATGATAGCTTCATTGAAGCTGACATTTTAAATTAGGATACCTTTTGCTTTTTTTTTCATCCAATCTTAATAATACAGGAACATTTTCCATGAATGAAGATGTATTTTTATTATCTTGCTTTGGGGATAGGTCACCTTTTCTGCCTTCAGCTGAGACACACTAAAGGGCTTTTTAATCACCTTGATATCCTAAGGGACATCTAGTTCATCTATTATGTGAGAGACAGTCTATTAAGTGGACTTGGAGAAGCCAATACTGGAGGCTTCCTATTCAGAAATGTTCTTGACAGAGGATGGGAGATAAACAGACACAAAAGATTAGGGTCTTTGAAATACTGAATTGTCCAGAATTTACTGCTCTGTTAGGTTATCTGCATTAGGGTCAGGAATATGATTTTTTCTATCCAGTAAACATAAAACAAAGAAAGAAAGAATCTTTGTTAAACTTTGGATTTTTGAGGTAACCTAAAGAATCTTTGGGAATATTTATTCAGCATGTTTAATGCTTGATGGAGGCTATATCAAGAGATATAGAGAGAGGAGTTTGCAACAGATCTAGTTGGATACAAGCAACCCTGCAGCTCAGAACTTTTGACTCAGTAGACCCAATGTTTCTGAGAAATATCTGGCACAGATGAATGTGCCTTACAGAGCTATTGAGTTGGAAAGCCAGACCTCAAGCCTGTGAGTTTTTTCCACAGGACCTGGTTTATTTTGCAGCAATGGTTCTCCATTTTCCACATGGCTCCTGACTTGCTCTTAGGCCTTGATGGAGACTATTCTTGAAAATGACAAGAAGTGATTGTTTGACTCAATATGTCTGTCAAGGACAAGGCATTAATCAATCAAACATGTCACAGAATAGGACGTGCTGAGCAGTATTTCCATTAAAATCTGAAGTAATAGAAATGAGAGGTGTTTCCAGGAGGTCAGGAAACAGAAATAAACAGCGTGTGACCCAGATTTCATGGTAACTGTTAAAGAGACAAATAAATCAAAATGAATCTTTCATCCTATAGGCTGTTTCTTAGGTATTTGCCATAATGACAAAAATCTAACTAAATCATTTATTTTTACTTGGTAGCATTTCTTATTAATTTGTGTTGAAATACAGACATTTCAAATGTTGTCTTTTTTGCTCAGTGTTTCTACGTGCACGCATACATATACACATACACATTTATATATCTGAAATACATTCCTGCATAGTGACACATGACACATTTACTTTATTTTGAAATCCTTTTTAGGTGTGTTTTTAGATTTTGTTGGGCCAATTCAGAGCAACATTTTATTTAAACTATTGATTCAAATAAGTTCAACTGATGTAATGGTGTGGGAGCCTATTATTTGTTGCCTCTATGGCTTATAGGACTACATATTGGTCAATTTGCTGTTGATGCAGCAACATGCTTGAGATTGGGTGTTTTATTAAAAAGAGAAGACTGATTTAGTTCACAGTTTTAAGGGGCTGGGAGCCTAAGACTAGGTGATCCAACTCTTCAGTTTCCGGTGAAGAAAGGACCCCCTTCCACCATCTCACAGCTGGGTTACAGAATGGCAAATTAGGAATGGAAATTACTGCAAGTGGAAGAGACCAAGAATGTGGGGTAGCTTTAGTACATAGCCATTTACTCTTGTGTAAACTGACTGACTGCAACATCAACATCATCTTACCAGGGGTGATGCCTTGTTGGTCTAATCCCACCCCCCATTTGGCCCCTTCACCTGAATGTTCTACCACCATTCCATACGTCCACAAATGGGGATCAAACTTCCAGCTCATCATACTTTGGGAGACATATTCAGAACACATCCCCAGCACAGTAAACAACAAATAGGCCACTGTGAGCTATAGATATAATGACTTCTAATCTTGGAGTATGTCTTTCTGTGATTTTAGGTGCTTACCTGTTACATACATGCTGATAAGCACACGGTATGGTTCAAATCTTAAACATCTACTCAAAGCCCATGTATTAAAGGCTTGGTCCCAGATTTTGGCATTCCTGGAAGGCAATGTAACTTTCAAAACTTTGGGCCTAGTGGTAATAAGTTAATTATTGGGTGCCTTCTCTAAAGGAGATACTTGAACACCATGCCTATTTCTTCCTTTTATGCTTCCTGGGTCCCCCAAGGTGAGCCACGCTCCCTGCCACAGCGCACTGCCTCCCACCAGCTAAAAGCAACTAGCCCAACTGACTAAGGATGGGGACCTCTCTCCAAAGCCATGAGGCAAAATAAACCTTTCATTTTAGTGGGCTGTCTCAGGTACTTTGCTACAATAACCAAAAGCTGGCTGATACAACATGCCACTAAAGATTTGCTACCTGTCTTTTTATCTTCAGAGCCCTTGTTCTGAGGAGCATTCGCTTTTCACAGTCCTCTGTTTTAATCAGCTGCAGAAAAACTGGTTTATTTCAAGTGTCAGCTCCATCTGTTTCATGCACAGAAACTTCCTGGCTCTTCTGGGGTCATCATCCTGCATTGTGACCTGGTAAATCTCCAGTCCACACATTATGGTGGTTATAGACTTTATTTTGTTTCCCTTTTCTTAGGTATCACTGTCCCCTGTTGCTTGACTATGATGATATCAGTAACAATTGTTTCATAATCCCACCACCCCACTTTATTTAGTATTTTTGTATGGGAAAGTGCTGTGGGATGGTCTTTTTATATGTCGTGAATATGTGTTGCCACCATTGGTTAATAAAGCAGCTGTTCTGGCCTATGCAAGACAGGAGACAGCCAGGTGCAGAATTCAAGAGAGATACAGGGAGAAGGAAGGCAGAGTCAGAGATGCCGAGCACTGCCGGAGGTGGGTGGGAGTATGGGGGTGGGAGGGGTAGGGAGCAAGATGTAATGAAACATAGGTAATGCCACAAAGCCATGTGGCAAAACAGAGATTAATAGAAATGAGTTAAGTTGTAAGAGCTAGTTAATAATGAGCCTGAGCCATAGGCCAAACAGTTTGTAATTAATGAAAGCCTCTGAGTAATTATTTTACAAGCCGCTACAGGAGTGTGGGTGGGAGAGATTTGTCTGGACCACAGGGCCCAGTGGGACTGAGAAACTTTTGGCTATAGAAAAGTAACTCCAGTCACTGTTATTGTATGTCGTCATAAATGGAAGTAAACAGTGTAGTGTCTTAATTTACAGAATTAAAATAAGAATTAACATGAAATGTAACAGACAAATATAAACAAATGATAAATAACTACAGAAGTGTATTTTATAAATATGATTATTTGTAAATGAAACACAAAATGTAGCTAGAAGAAGAGTGGGTAGGTAATTCAGGGTATGACAAATCAAAGGTTTCCAGTTGTCCTAGCTAATTGCAGGGGACTTGAAAGGTCCCTTATACTTAGATGTGAGAGGCATCACCAGTTATACTAGCTTAGACTTTCATGTTCTCTTTATGTAGTTCCCGTGCTTCATCCCACTCAGTGGCTTCAGCATGCTTACTCAGTTGTTCTGGGTGGAAGTGGACAAGCAGGGACAAGAGGGTCTCACTGAAAACAGTGGCAGCTGCACATCCCTCTGTGTGTGTCTCTCACTAAATCCACAGAGGGCTGACCCAGTCACCAAACCCTGTGGAGTGCTCACTGTTTGCTGAGCCTCAAAGGCTTTGCATTATGAATAACAAAAGCATCATGCTGTTTTTCTGACCCTGGAAATCCACAATCACAGATTCCTTGTAGAGTGTTTTTTGTTTTTGTTTTTGTCTGTTTTTTGGTCACTAGGGACATACTGAAAATAAAGTAAAGGCAGAAGTATTATGTGGTATTAGGTGTTTATGTTCATTTTTTTCAAACTCCACAGACAATTCAGTTAATTTTCTGACAAGGGCTTTCTGTTGCTTGGGAATTTTGTCCATATAATTATAAAATTTCAAAAGTTCCTGGATCTTAGATAAACGGTTCTTATGAAACTTATATGTCAATATCTTTTCTGTTGATACCCTAAACTGAATATTCCCTAAAAACAAACTGCCAAACTTCCACCAATTTATATCAATTCTGAAAATTTCCAATGACAGTGTTATTAACTTACTCTGCAAATCAAATGGATGTCTCTTTTCGGTGCTAAATTAATCATATGAATTCTCTCTGGAGAAGACCCCCTCAACTTAATACCAATGGACTAACATCACTCAGCTCTGAACCTGAAAAGAAGAAATGGATGGCCATACATGCTTACCCAAATCAAGCCCCTTTGATATTTTGTCCTATATGGAAGATGACATTTCAAACACATGGAAAGAAATTTCTAGAAAATTCTTTTTCAGTTTTTTGTAAGATAATATAGTTATTAAAACGCATACCTATTAGTTGATTAAATTTAAAAAAAATTCTAAACTTCATTGAATAACTTACATTTGGTAAAAAAAACAAAAAACAACCAGAGAATCAAAATCTTTTTTCTATGAAATATGTAAAACGCTCACACAAGAAATACCAAAGGACAAAGGTTATGTCTTTTGAAGTTGAGACATGGTGCTAAGCATAATTGGTGCTTAGCAACCATTTAACACCCGTGAGAGTGACTTCTGTGATGAAATACAAGGGTTATACATGATTACCTACAAGGCGATTTTTGAACCTAAATTGCGATCCAAATCTGTGTATTTTTTTAAAGAAGAAAGGGAGATGAAATCCATTTGACATGTGATGAGACCCACAGTGAGATGGGAATTGAGACCTGAAGGACATGGAGCATGCCACTGCTGTACCAGAATAACCCCCTCACCTGCCCACTGTAGTCTTGATGAGTCATTTCTTTTAATTATCTGAGGTTTTTCTGGAACATTTGCTTTTCCAGAACTGATTTGGGCTGCCTCATTGGCTCTGCTAAATGGTGCATTCATTTATTTATATTGACATAAGCCTTTATTCAAAATTCAGGGTTTTAAAAAAAGCCCTTTAACTTGGTGATACATTGGTGATAATTTTGAAGACATCTCTAACTACAGAAAATGAATTCTTAATTAAAAAATGATGAAAATGTAATGAAGTAATTACTTGGTAATTGCAGTTTTATCACTTCCATGTCACTGCCCACCCTCTCTCTGAGATGACTGATTTGGTATGCATTTTATATGCATTTATTTATTACAGAAGGGATGCAAGACAGCTAGCAGTGATTGTATAACTCAGGAGTACTATAATACACATGGGTGAGTGAAAACTAAATCAGTGAAATCAAAGAAGTAGTGTAAGTCAATAAATGATTAGTGTAGAGGTCTACAATTCAAACTTCATGGACAAGCAACCTTTGACATATGGGATTATAGCAAATTAACAAACAAATAAACAAAAAGCTCCAAAGAAGTAATTTTTAAAAATACCCTTTCGCACAGGAAAGGAAAACAATTGGCAGAGTGAAAAGACAGTCAATGTTGGGAATGAGAAAAATAAACAAAAACCTGTTCCAGCTCTTCATTCGATGTGGGATTAATAGTCAGACTGGAAATAGCTAAGTACCAAAAGAGCAAATATAATACTGGTATAATAGTGCTAGAATTGGTGTATGATATTGGTCCAATTTTATTCTGATATCATAGACTACCCTATAGTTTTGATTCAACACAATTATCTTTGCCACTGTCTTTTTTTTCTGAGTCTTCCTCCATCTTTCCCACTCCTCTTCTTCCCTTTCCTTTTCTATTTTTCCCTGTCACAGACTTCTTGTTTCATAAAATTGCAGAGATAACTGAATCACCTACCATTTGGGAAATCAGAGTGACAAAAACTTCTCCAGAAATGGTTATCATAGAGATTCAGGCCTTTCTAAGACAGATCCAAGGGGATGAAAGGCAACTGACATGGTTTAACAACAACAAAATAAAACATAACATCAGAAACCTGGATCTTGCTCTAGCTTGACCAGTTACTTACTCTATCTGTGAGACCAAAATGAGCCATCTTAGAAATAAGACCAAAATGCTTTCACCCTAAAATTAAGGCCTAAGATTTCTCCTTTTGGAAATAGGCCATTAGTTACTCAAACCAGTCAGTTCAGATTCCAGAAACCAGGAAGTGTAAAAGTACAGAGTCACAAGATAGTCACCAGGTAATGCCTGCCAGACTATGGAATGTCCTCTCCTTGGTTTCCAGGGTAACTGACCACAGAAATGCCCCCACCTGAGGGCAGCCAATGAGAAATGGTGGCGGGCAACCACTCCCTTAGAAGTAATTTCTAGAAGTCCCTAGAAGCGAGCCAATCAGAATTGTATCCATACTAGCACCCCTAAGTGATGTAACCTTGTGACTTTTCCCTTTAAAAACTGAGCTTGCAGACAGGTGGGCACTTCCTCCAGCCTCCACTGCGCTGGATGTATTGGACGAAGTCCCTGCCTAGGCTTGTATTGCTTTTGGATATCCAGAATTAAACCTTGCTTTTGCATTCCGGCATGCTCATCTTTGGTGGTCTCTCTGGGGGTCACGATCTGGGCACAACATATCTATTTAGTTCATTTTTCAGGATCATCTGTTTTTCTATTGGGTAATGAAGATTAGTTTCATATCTCAAAATGATATTTATTCTCTCTTAGGACTGAAAAGTTTTAAACTGATATATGTATGAAGCAGACTAGGAAAAAGAAGTGGTATACACAGATAGAAGTTACATGCAACAGTTCATTATAACATGTGTGTGATTATGAACATTCAGTTCCTATTTCCAATTAAAAGAACTTTGAGATTATGAGCAAATAATTTGAACCCCACATTATATCTTTGATTGGCAAGCAAGATTTTTAATTAAGCTATTCAGTTTAAAATTAGAAATAAAATATAAAATTGTGTGCCATCTACATGTGGGTGGGGAGGTGGGAAGGTTATGGGAGCAGTTGGGGAGGGGATGATCAGAATATATTGTATGAAAATATTTTTCAATAAAATATGAAAAAAATGATACTGTGTGACATCTATAACAAAGACTATTGGGGTCCAGCCCCTAAATAACCTTTTCCCAGGGTTTCAGAAAAGATGCTACCAGTGGCTAGAATTAATCTGGGGGATGCCGAATGAATCTAAGTACACTGACCTCTTTAGTCCATTCACTTTATTCTTCTAAGTCAAAATCTCTCTACACTGCTTCAATTCTGTTCTCAGACTTAGCTCCTCTCTGTCCCTTCCTCTCCTGTCATGTCATTGTTCTATCTAACTTCCTTCCATCTTTATTCCTTTACTTCCCCCCAACTCCCGGTCCAATTTAAATACACATACATTCTGCAATTTTCTGGCTTCGAAGCTTTCTGGTACGGTGGGGCAAGTCTGCATGGTAGTTAGGAAGCCTGTGTCATAGCTTGATATATCTGGTATGTGAAAGCCCTTTTCTTCTGAGTTAATTGTTAAAGGAGAAGTCTAGAGGTGCCACTAGGGCTATGGAAGAAAGGAGGGTCTAAGCATAATTTGCACAAGAAACAAAGCTATGTACCTACCATCTGTCTGACCTTGGCAGTTGTCTCTGTATGGATATTACCTTAATTCAGGAGGCTAGCAGGTGGTCTGGAATTCTTATCTGTCTTCCATCTGTCCTTAGATGTTTGAGAAGAATCTCATAAAATGCTATTGTCTGGAGGTGACCCTGGCCCTGGATACTTGCTAAAGAAGATATCTGATTTTAATGCTAAAAAGGGGAGACAGAAGCCTGGAAAAAAGAAGTTGCCTATGTGACTCTAGTCAACACAGTTGGGGGAAGCTATCCAATTACCTTAATTGCATAGGGAGACACTGTACTCATTGAATGATCAATCACAGTTAGAAGTTCTTAGAATCAGATGGGAAAGCTATAATAGCACACATGAAATTCATAGCAGGAAATGGTTAATATTCAAAAGCCAATATCGCCAAGACTACCCAAATCTTGGCTTTATCCTCAGCAAAGGCCCTTGGTTTCTTCCATGTATAGCTTATCATAGTCAGCTGAATTCCTACTACGTATTTCTATATCTCACAGCACATCTAGAAGGCATTCAACAAATTTTGCCCAGTTCTGTGAGAAGTTAGCATACATCAAATTAGCATACATATTTTTCAGCCAGATGAAAAGTAATTCTGAGTGATATTGTTATTGAATCCCATTGGTGGTTTATAGAATGATGAGTTTTGACATATTACCAAGAATTCTAACTCTTACAAGCTTCTGGTAAGTCATTCATAGAACTCCAGGGATACGGTTTTGTTAGCCATCACCTGTGCTGGGGTAGCCTTTTTTGGTGATGCAGTTGCCTTTGAGTAATTCATGATCCTGTAGATACCCTTCACTTTGCCTCCTGTATCCAATAAATGTGCTGGTTAGCCAAATTAGGCTTTGATGGAATCATTATTCTACTACACAGCTGTTGTAGGATAATCTTTTTGTACACTGTGAAGATGTGTTACAGTGATTGGTTTAATAAAAAGCTGAATGGCCAATAGCAAGGTAGGAGCAAACAGGCAGGACTTCCAGGAAGAGAGAGGAAGTCATAGGGATGAATCTAGATGCCAGAGAGATGCAGACTAAGTCAGACATATGGCACAGAGGAGAGATAACTGAGCCATGTGGCAGATGTAGATTAAAAAGAAGGGTTAATTAAGCTGTAAGAGCTAGTTGGGACAAGCCTAAGCTAAAGGTCAAGCTTTCATAATTAATAATAAGTCTCTGTGTCATTATTTGTGGGCTGGCAGTCCAAGGAAAGTCCGACTACATGCAGCTAATGTCCTGTCTGGTATAAGTAGATGATTGTTTGCATCTTTCCAGGAAAAGTCACATGATATTACGTTTGAGTGAGATATTTACATGATCAAAGATCAAACTACCCAGATATTTAATGAAAACTTCTATCATCATTCCCTATTGTCTAGCTACTCATTTCACATTGCTGATGCTAATTAAAGATTATACTTATATATATATAATTTCAAAATAAGGCCAGTCTTTGACCTCATCTTCACCTGAATGTTTCCTTTACTATATAGAAACTTTTTAGTTTTATGAGGTCAATTGTTAACCTGAATTCCTGGACAACTGAAACCCTAGTCAGAAAGTCCTTTCCTACAACTGTATTTTGAAGAGTACTTCCTGCCGGGCGTTGGTGGCGCACGCCTTTAATCCCAGCACTCGGGAGGCAGAGCCAGGCGGATCTCTGTGAGTTCGAGGCCAGCCTGGGCTACCAAGTGAGCTCCAGGAAAGGCGCAAAGCTACGCAGAGAAACCCTGTCTCGAAAATAAAAAAAAAAAAAAAAAGAGTACTTCCTATACTTTTTTCTAGCAGTTTCAGTGTTTGGGATTTCACATTAAATAATTTGATCAATTTGAAGTTAGTTTTTGTGCAGGGTGATAGATATGGCTCTAATTTCATTCTTCTACATGTGGATATATAATTTTTGTAGGATCATTTGTTGAATATGCTATAGTTTCTTCAGGTGTGAGTCAGGGCCAGCTCTCCTGTGCCAGAGCCATTGGGGCCAGTTCTGCTGCACACATGGTGAGGAATGGGGCCAGCTCTCTCAAGTGCTAGGCCTGATCTTCAGTTTCAGCAGCTGGTGAGCAGAGGCAGTCTTCCAAGGCTGTGGAGGGTTGGAGCCAGCTCTCCTGTGCCCACACCACTGGGGCCAGGTGTCCCAGGAGGGGAGAGGGTGCAGCTCTCCTGCTGAGCCAGGCCACTGGGGCCAGCTCTCTGATACCCTTCATGGTGACACAAGCCATGGAAATCAACACAGACAGCCTCTGCAGTAGGGCCACAGACCCAGACAAGGCCCTCTGGAGGCAGCATAGGCATGGATATCACATGGCCCCAGGTGGCAGCCTAGGATACCCATATTAGTCTATCCCTCACCACCATACATCCTCAGCTCCACTTCTTTCCATAGTACACAAACCACTCCACTTTTTCTTCTCTACCATTTCTCCACCACATACCTGTTCATTGAAGTGAGGCCATGGCTGTCTTCCTGCCTGCCAAGGCTGCAGGGTACTATGCAGGCCTCCCTGGTTCAGTTTTTTTTTTTTGAGATAAGGTCTTCAATTGCCCAGACTGGCCTTGAACTTGTTATATAATTAAGGTGGGCCATGCATTCCTGATCTTCCTGCCTCTACCTCCCCAGTGCTGGGATTACAAGTGTGCACTATCATTCTTGGATTTTTTTTCAGTAGTTTTTAAGAATTAAAGAAATGAATTCTTTGCAAGATGTTCCCTGCTACTCTACAAATAGCACCAGGTAAAATGATATTTAACTCCTTCCATCTTGTCAGTATCAATGATAAATAAACCAAGATTGAAAAAAAGGAAATACCAGCTCAATTTCTGATACTCTACAAATACAGCCTGCAAATCAAGAGTTTATTATACACAGCTTGTAATTCCAGTACTTCAGCTGGTTCTTTCATTGTAGACTTTTCAGTCTTTCTATTGTTAAGCAATACATTTTTGTTGTTTATAAATTACTCACTCTATGTATTTCATTATAGCAGCAGTAATAAACCAAGCAGTGTTTGCCAGGATTATAACATTTGTGAACATATAATACTTCAAGTTTATAACAATGTACATGAGAAAAAGACACTGAGAATATGATTAAAAATACGAAGATATAGGTAAATGCAAGTACATGAGGAAAAGATATTGGGAATATGACTAAAAGTATGAGGATATGGGTAAATGCAATTAGGCCTCCTTATCAAAGTTAAAAGTTTTAAATAATTTTCATAATGTAAGGATAATAAATAAGAATGATCAAGCAGAATAACTTCACACATCATTAATGAGGACATTATCAAATAACTCCAGAGCAATCTAGCTATGTTATTTCCATGGGTACCCATGTTTACTTAAACATCAATTTTCCAAGTATGCAATTTATGTTTCAAGGCACAAGATTTGAAAGATATGGAAGTGTACACAAAGAATATACATCTCTAGTTTGCTTCCACTTTGTAAACTCAGTCAGAGGTCTCCTGTCTTGCAGACACAGCCTTTTGCCAATAAAAGATGTATTTCACTTTGTTTCTTTCTTTGAGCTCTTATAGTAGGGCTCAGCAAATTTTTCTGTGAGGATCTAATAATAAATATTTTATTCACTATTTCAGAAGCCCCACATACCATATAGATAAATGAGTGTAGTTGTGTTCCAATAAAGCCTTATTTACTAGAACAGGTGATGCTCCAGATTTAGCCCACAGGCTATAGTTTAATACCTTGTTTGGAGAGTATTTTTTCCTATCAATATTAATATCAATATGCACTTTATCCCTTTAAAATAGTGTTATTTGTTCCTTCCTTGTACTCATAAGCTATTTATGTTTTCCCCCAGCACACAGTGCTGCAGATGAAGCACCAGAACACAGGAGAAACATTATCCTGGATATCTCAACCAAACTTCAGCTTCCACCGGAGACATGCTACAGAAACACCAGTCATGAGATCTCTGGACTCTGTGGGGGCCATTCATATGATTGGAATATAGTTCTTTGGTTTGGAAATGAATCTTCAGTCACATTTCCTTCCCATTCAATGGTTCAAGTTCCATCTGTGTGTCTGGTTCCTACACACTGAAGAAATTGCCACTAGGCACCAAACTGCTTCCACACGACATCTCTGGTGGCTCTAAATATGCTGACACCCACCTCTACCCTCCTTTCCCCCACATTGCTTTGTTGATCAGGGTAAGACTATTATGAACAACACCTGTAAGTTTCTCTTTGAAACAGAATCCTGCAAACCTATGGAATCAAAATCTCTGAAAAGGTTACCCAGCACCTTAGGGTTTCTACTTCTGTGAGGAGACATTGTGACCAGGGTGACTCATATAAAGGAAAACATTTAATTGGGGCAGGATTACAGTTCAGATGTTTAGTTCATTATTGTCATGGTGAGAAGCATGGCAGCATGCAGGCAGACATGGTGCTGGAGAAGGAGCTGAGAGTTCTACATTTTGATCCCCAGGCAATAGAAAGTGAACTGTATTCCTTGGTGTAGTTTGCGAATAGGAGACCTCAAAGCCTGCTCTCACAGTGACACACTTCCTCCAACAAAGCCTTACCTCCCAACAGTACCACTCCCTATGGGGGCCATTTTCTTTTTCAAACCACCACAGCCAGTCAATTGTACTTTAATAACATCTCCAGGATATTTTTATGCACACAAAAATTTTAGGAACGCTGTTTCTGTTTGTCCTTTGTGATTTCAAAACTCTCATGAACTCTCTGGAACCCAGCAGAATAAAGTTTCATTTGCAGTGAAGCCACGATCAGTGCAGGTCAGAGGTCTCTTGAGCTACTTCCTGATTCATGCCTGCATCTACATTCATTTGATCCCTGAGACATTGATATTTGATCCCCATGAAAAGACAGTGAATGGTGGAGCTTAAATAAAACATGCATTGGTTTTGCCCACATGCCATGGTGAAGAACCGAGCCACATAGGTATCAATCCAATTGCCAGGGCACCTGCAAAGCACAGAGGAACTCCACGGTTGCATGAGCATCAACATGCAGTTTCTGCACTCGTTGACTAGCTTTCCCTTGGATCATTTTTATGACTTGAGGTTGCAGCAAATGTGTCATCTCTTCCTGCAAGTCTGATGCTGACATTCTTGCTCTTTGCTCCCCCCAGGAATGCTTAAAGTTTAATTCCATCTAAAATAATTGTCATTTTATTTTGAGAAGTAGCCTTAACATATTGCTTTTCTGTTGCATTTAACAATATTAACCTCTCAAATTTTCATGCTTATATTATGAAGCTGGAATGTATACCCTAATTTAAATTAGAATTATTTGAGAATTTGTTCATATTGTGATGACATTGTTTATTACAAATTTAAACTCTATTTTTAGTGTGATTTACTGAGGAATTTCCCCTGTCTTTGTTCTTCTTAAGGGCTTCCTTTATTTGTCCCGAAGATTGTGTCAATTTTGAATGCTTAGAGGATATGTGATTAAGAATACGTTCCCATTTGTTTTTGTCATAGTTTGTCTTTTGAGGTTCTTGAGTTCCTGGCAGCTTTAGAAGGCCTTCCGTACACCAACATCCTGAAAATACCCTGTGCTGTACAGCAGCAATCACTGAAGAAGAAGAAAAAGTATGAGATTCCAGAACTTCTTCTGGGGGATACGGGCTAACAAACAAACCCGAGCAGAGAAAGACATTCGTTAAAATGAATCATAATGGCTGGTTTTACGATGGGCTAAAAGACAAAAGTGATGGCATTGACACGGGAGCCCTTCAATAAGCCACCTTGCAATTTGTGGGCAGTTGGCCACAGGAACACTTCTGAGAAATAGGCTCCTTTAGTTCTGTCATTCTGGGCAAAGGGTGGTTATTTGATTCAATCTTATAGCCAGAATGACTCACTGCTGTTTCTGCTGAACCTGTGCCTCGAAAATAGGGTCCATTAAGGAGAACCTCGGTTGTCAGAAAAACCCACCTGTTAGTCACCCTTACTTGAGTGCCTTATGTTTTATATACTGTATTGAATTCACAGTGCGATGAAACCTGTACTAAGTCACTCACAGCCACTTTCCTACTGCCAATGTGGCCTGAGATCCCACACTGAAGACGTGTAATCCTGAAGACATGTAATTCTACATCCTTTCTGGTGGCACATTTTCCTGCTGTATCTATAGGTGGAAAAATATGTCACAGCAAATCATTTGTCCTGTTCTGTCTCTGTTCTATTGACCATAATCTCATTACAGCTTGTTTCTCCAAAATAGACTGGCAAGGGACTCATTCCTAATCCTTCTTTGTGTTTGCACAAGCTCTTCCTGACCAGGATCAATGTGGACCTGTGGCCCACCCAACCCTGAGGAGATGTGAAATTTGATTGCTAAAGTGTATATTATTATATTGTTAAGTAATAAACTAATTTCTAGGATTGTCCTTAATAGTTTTCTTTTCAGTTAAAGATAGCAGCCAGAACTAATGCCCAAGGTCTATAATTCCAGCTACCCCAGAGGCTAAGATCAGAAGAATAAAAGTTCCAGGCCATCCTGTGCTATAGAGCAAGTTCAAAGCTAACCTGGGCAACTGAGTGAGATCACCTTTTGGAATTTGAAAGATGAAAAAGAAGGCTTGTATATATTTCAGTGTAGAGTACTTCCCTAACATGTACTAGGTCCTGAATTCAACCCCAAGTATCATAAAATGGACTTTAAATATCAGTAGCTTTAAAGGATGATTAGCACTGAAACAAGGAATTGAATTGTATTTAATTGCAGCTGTGTAACTAAATCTTTAATTGTAAGATGATGAAAGCTGTGTATCTACCTGTTAATTATTCCACAAGAGTCAACGTATCATTTCCTCTTTTTTTAATCTATAGAGGAAGTAATTAATGTAAATTAACATTTACAGTGCTTCCTTGTTAATAAAGCATCATCCAAATGGCTTTTATGACTACTGAAGGATCCATCTTGAACATCACATTTTAGAGCACAGGATCTGCTCACCTCCCTCAGAGCTGCGTGGGGTGAACTTATTAACAGTTTCCATACCTCAGCCCAGGCAAAGACTGAGTCTCAGTTTGTCTGACTGCAGAATGGCTGCCTTTTCCCTGTAGGACAATGACTAGGAAAATGAATGTTTCCACGACAGGTGAAGGTGTTGGGACTCTCATAGAACAGGTCGTACAAATTATGAAATCAGTGGAGGTGCGGGCACCAGGTGCCAGCCCCTCCCTCTTTCTCCAAGTCTAATATATTCTTCTCTCACAGTGGTATTTTCTCTAAGAATTAAATGCTCCCAGGATATCTGAGAGACAGCAGGTCTCCTGTTGTCTTAGAGGGGGTGAATGATGAAATGATTACTTGTGGGGGCATGGTTGAGTATAATTTGCAAGCTTAGTTTCCATTAGAAATTGAGAAGAGCAAGAAAATTAGATGTACAGAGGGGCTGCATTCAAGACAAAACAAAACAAAACAAAGCAAAACAAAACAAAAAACACCAGAAACTGAAAATACACATTTAAGCCAGATGTAGCACACAAAGCCTACTGTACATCATTGCTGAATGTAGTAAACCTGAAACATGCTCAGAACAGTTGATTTGCCCATGATTGGGCAAAAAAACCCCAACATATTAAACTAATGTAAAACCTGTTTCATAATACAGTGCTAATATCACATGTAGTTTACTGAAATATTTGTATCCAGAAAACCACTGACACCATAGTGTATTATAGATAATGGGTTTAGCAGACAACCTGAACTCCTGGAAGTCTCAGCTTGCTTGTGCTGTTCAGTGCCAGGAAGAGTGTCCCACTAAGAGCCCTGTTGTCTCAGGGGAGTAAGGTGGGGAGGCACAACTTCACATGGAAAGGATGTTTTCTGCTGAATGTGTATTACTCTGAAAATATCATAAGGATCTGCTTGTATTTCCTAGGAAAAAGGTTGAGGAAAGCAATCACTTGAAGTGGATAAACTTCTTTCCTACAATGATCTATATTTTGTATTTTTCTTTTTGTCTTTTGAGACAGGGTTTTTCTATGCAACAGCTCTGGTTTTCCTGGAATTCACTCTGTAGACCAGGCTGGCCTTGAACTCACAGAGATCCGCCTGCCTCTGCCTCCTGAGTGCTGGGATCAAAGGCGTGTGCCACCACTGCCCTGCTTATTTTGTATTTTTCAGCTAGTTTTCACTATTTTCTATGCTAAAGTTTAATCAGTTAGAGAAGGGAAGGAGGAAAGAAAAGGAGAGAGGTGCACATAGAATGTTCTGTTCATTGAGCGCCCAGGCAGGGATTTAATCCCCCATCTCTAGGTTTCCTGGAAACTGTTCCTCAGGGTAGTGTGGCGTTTGAGTTCCAAAGATCAGTGAACATGTGCTTTAGGCACTACCTTCTTGGTTTGCTGTCTCTTGGTTTGCTGTCTCACGCAGATTATCTTCTTTTCTTGGCTTAGCCATGCATTTGGAAACATTTATTGGGACAGCTCCTGTATTTTGGCTTTTTTAACTGGAGGAATTTTATGAATATCTAGCCAGAACCATACTAGAAGTAGAGTGAATAGTTCGTTCACTTTCAATAATTGTATTCAAATATGCATAAGAATAAGTGCGCTAATTATAAATTCTTCTTTGCAGATCTCGGAATGACCACTGCTTGGGAGCAGCACTGGATCCCGAGAAAGAGCCTGTGAAGTACCCCCAAAGCCTCAGCATTCCTCAGTACAAAAAAAGCCAGGGAAAGCCACACTGCGGGGACTTCCAACCAGAAGTCAGCATTTCCAGTGGGTCTGTCCTTCACAGGAATGGAACGAAATACGTGAGTGCCCTCTGTGTGTCTGGCTCTTCACACAACGGGTTAGATTTGTGACATCATTACGTTAGGTTTTCCATTTTGTTCCTTCTCATATCTAGATAGAATTGCTCTCCTCCCTCCCCGCTCCTCATGCCTCCCCTCCTTCCACCACCACTACCCCACCCCCGCTACCCCCTGTCTTTGGTGGACATTTGTTTGGTTCTATTTTGCAAACTTCACAAGAAGTCACATCTGAGTATTCTTGGACATGTACAGATTTAAGTATACAGGTCTGTGAGTATAATGCCTTGGCCTTCTGGAGGAAGCATCACTGAGGGTGTGGGCTTTGAGGTTTCAAATGTTGCTCTTTCTGCCTATGGATCAGTTACTGTTCCAGCGCCTGTCTGCATGCCGCCTTGCTCCCTCTATGGTGATAACAGACTAAATCTCTGAAACTGTAAGCCAGCCCCCAATTGAATGCTTTCTCAGAGCAGCCTTGGTCACCTGTCTCTTCACAACAACAGAACAGTAACTAAGACACACCTTGTATGTGGGTAACTTGATATTTGGGGAAACAAATAATAGGCAAAATGGGTGAGTTTTCTCCATTTTTAGCTTATAATCTTAAGATATTTTAAAGAAATAAAGACTGTGATACAGAATTCCATGACAGGGTAAGTTCTTGAAACAAATTTAATTAGCAGCTTTCTTCACATGCTTTGTTGCTTAGCTCCTAAATACCTAACATACCGCAAATGCGCAAAGTGGAACAAAAAGAAGAAGTAATAATTCATCCAGTAGACTGGATTATCTGAATATGAATATTGCTTTCCTTCGTAAAGTCTTGTAACTTCTAATTCTCTAGCTTTAAGTTGCCTCAGTAACATTATTTTTAAGGTCCCATGGAGTGTTGGATTGCTCTCATATGTTGCCTTATAATTCTATATAGAAAGCAAAATAACTCCTCAACATAGCATATGTTCATTTTATCTTTGTGTGTGTGTGTGTGTGTGTGTGTGTGTGTGTGTGTGTGCGCGCGCGCGCCTTTGTGGTGTGCCTTTGTGTGCTCATTTAGAGGGTAGAGATCAGCATAGGTATCTTCCTCAGTTGCTTCCCTCTCTCCCTCTCTCCCTCCCTCCCTCCCTCCCTCCCTCCCTCCCTCTCTCCTTTCTTTCTTTCTAGTTGAACCTGGTGCTCATGGCTTATCTAGATTGGCTGGCCAGTAAGCTCCTGGGATCTGCCTCTCTCTCCTACCTGGTCTGCCGACATGGGTTACTGGTGAGGGACATTACACCTGGACTTTCACAGGAGTGCTGGAGATATAAATTGACATCACACTAATTAAAATATATTTAAAAACTTCTTATGACGGTACCTTACTAAGGTGCATGATGTCGATCCTAGAAGCCATAAGTAATCAAACAGAAATCCCAGTGTCAGACAGGAGTAGGATGTGTGTGTGTGGGCACGGGGGCGGGGGGGGGGATACTTCTCTGGGAGTTGTTAATCAAGAAGGCCCCAGATATTGCTATTTACTTTGGTTGCTCATCTGAGCTGGATGATAAGACCCTACTGCTGAAGACAACACATACCTTGGTTGAAGGACATACAGAGACCAGGGTGGAGCCTAATTGAGAAGCTTTGTCCTTGATGTCTCACATACACAGTGCTAGGTAGGGTGTTGGGAGAGAAAAGACATCAACACTGTCACCCAGCCCTGATGAGTGACAACACTAACCTGCCAGACAAGAGGTACTCGCTGGCGTTATTACGGCATGACTGTCATGGGGATTTAAAACCTGCTCCACAGGAGAGAATTCATGTTTAGTACTGTAAACCCAGTCAAAAACCAATTGAGAGAGAGGTCATAGGCCCTAGAGGGAAACTTACAATTGTCTTTGCAAATTGGCATGACATCAACCTATCATCTACATATTTATGTTTATATCCATAGACATGTGCTGCTCTCAGCATTGATCAGTTCAGTTTCTCTTTACAGTGACCAACACTGGACACTGGTGCTCATTGCTGCTCCAGTTGTTGTGAATAAATTGAGTGCTCAGCTTCATACAGGACATTTACATCATGTGAAAATAGGAAGAACAGATTTTATGTGGTCTTGTAGTGAAGAAGCCAGATGTGGCCTCTTTCTTGTGTGACGTTTGTTAAAAGTGGAAGTTTGACCAGTTTCTTACTAAACCTCCTAAATACTTGAACCTCTTCTAATTCTGTCTCATTATGAAACAATTATGTTTCATCTGGGAATCCAGAAATTTTTGTTTTTAATAGTTTAAATGGTATTTTCTTACATTTTAAAAATTATGGGTGAAATTGGGTGCTCTTTTTTTTTCAGATTACATAAGCACAAGATATAAGAATTTTAATCCAAATGGAGATCACAGGAACTCATACAGAGATAACAAAGCAAATGTAAATTAGTCAGGTGTTAGTTCCTGGAATCCTAAAGCCTGGTTTTATCTACCTGTAGTCCAGTCTCCTGCCACGCACAGCAATCCCACAGATCATAAATGCACAGTTTACTCAAGAGACACTTGAATTTGCATGAAGTGTTATGTTTCCTCTAATAGTCTTACTAGTGGGCCAAGTGTCTGTGTGCAAAGGAATTAATGCAATGTTCTGATCCAGGGACCAGTGAGCAGGAGCTTTGTTTTCTAGATCTAGCTATGTGCATTTCTACACCACAGCAGAGAGTTAAGTAGATGCAAAACAAATCCTAAAATATAATGTGACATTTTACAGAAAAATGTGCATTCTGTCCTTGGATTTAGATTCCCACATGCATAGAAGAGAAAAATGGAAGGAAAGAAAAAATGAAGGAACAAAGGAAGAAAGGGAGGGAGAAAGGAAGGAAGGAATGAAGGAAGGGAAGAAAGGGTAGTGGAAGGAAGAGGAGATGAAGGGAGAGAGAGTAAGGTCACACATTTCTAATCTGACACAATTCACAATTTCATAGGATTGAATTTGCTCCTCTGGTATGATTTTGGTATTATTACAGTCAGGTAGAGAAAGGATGGTAAATCTCTGTTACCTGATCAGAACAGCTCAAGACCACTCATCAGCTCGTAGCAAAGGATAAAAACTACTATTTATGGCATCTGTGGGAGGGAGAGTCAGTATTCTTTGTGCATGCTGCCTTTTGAGGCTGCCTACATCCCAGGGAATGTACTGCAGCCTTGTGCATGCAGGCAGTACTCAGAGAACTCAGTGCATTTAACAGTAGCAACCACACCAAACAAAAGAACACACGAAGTTAGGAGAGGAAAGTTGCATTAGTCTGTAGGGGGAAGAATTGAAAAGGCAGTACACACACACACACACACACACACACACACACACACACACACACACAGTGTGTGTGTATGTATGAAATTAAACAATAAAGAGTCTAAGAAGAAAATATTCATTTTTTATTTTTTTGAAAATATTCAATTTTTAAAAAGGACTCTGCAAGTTTCTTTTCACTTTGTCAATAAAACATTCATAGGGAAAAACAAGCCACCACAACAAAAACCACTTTCCTAATTATAAACTCATTGATATATTCTGGTTCCAGTTAATGAGAAAAATAAACAGAAGAAATCAAAGTAACTATACATCTTCCATAGGTTAGACTTAAGAACCTTAGATGATATTCATAAAGCAGTACTTGGAGGATTCTGAAAGTCAAGCAGATTGAGCAGACTGAGTATAGACGAAATTTCATAGAATGCCCACTGTTCTTCGGGCTACTCATTTTATCTTTCATGTCTCCTGCTTAGACATCCCTATGCTGTGGAGACAGAGGACTCTAGGGTCAGAGGATCTGGAAGGAGGTACCCAGCCCAGCTTTCTGTTTCTTGTCTGTACCCTAGGGACGTTTTAGACATGGAAGTTCAGCCCTCAGACAGACAAAATCGATGGTGAACGATGAGTAGGAGAGGTGATGGAGGGTGTATTTTCTTCCTCATGCTTTTTTCTCCTGCCAGTCTGCCCCCAGGCAGATGCAATCTTGGGGACTGATTTAACTATAGCAGGAGCATGGGAAGAGGTTCCAGTGAAACTGAGAGACCCATTTCTTTGGAGGTTAGAATGCACTTCACAGTGTTTTTGGAAAGCTCAGTAGCCCTGTCAAGGGCCAAATAAATGCTTATATCCTTTAATGTAATGATTAACTTATAGGCTTTTTCCCAAAGAAAAATTAGTAAAACAAAAATAAATCTATTGGAATTTTACTGTATGGTTAAAACAATTTAATTGTATGATCAAGTGGTTTGTGTTGAAAACAAATATGTCACCTCAAATTGTGTCAAAAATTCATGAAATCTTTATGAAAATTAGAGAAGCTAAAATCCATATAAAATAGTACCACATATGAAAAATTGCTTTCTAATTGGATTTAAAATATTAATAAAATAATTGAGCAATGAAAGAAGTGTTTTTCAGATTTTTTTGTGTTTTGTATTCTATAGTATGAGTGACTGGTATTTTAAAGAACTTGATCATGGCTTCTCTTTTATTTGGAGTGTAATATTTGGCTTAAAAGCAACTTTTAATAAAGAATACTGTGGACAAATTTCTAAACAGTCTTATTAAATAAGAAACACAGAGCCAAATACAGGGGTAATAGCCGAAGAAATCAGAGCAATAGCAAAGAGCCACTGATTAACCTTAGCTTACCACCATGCCGTAGCTTCCCAAAAGAGAGCTTCTTCTTGTCTAACCTGCACTTTTATTGCCTTCCTGTTCTGCCTTCTCATTGGCTCTAACCCCAGCCGCATCACTTCCCCATCACTGCCTGTCTATACAGACCTCCAGGTCTCTATAGTATGTACTGGGATTAAAGGCATGTGTCATCACTCTTGGCTGTGTCCTTGACTGCACAGAGACTCTGCCTGCCATGCGATCGGATTAAGGGCATGTGCTACCACTGACTTCTGTTTTATGGCTTGCTAAGACCTCTGATCTCCAGGCAAACTTTATTTATTAACATACAAATAAAATCACATTTCAGTACAAATAAAATATCACCACAGGATACTAATATACATTGGCAAAAGCATCATAAATATCTTTAAACTCTAGAACAAAATCATGAGTCAATATGCAATCATGCCAGTCTTTTTGGCATAAATATCAAAATTCCTGATGTTTTCCATGACTAAGATTTGGGAATATTTACCAAGTAAACAAAGCAAGTCTGTTTTCTGTTCCTGAAATACTAACTAACTCTGTTTTCTTGCTTTTCTAATTTAGCTGAGTAGCTTCTTTGATATAAAGCAGGATGGTAAAGATGTCAGAGTAGACGTCAGCAAATGGTCTGCATACCTAAACTCTCTGGACTATGATTTTCTTAATTTCACAGAGGCATGCACTCATGTTTTCTGGATGAGGGTGTCACAGGAAGTGAGTGACAAGAACGTGCCTTCCCGTTCCAGTTAAGTTCTCCAGTATGACAGGAGAGTGAGCTGGGATGTTGAGGATACACACAACACCCTGAAGTTCAATTCATTTCATCAAGCACTGCTTGCCTGCTCTGTGCCAGGCATCAACCAAGTCCTTGAATTCAGGGAGTTGATAAAACATGTGGTTATTTAGAAGTGGCAACTACAAGAGAGAAAATATATGATGTGTTGAAAGCTGTGACAAAGGAGCAAATTAATTGATAAGGAAAAATCAATGATCAGGGAGGCATCTCTTGCAAAGATTTGGGGAAGGTCAAACGCAGCAACAAGAAGGTGCCCTTGGGTTACCCCTGAAGCACTAGGAGAGGAAGGGTCAGATGAAGACATTGGAATCATGACAAGCCTCCGGTTATTTGTGAGAGATGCCATTGTCATTTTCATAGTTTATGAAAATCACTCAGAGTAGAGACAAGAAAGATCCTCATGGCATTCCTGGATATGAAACAATGTGCATTTAAAGAACTAATCCCTTCCTCAGGCTCTAATGGCTGCAGAACTCTTAATAAGTCTGAATCCTGTTTGGGACATCACAGTTTAATTTAGCATCAATCCTGCAGAATTTACCCCAGAGAAAGCCATGAAAGACTGTCTAAGGAGCCTCTTGTCCTCCAATATCAGGATTTTAGCATCTCATGTCTCAAAGAACAACCTGGTAATTTGGATGTACAGAGTTTATTGACTAAATGAGAGAAGTAAAACAGCTTCCAATTTTCTAGTTTGAAGCAGTGGTCAAATGTGGCTGCCATTAATTTAGGTACAGCACTTTATTTAGTGTTCAAAGACATCAAATTGCAAATTTTAGGTCTGAGACTTGCTTAGTGTAACTAATCACAATTAAATGAAAAATGGAAACTATATGATCATCACCCTAAGTTCAGAAAAAATTGGTTAAATCTGAGATCCATGTTTGGGTCTTTGCATAATATGGATCTTCTTTATGCCACTGGCAAAAATCTCTTTAAAAAATCACAACAAGCATGATGTTTAATGGTGTAAGGCTAATTGCTTATTGTTTTTTTTTTTTTTTTTTTTTAAGATTTATTTATTTATCATGTATACAGAAGAGGGCGCCAGATCTGATTACAGATGGTTGTGAGCCACCATGTGGTTGCTGGGAATTGAACCCAGGACCTCTGGAAGAGCAGTCGGTTCTCTTAACCTCTGAGCCATCTCTCCAGCCCTGCTTATTGTTTAAGATCAGAGACAGACTGATATCCACTCCTGTCACTTCTATATTATATTATTATATATTATATATTACATATTATAATGGAAGGTCTAGGTCATGGATTAAGGCAAGAAAATAAGTGAATTTCAGTTACTCAAATTGATAAGAAAGGAGTAAAATGATCTTTGTTTACAACATCCTGATGATCTATGTAGGAAATATCATGGATTTTAAAAAAACAACTGAATGTGTTAAACTATGATGCAAGAAAGGTGATCACCATCCAAACTTAACTGCATTTGTGAATGCTAGCAATAAACAAGAAGAGGCAACATGAATGGAATACACAGCACTCAATAAGCCAAGTTGATGGGAACCCTATACATTGAAAATCATACTAGCATGTCAAGAGTAATTAAGCATCCCTAAATAGGGACACATGGTGTTCACAGGTGTGGTAAGTCAAACAATTATAGGGATGTCATTTGTCGCCTAAGAGACTTAGTAATTTAAAGTGATCCAGTCAATATCCAAGTAGACAGTTTTGGAAATTGATTAGTTTATTCTAAATATGCATGAGAAATTTAAAGACAATGCCAAAAGAAATAATAAGAAAAACAGTGTTTGCCTTTAAAAAATTTCTAAAGCTATCTAAATTGAAGCTTTATTATAAAGTAATCAAGAAAATATGGCTTCAATATGAAATAGACAAGTCGATGAGGCAGAATTGGGAGGCAAAAATATTTCCACACAGATAGACGGTGGGATTTTGCAAGATGTGCAAAAGCAATCCAATGGAGAAATGGCAGCTTTTCTACCAAATTATGCTGAGCAATAGGAACTTCATATGCACAATCATTAAAGTAGACCTATTCTTTTCCCATAGATACAAATTAAGTGAAAATGATCCACAGGAGACAACTACAATGTTCATTTAAAGAACTAATCTCTTCCTGCAGAACTCTTAGTAAGTCTGAATCCTGTTTGGGACATCACAGTTTAATTTAGCATCTTCCCCTGCCCAATCCTGCTGAATTTACCCCAGAATTAGCCACGAAAGACTGTCTAAGGAGCCTCTTGTCCTCTAATATCAGGATTTTAGCATCTTA
Organism: Peromyscus maniculatus bairdii; assembly: GCF_049852395.1. Lineage (NCBI taxonomy): Eukaryota > Metazoa > Chordata > Mammalia > Rodentia > Cricetidae > Peromyscus > Peromyscus maniculatus. The sequence goes on along the minus strand of NC_134853.1, from coordinate 64,536,898 downwards.
TGTCTCAAAGAACAAAATCTAAAATAGCAAATGATTGGAAAAAGGACACATTTGACAAACCTAGAAAGACAGAGAAGGTTGGATGACTCTGCTGATATGCACAGATACCATATTATAGTGGCAACTCAAACGAGATTAGAAGTACATGACTTTACAAAAAGCAAGTAGCTGCTGATGGCTTTCCAAACCAGCTAAGAGTCATCTCTCAAGTACTCACTATTCTGTTTTAAGAAAGTTAAAGATCATCCCAATAGTCTACAAATGATTGCTTTGAGGTCAAATGAAAGCACTTTTAGGCTCAGACAGTTTTGAACATGCCTCTCTGCTACACCTGTGTTTGTAGAGACAGTTGAAGAGTCTGTGGCCTGGATGGCATTTCTTCTCAACACAAGTGTGCTTGGCTCATCAGAATCTCTGCATCTGCCCAATTAATGCATTCAGAAATGTATGAAATAAAATTATAAAAATTGCAATTTCTTCTACATAGCCTGAAGAAGTCCATTGAGTTGTACAGACTTGGGATCTGGTTAATTTTGTGTATGATGTTTTTATTTATTGGCAAGATATTTTAATAATAAAGTTAATAAAAAATTTTAAAAAGACAGCAGGAGGAACAGAAAGCAGTGGCTTAACAAAGGGGACTGTGACAGTGTCTGTTGACACCACTTGAAAGTTGTTTGTTGTGGCTTCTTGCTCTCACAAGCACTGTTGCTGCTCCTTAGACACCATAGCCACCTCAGTCTCCAAATCATAGAATATAATCTGTCTCCTAATGCCCTCCAGAAACGACATAATCTCTGATTAGGAACCACTGGACAGTAGGGCAGTGTAGAATTAATATTTATTCTAGAGAGCCATAAAGTTATAATTTGACCTTTGAAACAGTACATTCCCATTGCTTTGATACAGTATTAACTGAATATAAAACAAGAATGTTGAAACAGATAATTTTGAATATCCCTTCAAGTCCAAAATGACACAAAGAACACTCTGAGCTGTATCTTAGTGGTAGTGTGCTTGGTCAGTGTACAGGAGCTATCTGGTTGCAGGAAAAATAAAGGTGCAGACCAAGCCTGAGGACCTAAGTTTGATCCCCAAGTCTTATATGATTGAATGAAGGAGAGAACCAGTTCCTGCAAGTTGTCTTCTGACCCCAAACTGGCATACCATGGCACCTCCATGCCTGCACAGGGAACATAAATAAGTAAACAGGTAAGTAAATAATGTAAATACAAGTTCCATTTCTCAAGGGATGCTTGCTAGCATCACTTCTTGTTGCTGTAAGCCTTTATCCACAGCTCATTCTCTGCTGCCTGGTTTGTATGGGTACTGCACAGGATGCTGGGGACACATGCACGTCAAACCTTATCACCCATTCAAATGGTTTGCCAAACTTTCTGGGCTTATGACATAAGTGACAGAAGAGAGATTTTTGGAGCCAGATGAAAATGTTCTCAATTCCTAAGTTTCTCCAACATCCTGTATTTATCCATAAGCGATGTCTGGCACTTTATACCTGCCAATGTCACTTCCAGATGTCTGTGTTCTAAAATTCTTTCCAAGTTCTATGACTATGAAAATGTATCATGATAAATGTTTGGGTTGTACCCAAAGTAAATGCTATTGGAAATCTAAGGAAGAAGCAGTAACAGCCATGAAGAACAGTAAGTACCCACACAAGTGAGCTGAGCCCCTGAGTGTGGGGGACCAAGGCTGTGAACTGTCAGCCAAAGCCAGTCTCTTACCAGTTAAGGGAAACCACAGCCTTCCAACCCCGGACCCAGTGTTGGTCCCTGATGAAGTGAAACCAACTTTTATCCTGTCACCATGACAACTAGTCTGTCTCTGATCATTTATTTCTGCCACTTGTTTGGTCTGAAGATAATCATCTCTCTGGAAATGAATAATAAGCTTCTGGAAGTAAATTTCTCTTTTCATTGAGTTGCTCGAGATTGTTGACTTTTAACATGTGCTAAGAATTGTATAAATAGAAATTATTTGGGGTGAATAATACTTTATATTCTCTTTAAATTTAGTTTTAAATGTGGCCTTTAGTGGCATTTCCATTAAATCACAGCTTCTGGATATACTTTCTTTTGATCTACATTTTTAGTATAATTATTTGCTACTTGGAAGAAAAAAAACTCTTTATCCAAAATCAGTTTGTTGAGGTTAATGCTGTTATTATTTATGGACGCAGGTGGAACCAAGGGCACTCTCAGCTGGCAGGAAGTAGATTTCTATTTTTTTTTCAAATCCGAGAACAGACCGAGGGTTGCTAGTGGAAGTGCTTTGGTAAATATCATCAATTCTGATGACAGATTATTTTCAATAATCCTGGGCAATTTTGTTACACTGCCATTGTGTTTAGGTGATAGCAAATTAAAATGATTAAATGTCTTTATCTCTTTCCTGCAGCTGTTTTAGCAATCCCATAAAATGAGTTTATACTGTCAGCTGTGCCTGTCCAGAAATACATAAATACAGGTAGCATAGTCACTTAAGTGCTCCGGTAGCCAGCATGCTGTACAGGCAATCTAATAGTCCATTCCTAAAGAAAATGTTTTCATGTCTGTTTTTCAATTATTCGGGAAATAGACACATTCATTGTGCTGCATGGTGTCAGGGTCAGCTCACCATATACATTATGGTAAATTACTATAATAGGAGTGCTTGGCATGTCTCATTAGACTGAAAAGGCAAAACAGATTGGATGGAAATAAGGATTCATTCTTCCTTCTCTCCAGCATCCATGCCCTGACTACCACCAGGGGATCTTATTAACCTTTCTTCCATTGTAAATGTTTCCAGGGAGTAGAACTGAATTGAACAAGCTGTGAACTCAAACAAGCTTTCTCTCATTCTGCTGGAGACAAATTCCTCTCCTACGCCATTTGAAGGGAATATTTAATTATAAATTTGGACTTAGTTTTGTTTTAAATATACTTACATGTGTAGTCTTTTCTTCCATTTAGTTATTAACTATTTTTTTCCTATTCAGCAATCAGATATCCTGCCCTTGCAAGACATTTGGTACCAAACTTGGTAATTTTCTTCCACCAGTTTTTACTACATTCTTAAAATAAGCATCATTCTTGGCAGTAGACAACCAGGAAACAAGCTCATAGGTCTTCTGAAGGTTTACTATTGCTTAATCACATTGTAGACTCAGCTCTCTTTCTCTGACATATACCCAGTTTTCAGTATTTATTTTTCTATGTGTTAGTTTCTTGGGATTAGCTCTAGTATTTCTTTCTTTTCCAGTGCATTGCTACACATTCTGATTTTGTCATTTATCTCATTTCTTAACATTTGTCTTAATCTATTTTCTGTTACTATTTCAGAAGAGCTGAGACTGGGTGATGTATAAACAATACAAGTTCTTTTCGTCTTACAGTTCTGAAGGATGACAAGTTCAGATTTAATAGTAGTATCTAATGCCATGTCCTGGTGTGGAGGTTAGCAGGAGAGTGTGAGTTGCTCATGCAAGAGAGAGATGAAGCCATGGGTTCTTATAACCCTCTCTCATGAAAGAACAAGTTACTTTCCACATGAACTAACCAAATCTCCAGCAGGATCCTATGACCTCATAAAGGCTCAACCTCTTGACATCTTTATATTAGCAATCAAATTTCAGCATGAGTTTGGGCAGGGACAATCCACATCCAGGTCTTGACATCAAACTCTAAATATCCAAACTACATCAGGTAATTTTTTTTTTAAGTACGGCAAGTTTTCCATCTGATTGCATGATTTGGATCCAGCTGGTTTGGATCTGGCCTTGCTTCCAGCAAACACATCCCTATACCCAGAGCAAAACTCATTAGAATCTGCTGGGTACTCCAACCAGTTCTGCTTGGTGTTTGCAATCATTCAGCTCTGCCTCCTTTGGGAATTGCTACCAGAGCAGGACACACAACAGATTGTTATTGGGACCTATTGGGGTAGCCTTCCTTCTAGCCATTTTAAGTAACTATTTCCAAATGACTTTAGATTTGCCATGTGGATCTATGATGCTTAGAGGTGTGAGACTTCCTTATACACCATGTCTATCATGATCTAGGACATAGAAGAGCAGAATAGATGAGACCAAACATAGTCAAACTTCACCTACAACTCTTCAGGTAAGTTAATTAGTTAATAACTTATGAGAGTGTTAAAAACAGATGATCTAGTTAAAAGCACTTGCCAAACAGCTGTATATTGAATATTAAATATATATTAATAAAAGAAAAACAGAAGTGTCAACTTGGTTCAACTATTGATTTGAAGAATTGTGGTTTGGGAAAAACTGTGATATTAGTTTCCTGTGAAGCCTCTATTAACACTAACCCTGGAGAAAATCTGGATTTAGATTAATTTATGTATGGAATGGAAGATAGGGAGGTTAACATGTACTACTGAGTTCTCACAATTTACAGCAATATGGTCATTAGTGTTTCTTTGCAGACATTGAAAATGTCCTCTTCTACTTTGGTACTTGAAAATAAAAATGACTAAAGCAATACTTTAAAATATTGAAAAATGGATGAGTATTGAAGGTTCCAAAAATCACCATCAAGCAAAAACAAATCCTGTGCTCTGTTTTTAATATCAGATGTCTTTTACTATAGTGAATATAATGCCTTGTATTGTTTAAAGAAAACAAAATATTATTATAGTAATCTTATATCTACTCAATTGCTTTGAAACAGCATTAAAAATAAATGAGACAAAGAATATTGACAGTCATTTAAAAGATGAGCTATCTTTGGATACTATTGAAGAAAAGCTATTGCCTTTTGTATAAAGACATTTCCAATAAATGGGTATAACTACTCCCTATGGGTTTGTAGAGCCAAAATACTATGATCTTGATTGATATTAGTTCTATTTATAAATATATTGTATGTTCTTATCTTTGTGGAAAATGAAATTGTTATGTGTATAATTTGGAGTCGGTATCATTGATCTGATTTAGCCTATGTTTGAAAGGGGAGTCTGTGTTTGATTATATTCAGTTAACTCACCTGCAGGATTCCAAAGGTGATGAAGTAAAGTATGCAGTCCTTGCTGTAAAAGGAGCTATGGATTACATCGTTAGGGTCTAGAACCGGAGCAAGTATTACCAACTGGACTGAAGTTATATATCCACAAAGAGACTTCAGTATGGGACTAGGGAGATCCCACAG